>NW_012149507.1:7057006-7063683 GCF_000956105.1 Propithecus coquereli | reverse complement strand
ATAAACCACTTAAAAAATTTTGCACTTTATTTCTTGGTTAAGAAAGTGGGACTCCACCATCACATAGAGGATGAGGGTAAAAAAAAAAAAAAAAAATAGGACTCCAAGTGGAAAATGAATTCAGCTCCTATTTTTATACCATGTGATCCCTGCCCTCATTCTTTTGTGGCTTTGCTAGCCCAAAATCTTCTATCTGGGAAGGGAAGGACAGGGAAGGAATATTTCCTATTCTAATAGCCAAGGAATTGTTTCTGTTTTCCTATTTTTGGCTCTCTGAGACTGCCTGCCTCTTGAGAAACTTGTAGGTACACACATGATTCATTATTGGAGGATCACTTTGGAATTAACAAGAACCTCTAGCTTCAGCTGTTGTTTAAACATCTTTCTAAAGTTAGACTTAATCATCTGTAAGAATATGACTTTTGAGGTGTTTGGCTACATTCTTTCAATTGTTGAACTGAAATTGTAGTTTAGATTCCCACTTCTTTAGCCCCAAGATACTTCTGGAGTTATTTAGTAAAGGGAGTTTTTGCTGTATTTAGTGTCAGTTAAAAATGTTGACCTGAATTTTTTTTTCTTCTTCTTTATTTCACCCTTTTCCCTTTAACTTTGTTTATAATGTTGCTTTTCTTTGCATTGGGTTAAATATTTCAGAGACTGATACTTACTGGTGAATAGTATTTAGAAGACCGAATTAAAAAATGAGTTGGTGGGACCTCTAGCAAAGAAGAAGGTGATGAGTTTTATCCTCCATCCTGGCTTATTCAGGAAGGCTAAACTCATAGGATCATTAGAAGGTTTGACTGGCAGACTTAGATTAGGAATCCATTTAGATTTTAGAATCCTGACCTAATAAATTGACTTAGGAATCATTTTCAAAGAGATTTAAAAATATTTCTACTGGCTCCATTCTGTGTAGTACTTAGAATATTAGTGTACTTTCAGAGATTTTGTTTTTTAAGATTTTAAAGTCCAAACCAAATGAGAAAGAATTCTCCACTGCTATACAATGAGGCCAGTTAGGTATCTCTTTTCCTATTACTGTGTTCTCAGTCTTGAAACTTTATAAAATCTTGACAGTGCTGAACCTTGACTTTCTGGAAGTAAAAATTAATGGATAATCTTTATCAGTATTACTTACCTCTCTCTCAGATATTTTGCTAGTAAATTGAAAATCTGTACTACAGCCACCATTTAATAGATGCTCAAAAATGGTCCCTGGCAAATAAAGTTAAGGTTTTGTAGCCATATCTAGGTGGAATTGTTGAAGAATTTTGATACTCAGTATTAGAGTTATGTATCTGTGATTCCAAGTGTCTGAAAGATTTCTTGAAGGTAATTTTAATGATTAATTTTTACTTAAGTTTAGAAAAATAGTAAATAAATTTACAGACTAAAAAAGGGGAGGACTTTGAATAGATTAAGTTTACTCAACAGTTAAAAAATGGATTTTGAAATATCATCATTTTTAGTTTAATGAAATGGTTTTTTTAAGCAGTTGGATGAGTGGATACTGTGACTTTTAATATTTCTATTTGACGCATCAGTTAGTATAAAGATTCTAATTATCTCACACATCTAAAGTTCTGCCTCTATAAATGTCGGTGGGTATCTTGTCATTAACTAGATTCTCTCCTTTAAATTTCCCAATTCTAAAAATCTTATTTAAAAAAGTTACTCCTTCTCTGACTTATCATTCTTAAAGTCACTTTCTTTCTCTTAATTCTTTTATGTCTTTATCCTCCCTTTGGTTCTGTGGCAGGTTATGGCCTAGCACACTGTATAAATTTAGCGATTACTCTTAGGATTATGCATTGCCTGTTGCCCGGATGACAAAAATCTTTAATATGATAACTGTAGCTTTTCCTCATTCTTTCTCTTTTCTTCTTTTGAAACTGTTGAGCCTAGATATCTGGAGAGAATGTGCAAGTAGATGAAGCATTAGGGAAAACACTTGGTATTACCACTTGATCAGTATTCATTATCTCTTATGAATTATCCTGCATTATTCTCTTTTCCATCCAGCTTGGTCTCAGGCTATGTAAATTAAACCTGAAAATAGTAGATTTCTTGGTATGTTTCCAAATATTTGAGTATATGGGAGTTTTTAACTTTTTCCAAATCTAACCAGTGATTTGAAGATAACACATCTGAACTTTCTTTTTTATATCACTTTTGAAGTTAATTAAAATATTTTGAAATGGTTCTCTACCTCTTTCTTAAGCAGTATGTGGTTTATGCACGTAAACTTCAGTAGTCTTCAGAGGTTAGCTTTGATGTTTAAACTGGCTGTATTGAATATTGATTTACTATAATTAGGCTGTCTGACTCTTATTTGAGTAAAAGAAATTAATTGCTAATATTGCAATAATATACATCTAATTTTTTGTAAGTTCAAATTGCTTTACAAATGTATAAAATTTGGAGCCAAGTTTTTGTACTTCTTTAGCATATTAATGATAATCTAGACTTAGAAGTTCTCAGCATGAGTTTCATTTACTTATCTGGAGAAGATGATTTCTTTGTTTGCAATGTGAAAGATGGAATTTACAGTGTTATACCTTCAGATGGCCACTTAAGTCACAAGTAGTCCTGATTTTAGAGGAGGTCTTTGTGTTTAAAAAACTGGTTAAGTATATTAACTTGTATCTAAGGTAGGAGTAAGGAAACAGAGGAGAAGTTAGTACGTATTTTTTAATTTGTTAACACTGAGCTTAGTTCAGTTGCTTTTCTGAGGGAATTCAACAGAAGGAAAAACTTAAGATGCTTTCCCATAACATTATAGTTTTAAATTGGCAAAAACCTTCACATATCCTCAACACCTTTATTTGAGTTCCATATTTCTTCATTTAATTTAAATATAAGCAAATATAAAAGTTGGGCTTATTTGATTCATAAAATGCCCTTGATATATAAAATTTCTAAAGGAACATTGAAATGACAGATAAAGTCATAACATGCAACAACTTACTGAAAACAAGAAAATACTGGCAGGTTAACCCAAACCTAGAGCCAGAAAACCGTGAATGTTTTCATAATTCTGACAAAAAAAATAACTGTGGCGGTAGGGTATTTTGGCATACACAATTTTGTGTAAATGTCAGGATTTCAAAGGCTTTCATATCTTTTGTTTTCAATGAGGAATTACTGATATTAAACAGCCTTGTATCATCAGATATTGAATAATTTTTATTGTAAACATTGTTCATCTTTATGTTTTCCAAACCATACTTTAAAACAAGAGCTGCAGTTTCTTCCACAGTAATGGGAAAATTTCCTAGCAATAACTTTTTTGGTTTTGTAAGCTAAAATATTTGAATGATCAATATATGATCAGCAGCCTTCTGCATGCTATTTAATATAAATCTGCCTGAATTGCGAAATAATCCACATATCTGTCAAGTAACTCATCTGCGTGTCAGTTGCCATCAGGTATATAAAACAAGTGTGAGAATATGGTCCCTGCTCTAACAAAACTTACCAAAGAACTACCTAAGGAACCAAAATAATTATTTCATAAACTAAATAGCAGCAATTAAGAAAAATGTTGAGAGAAGAAAAGGGCCATTTTGGACTGAAGTTACCTCATTATTTCCTGTCTTTTAACAGCTAACAATATGTGATGGGGAATAACATAAACAAAGGTGTGGAGACTTTAAGTACATGGTAGAAATAGAAAAAAAACAAAAACAAATATTACCCCAATTCAATTAACTGCAAAGATTGTTTGGAGACAGAACAGTCTTTAGCTATAGAAGCATAAGCTTAAAAATTAGAATACCCGACTTTGAACCCTGGAGCTTTCACAGATACTGACAGAGTAGCCTTTGCACAAGTTAGTTCACTTTGCTAAGCCTCAGTCTCTTCATGATAGAACCTATCCTATATTCCTAGGGATATAATATCCTGTATTAGTGGGATTATACATAAGTTAAATAGGAGATAAGACATGTCAAGCAGTTGGCAAATAATAAATGTTCACTAAATGTTACCTGTTACTATTACTGTAAGACTAAGCTTTATAGCTTTTAAATTATGTGAAGAGGAACAATACATATTCCCACTAATCATGATTTGAACCATAGTATAATCTGTCACATTATAGCATCATCCTTTAAAATTACTCTTCTATTCTTTTGTTTCAAATACAGTAAGATATAGAAAACACTTAAATTGAATGAATTTTCTTATCTCCAACCTGATATATAATAACCATTTCTAGTATAGTCATCTCTATCCCCTACAGATAAAGTTTCTAATAAACATTAGTTATACTTAAATAGTAATGATAATTGTTATAAAATGTCTTGATCAAAATAGTCAAGGAATTTCTGGTATGCACAAACTAGTTGAGATATTACCAGTTGACCAGCTTAATTCTGTGTTCTTTTACTGTTTATTAAATTAAAGTTTTATAAACTTAAAAGGCTTTATTCCACTTCAGTTTGAGAAGAATTGTAATTAGACTTACCACTAGAATTAAGTGCCCCCCTAACAAAATTTGGACAACTTTATTAAAATTGTTACGAATATTTTACCAAAAAGTTTATCAAAATGTTGTACTGAGAAAACAAATAAAATGCTTGTCTCTTATTCTCTATATCTAGTTGATTCTGCCTGCATTCCTTATTTATTTATCTTCTATTATTGTCTTCTGTGAGTAATAGGACACTTCTGTACTTTTGCTTGCTCTTTCTTGTGTAAATCATGGCTCTGATTTGTTCCACTTGCTGCATAATATTTTCTTTTCTTTTTGCTGAGCATTTTTATATGAATGTTAAATGATATTTAAAGTCCTCTGTGTCATACATATCCCATTTAAGCTGCAATCCATTCCAGTCTTGCCTGGCTCTTAAGGGTATTGTTACTTCATACTTTCGTAATTGAGCACTAAATGTTAATTTTATGGGAAAAGTGGCTTGGAGTTTTTTTCTGCAATATTTGTATGGCCATAAAGTTTATTTGTGTGATTGAAGCATGGAAGAGCAAATTATAGCACTTTTTCATTTGTGTTCAATTGCTTGTTGCTGCATGCTGTCAGACAACTTGTAGTAGTTTTTCCTGTTGTTACAATTTAAGACTAACTATGATATATTCTTTTCTCCTAGAGTCAAGAATTGAAGGTTGGCTTTCTGTACCAAACAGAGGAAATATCAAACGATATGGCTGGAAAAAGCAGGTACCATATGCCTAATTTTTTTCTAACTGATATTTTGTTATATATTTTACTTCAAAACACACAAATTATATTATTAACTGCTTTTCTATGAGCATTGATTTTAGGTTAATACAGTATAATCTAAACATAAATGGCAAATATTATGCTTATCACTTCAAACCAAGTTAATGTTGCTTTTGTATCTCTTCCCCCTTTTTTCTCATTTCAGTATGTTGTGGTAAGCAGCAAAAAAATTTTGTTCTATAATGATGAACAAGATAAGGAGCAATCTAATCCATCTATGGTGTTGGACATAGAGTAAGTTGCCTTTGATTGAATTTTAAGGTAGTTGAGTGTTAAATTTGATAATTATTTTTAGACTTACAATTTAGTTTATATTTTGTGCTATTTAAATAACATTATATACTTTTCTGTTTTTCTTTCTTTTTTTTTTTTTTGAAACAGAGTCTCACGTTGTCGCCCAGACTAGGGTGCAGTGGAGGCATCATAGCTCACTGCAAGCTCAAACTCTAGGGCTCAAGATCTCCTGCCTCAGCCTCCTGTACTTTTCTGTTTTTCTTAAACTTAAATATTAACTTAAGGCCAAGGCTAGAGGATGGCTTAGGACTAAGAGTTGAAGACCAGCCTGGGCATAGTGAGACCACCATCTCTACCAAAATAAAAAAATTAGTCAAGAGCGGTGGCACGTACCTGTAGTCCTAGCACTGGGGAGGCTGCTGAGGGAGGATCACTTGAGCCCCCCAATTCAAGGTTACAGTGAGCTACGATTGTGCCACTGTACTCCTGCCTGGGCAACAGAGAGAGACCCTGTCTCTATTAAGAAAAAATGTAGTTAGGCCTATCATGATTGCCTCTGTACTGAACATGTAGGAACTTTTTTTTCTTGTCATTATTCCCTAAACAATATAGTATAACAACTATTTACATATAGCATTTACATTGTATTAAATATTATAAGTAATCTAGAGATGATTTAAATTATATGGGAGGATGTGTGTAGGTTATATGCAAATACTGTGTCATTTTATATCAGGGACTTGAGCATTTTGGTATCCTTGGGCATCCTGAAATCAATCCCCACAGATACAGAGGGATAACTGTATATAATTTCATAGCCAAATGATGATAATTTTACTTCTTTCTTTCTAATAGGTATGCCTTTTTCCACATATATAAATTCATATTACCACCACCACAGTCAGAATACAGAACAATTTCGTCACATGGATCCCTGTGCTACCCTTTTGTAGCCATAGGCAGCTTCCTTCCCGCCACTCCTTCCTAATCCGAGGCAACATTAATCTGCTCTCCATTTCTATAATTTTGTCATTTCAAGGATATGATATAAATGGACTCGATGTGAAATCTTTTCCTATCAGCTTTTTTTTTTTTTTTTTTGAGACAGAATCTCACTCTGTCACCCAGGCTAGGGTGCAGTAGTGGCATCATAGCTCACAGCAACCTCAAACTCCTGGGCTCAAACAATCCTCCTGCCTCA
>NW_012149507.1:7048930-7055431 GCF_000956105.1 Propithecus coquereli | reverse complement strand
TTTATATTTGAAATTTTTATGTACAGATTTAAGAGCTTTTTTATCTTCTTCCTTTCACCATTCCTGAATGCAGATACTATATGCAAATGAAGGTGAATGTAGAAAAGATGTAGAGATGGAACCAGTACAACAAGCTGAGAAAACTAATTTCCAAAATCACAAAGGCCATGAGTTCATTCCTACCCTTTACCACTTTCCCGCCAATTGTGAGGCCTGTGCCAAACCTCTCTGGCATGTTTTTAAGCCACCACCAGCCCTAGAGTGTCGAAGATGCCATGTTAAGTGCCACAGAGATCACTTAGATAAGAAAGAAGACTTAATTTCTCCATGTAAAGGTAAGGAATAATGATTATTTTTACAACTTACACTTAGTTTTAAGTCCCAGTGAAATAATTTCAAGTGTAATCATCTATACCAAGTTGAAAACAGGTTATAAGAAATAATATTTTGGGGCCGGTACAGTGCCTCATGCTGTAATCCTAGCACTCTTGGAGGCCGAGGCGGGAGGATTGCTTGAGGTCAGGAGTTTCAGACCAGCCTGAGCAAAATCAGACCCCATCTCTACTAAAAATAGAAAAAATTAGCCAGGCATTCTAGTGTGCGCCTGAAGTCCCAGCTACTTGGGGGGCTAAGGCAGGAGGATCCTTGAGCCCAGGAGTTTGAGGTTACTGTGAGCTAGGCTGATGCCACAGCACTCTAGCCTGGGCAAACAGAATGAGATTCTGTCTCAAAAAAATATATATATTTTGGGCCATCACAGCGGCTTTTACCTGTAATTCCAGTGATTTGGGAGGCTGAGGTGGGAGGATCACTTGAGGTCAGAAGTTCAAGGTTACAGTGTTCTATGATCACACCATTGCACTCCAGCATGGGCAACAAAATGAAACCCTTACTCATTAAAAAAAAACAGAGAAAAGAAGTAATATTTTGATACTGGTGAAGCAATATGCATCTGTTATTTCACAACTGCAGATTTAGCTTTGAACATAATGTTTTTAAAGAGAATCATCCCCTTGTAAAAAAAAAAAAAATGCCACTAAGAAATTATTCTAAGTTGGAGAGAAGAGTTGTAGGTAAGCTCCAGTGTATTCCCCCCTTGAGTTTTTACCTCCTGCATGTTTTCCTTTTTTGTTTGGCTTTCACTGCCTGGACTAGCATGCTATATCATAGATAAATGTCTTCTAGATTATAGAGGTAACTTGAAGAATACACTGTAGCTATTTTAGGATAAGAAATTTATGTTCTTTAAATACATTTATCTGTCTTATGCCTTTTTCTTTTGTATTTCTGATTTTTCTTTATTTCTCTCTTTAGTTTATGACTACTGTTTTCTTTTAAAATTTCAGTCTTAATTAGGGAGAGATACTGTCGAAGCTTATTAAGCATAATAAAACTTTTATAACTTTAAGAACTTGAAAAATTGTACATTTGCTAGAGTTTTTTAAAATATTATATGACTTTAATTGTGCTTTTTTTTCCCCTTAACATAGTAAGTTATGATGTAACATCGGCAAGAGATATGCTGCTATTAGCATGTTCTCAGGATGAACAGAAAAAATGGGTAACTCACTTAGTAAAGAAAATCCCTAAGAATCCACCATCTGGTTTTGTTCGTGCCTCCCCTCGAACTCTTTCTACAAGATCCACTGCAAATCAGTCTTTCCGGAAAGTGGTGAAAAATACATCTGGAAAAACTAGGTAAGGATTGAGTTGTTATTAACAATGTGAAAATGATTGGATAACATCTATTAAAATCAGAAATCTAATCGTTCTTTTTACCAAAGAGGACATCATTTGTAGCTTGGTTTTTACATGTGACTTCATAAATTAGTTAAACCAATTCCCATTAGAAATTAATAATACTACTAAATATAATGTGATATTGATTTAGTTCAATGTTGAATTTTATTGTCATAAGTTGGTATAAATGCCATATATTTAGCTGTTAATATTTTAACCAACTTTTAGTTAGTCTTTTTTAATGCAAATAGATTCACAAAACTTTGATTATATTTTCTTTATTTTAACTTTATTTTTAACTATGTTGGCATAGTTTTTCTAGAAAAATCAAAATTATTTATATTATCAGTGACTATATTATTACAAATAAACTTCCTAGTTAAGTCCTTTTTGAGGGAGGGGATAACTTTTTGATGGAATTTTTTCCAGAAATATATGCTATGATACATAATTACAACTAAACCCTTTCTTGGAGAGAATTTATAAACTCTCATTAAGTTCTCGTTTTACATATGACTAAATGAGGCTCAGAGAAATTAAGCAGTTTGCACAAGATCACACAGATTAAGGGGGCTACTGGAATGTAGAAGCTGAGACCTAACACTGATTTACCTCTTTGCTAATGTCACCCACATCTTTCAAGCACCTTAAAACCATCTTAAACTCATCCCCTTTTTTCATTCCCTATTGTCACTAACCAAGTCTAATTCTTGGAAGTGACTCCTATCCTTTCCTTCTTCTGTAGTCCTCAGCCACCGTACTGCTTTGGTGTGTTATCACCTCACTCATGATTTAATTGTGTAGAATGCTCTTTCAGCTTTCCCCTGGGCATAGGGTATAAGCTGGATCTAAAATGATTTAAAGTAGGATAATAGATGAGTAAGAAAATGTGTTTGAAAAAGAGTAGAAACAAAAAAGAGCTAATACTAAGTATATTTTTCCTTTTCCCTGTTTTCCAAATTTTGTGTAATTTTTAGTTATTGTATATAAAGGTAATACACATTTACCTTTCCTTTCCATTTTTGTTTCTTATATTTTTAAACCGAGTGCATTTCTTGAATTAACAGTTTTTTTCTCTTTTTATTCTCCCAACAGTTAACCATGCGACCTAGTGTCTTGTGGAATCGTGTGGGATGCTACCTGAAAAACCAGGCTTCTTTAACCATGCAGATCAGACAGGCTATTTCTTTGACACAAATATCACAGGCTTCAGGGTTAAGATTGCTGTTATTCTGTCCTTGCTTTGGCACAACACACTGAGAGTTTTTTTTTTTAATTGCGGGTTTGCCTACAGGTAGATTAGATTAATTATTACTATGTAATGCAAGTACAATTGGGGGGAAGCTTAGGTAGATATATTTTTTTAAAAAGGTGTTGCCTTTTTGAATTTCTAAGAAAATGCCTGTCAATCGTGATAGAACAGAGTTTTCCTCATACGAGTGAGAGGAAGGGACTTTCACTTTCAAGTGGAATGGCCATCACTATCAAGATCAGCTCATGGAAGGAGTAATGAAAATATCTCAAAATGAGACAAATTGAAGTTTTTTTTTTAATGACTTAAGTTTCTGTGCTCTTGCAAGACTATACAAAATTATTTTAGGAAAGCAGTGACATCACTTGAACTTCAGTGCCCTCACTGTAGAATTTAAAAGCCTTACTGTTGATTGCCCATGGTGGACTTGATGGAGAAATTAAGTATCTTACATTATGCTTTACAAAATACTGTGTATGTTTCAGCAAGTTGGGGGAGTGGGAGAAGACAAAAAAAATTACATTTAATCTATGCATTTTTGCCAAGCCATATTGAGTTATTTTACTACTAGAGACATTAGGAACTAACTGTACAAAAGAACCAAGTTTAAAAGCATTTTGTGGGGTACATCATTTCTGTAATTGTATAATGTATTTCTTTGTGGTTTTTAAGTGATAAAGACATTAAGTTAACAAACATATAAGAAATGTATGCACTGTTTGAAATGTAAATTATTCTTAGAACACTTTCAATGGGAATTGCATTGCCCTTTTAGTGCCTTAATTTGAGAGAATTATTTTACTGCCATGAGTAAGTATAGAAATTTCTAAAAACATATTTTCAAAAAATTATGTGTGTCCGTGGGTTTTCATTGATAATTGGTTTAATTTAAAATATTTAGAAGTTTGTTGGACTTTCATAAATTGAGTACAATCTTTGCATCAAACTACCTGCTATAATGACTTTATAAAACTATCAGCAAAAAAATGTAGAAGGTTGCACCAATATAAAAAGAAAATTATGGCAATACATTTGTGATGTTTTCCAGTTAACATAGGAATTATCAGATAAATACTGTTAAACTCTTGTCCAGTAACAAGAGTTGATTCATATGGCAGTATGATTTATTGTTTTTTTTTTAACCAAATACCTCCTCAGTAATTTATAATGGCTTTGCAGTAATGTGTATCAAATAAGAAGCACTGGAAAACTGATCGTCTCTAGGATGACATGCATGTTTCAAGTGGTATTGAAAGCCGCACTGATGGATATGTAATAATAAACATATCTATTATTAATATGCTAATGACTCTGTGCTCATTTAATGAGAAATAAAAGTAATTTATGGATGGATATTTTTAATGATTGCTATGGTGTTTTCTCATGGCTGTGAAATGAATAGAAAGCATACTAAAAATTAGTCTCTAATTGTATACAAATGTTTGTTAAATTCCATGACTAGATTAAAGTATATTTTTAAAAGATAAAACCTGGTCTTGGGCTCTAAAACAAGAGTGACTATAGTTGAAATGAAAAGTTGACTAATGTCTGTTAGGAAACAATTCTCTCTGGGTCTCTTGCCTTTCTATACATCTTATGAGCAGAGGCTCTGCCACCTTTTGTTCTGGACTATCTTTTTTAAGTATATTTGTATAGTGAACAGCCTTGGAAGAGGGTGTCTCCCTTAGAGGAAGGCAGGTTTGTTTACTATCGAGTATAATAAAGATAATGTCTCCCTCCAGGTTAAAAGATTATAAAAGATTTGGGTTCCCTGAACTTGAGGTTCTTCACCTGAGATACAAACCCGCTGTGTGCTCGGCACTCACTTGGGCCACTCTCCATTGCCCACATGGGACTTGGGGGGAGAGGAACTGACAGGAACGGGAAGCTCATGCTACTTGCCGTGCTGTGAGTTACAAACTCATTTGACTCTGACCCCAGAGTCTCATGTCTTCTATTAGGATCCATGAAACTGACAGGCTAACTGGTAGCTTGCAAATAGGGTCAAATCTCAGACCCGTCACAGCTCCTGACAGTGTGCTCACAGCCTTCTCAGAACCATCGCCACTGCCTAACGTATTAAGGTCCAATAGCAAAGAACAGAGTTAATCCCAGTTTAAGTAAGAGAAGACTCTTCTTTTTTTAATGAAATATTAATCTGAGTTTAGAATTTTTCGAGAACTGAGAGAGCTTTGAAGAATGACTCCCAATGCCACATTGCTCAACCAGGCCAACCAGGAGAGCTGCTGCTGCTTCTAAGTTCAGGAAACCACCCACTCCCGAAGTACACTAACATTGTGAGGATCTGGAGAGTGCCATTACCTGGAAGCCACGCTATCACTGCTAGCTCTCTACAACACTTGGCACACCAGCTACAATCCACACCCAGCTACATGCTTTGTACCATTCCTCTTTCCATTTGTGAACCTCATATGTGCATACCGCCTCAGAAAAATCACATTCATGACCCTGCTTGCTGGCGTTAGCACAGCCTGCATCTCGCAGGCTTGTATACTGACAATAGGGAATGAAGAAAAGGGATGAGTTTAAGATGGTTTTAAGGCACTTGGACATTAGCAAAGAGGCAAATCAGTGTTAGATCTCAGCTTCTACGTTCCAATATCCCTCTTAATCTATGTGATCTTGTGCAAACTGCTTAATTTCTTTGAGACTTCTATAGGTGCATCTGCTTGGCCAAAACTAAATCACATCCAAAACCTTAGCTGCAAGAAAGTCTGGGGAACGTAGCTTCTAGCTTTCTCTCCACTTTATTACAGGAGGACATGCTAGGAGTGTGGAATGGAGGTTCAACATTAAGCCAGCCCATCCACCCTCACCTGCAAGCTTCAGCAGAGACCAGGGACTCAGACTGTGGGCTAGAAAAAAGAGCAGCCACTGTCATTATTCATTGACAGTCTCAATCCAGCTGTGATCACTAGTCACCATTCGAGGTTTCAGTTTAAAATAACCTGTCTGACCGGGCGCAGTGGCTCATGCCTATAATCCTAGCACTCTGCAAGGCCAAGGGAGGAGGATCAGTTGAGGTCTGGAGTTCGAGACCAGCCTGAGAAAGAGCGAGACCTCATCTCTACTAGAAATAGAAAAATTAGCCAGGTGTGGTGGTGCATACCTGTAGTCCCAGCTACTCGGGAGGCTGAGGCAGGAGAATCGTTTGAGCCCAGGAGTTTGAGGTTGCTGTGAGCTAGGCTGACACCACTGCACTCTAGCCGGGCGACAGAGTAAGTCCCGTCTCAAAAATAAATAAAAATAAGTTCTCATTTACTTTTTATATCACTAGAACTTATGTAATAACCAAATTTACCAGTCACATAAGTTTGTTGCTTCTTACTGGGTTGCTGGTTTGACTTTCCAGCTTTTTTCATTTTCTAAAACTTGGAATTCTTACTGCTTAAAGAGAAAGCAAAATTAACTATTAACAGCTATTAAGATGAATAAAGACAGTGTCTTTTAAAAAATTAGTTGATTGTGAATGACATACTATGTCTACT
>NW_012149507.1:7045870-7046770 GCF_000956105.1 Propithecus coquereli | reverse complement strand
TTTCTGTATTAATACCGTGTTAGCCTAACCCTTAATAATTATCACATTATGATTACCTCGACTTTACGTTTATATACATAGAACAAATCAAGCTTTTATGAATGTAGTTTAGAATCTTTAGGGTTTGCATAACCGCCTTAATACAGTTTTGCTTAGTCACCATTACGGCATAAGTCCCAAGAGGCTAGAGTATGCTCTGGTATCAGTCCGCTACATCTCAGTGGGTGACAAAAACAAAGGTTTATTTTTCCTTTTTGCTACATGTCCATTATGGGTTGGCTGCAGCTTTGCTACATGGCCTGTTCACTACGGGACCTAGGCTAATGGAGTAGCCTCTCTCTCGAGTATCACTGATAAAGGAAAAGAGGATGTGGTGACCCATGAGATAGCTCTTAACCCTTCTGCCCAGACATGACACATGGCATTGCCAACTCGAATTCCATGGCCAAAGCAAGTCGTAAGGCAAGTCTTCCATCAAGGAGGTGAGGATACACAATCCTCTCTATAGAAGGGCAGGAAATACTGGGAAACTATAATGTCTTCTACCGCAATTACTTTCTTTTTCTTTGACTAACAAATCAAAGTTTTTGTACATGAGTACCTCAAATTAAGACCCATGTTTTGCTGAAAGAAAAGTGGTTTGATTTTTCTTCTCTATTTCTTCCCATTTAATATTTTTTCCGTTTCCTCCTCCAAGCTACATTTCTAAAAGTCCCAGAATTTTTACACTGGAAGTGATAGTCCAGCTCAAGCTACTTACTGTTCAAGTAAGGTTATTGATGCTGGGGAGGAAATTGTAAGGTGCTCATGACTTTTTTTTTAGAAGCAAGTTCTCACTCTGTTGCCCAGGCTGGGGTGCAGTGGCTCGATCATAGCTCACGGCAGCCTCCAACTCCTGGG
>NW_012149507.1:7041675-7044100 GCF_000956105.1 Propithecus coquereli | reverse complement strand
TATATTTTCCTACTGTTTCCCACCCACATACACTGCCCACCACCAATCTTTGTTAAAATGTGTGTAGGTTTCTGAGAGGAGAGCGATTTCTAGCCTTGTTGCTATGGTTCCCAGGTGACTTGCTAGTAGGGAAACAAGAACACCACTGTTATTTTTTGACAGAGCATCCTGTAATGCTAAGAAATTACTTGACAACACAGGAGCAGATCGTATTTATTTATTTATTTTTTTTTTTACTCCACCCCAGCCCCCTCACGCATGACATGTGGAGGGACAGGAGCAGATTTTAAACCAATATTTCCATTGCTGCCACCCAGTCCTCCACTTTAATTTTCTGCTTCAGTGTTCCAAAAGTCTTGCTCCATGGTACCTGATATGCAAATTATTACCTCATTGTAGATTTGTTAAAGAGAATACAGTGAAAATTTACATTTTAGATGCACTACTCAATCAATAAAATGAACTTCAGGATGTGTGCTAATGTACAACAGAAAAAAAATAAATTAAATAAAAGTAGTTTTTGAGGATACTGGCCTCTTGGAAGTTTACAAGAATCTCAGCCCTTCATTTCAAACTAGTCTAGAGGAAGCGTATGTGTTTCTGTATTGGGATAATAAAACCCTTCTCCCAGAGTTGCCTGAATTATTTTCCAGAACTGAATAAACAGCCCCTATCTCACTATAAGAGCTGTGAAAGCATCAATTTTAGTGATTTAGTAGAGACCTTTTCACATTTAAATATATAGTACAGTAGTGGAAGGCAGAGCTGGGCAGAAAAAGTTTGTCTATGTTGGGAAAAAAATAAGTATATATTACGTATACGAATTGTACTAGATAGCCTACAATTTAAAGATGTTAGTGTAACGTGGGCATCAATTTTAATTACTGTAATTTAAAGAGGTGTCAGAATAGTTATTCTTGAGTTAAGCCTTATCAAAATAGTTGCTTATTACCGTAGTGCCAGGAATATCATACTGAAAAAATGTTTATACAATTAAAGGAGAGTGAGAAGGGAGCAGGAGCCGGGATTGTAGTGGGAAACTGATTAAAGAAGGTTTTGCTCATTCCACAGTAATTGTACTGTTATCCTCGCACGTGACATAACGTTTCTGACCAATTTTATATAATTTTGTACATAGTGTTGGTGAAGCCTTGGGTCATTTTACTCTTTTTGGATGGCAGGGCCAGAGACTCACTCTAGGGGGCATTTGTGGTTTTGCACCCAACATCCATTTTGCCTTTCTTCTGGCTTTAGCATCTCAATTTGGGGGTTGTGGGAGGAACTTCACTTCTGCCACTGTGTTCTGGGGTTTTTTTATTGTTGTTCTGTTTTTGATTTTATTCTAGAGATGAAGTCTCGCTATATTACTCAGACTGGACTTGAACTCCTGGGCTCAAGCGATCCTCCCACCTCAGACTCCTGAGGTGCTGGGACTACAGGTGTGCACCGCCACGTTTGGCTTGTGTTCTGTTTTGACTGTCAGTTGAGGTGACTCCCATAATTTAGTGGTGTCATGATTTTTGGTATAACAGCTGTGATGGTTAATTTTATTTGTCAACTTGAGTGGGCCACGGGGTACCCAGACATTTGGAAATCACTACTCTCTGTGTGTCTGTGAGGGTGTTTCTGGTTGAGATCAACATTTGGATTGATGGTACCTCCATACAATGGCTAAAAAGAAATGAGCTATTAAGGTACGGAAAGTCATGAAGGAAACTTAAATGTATACTGCTAAGCGAAAGAAGCCAATCTAAAAATACTACATACTTTAAGATTCCAACTAAATGACATCCTGGAAAAGACAAAACTGGAGACAGTAAAAAGATCAGTGGTTGCCAGGGGTTAGGGAGGAGGGAAGGAGGAACAGGTGGAGCACAGAGATTTTTAGGGCAGTGAAACCCCTGTGTATGCTACTGTAATGGGGGATACATGACAGTATACATTTATGAAAACCCACAGAATGTACAACACAGGATGAACCCTCATTTAAACTATGGGCTTTGGGTGATAATGATGCGTCAGTGTTGGTTCATTGATTATAACACACTGGTAAGAGATACTGATGATGCGAGAAGCTGGGAGGCAGGTATGTGGGAACTCTCATGCTTAATTCTCAGTTTTTCTGTGAACAAAAACTGCTCTAAAAACTAAAGTCTATTAATTTAAAAAAATAATGAAGGAGTCCGGGCACAGTGGCTCACGCCTGTAATCCTGGCACTTTGGGAGGAGGCCAAGGTGGTAGGATCGCTTGAGCCCCAGAGTTGGAGACCAGCCTGAGCAAGAGTGAGACCCCATCTCTACAAAAAATGTAAAAATTAAGATTAAGCTTCATCTACGAGGAGTAATAAAATCCTTCCCAGACAAGCAATCACTGATAGATTTTGCAAAGACCAGACCAGCCCTACAGGAAGTACTCAGTCCTGCA
>NW_012149507.1:7035393-7037596 GCF_000956105.1 Propithecus coquereli | reverse complement strand
GTCTAAAACAAAAAAAGAAGAAAAGAAAGAAGAAAAAAAGAAAGAAAGAAAGAAAGAAAGAAAGAGAAAGAAAGAAAGAAAAAGAAAGAAAGGAGAAATACTTTCTTAGATACACACACATACAAACACACACACACACACACGGACTCAAAGACAGGATAAACATCCCCGTAGACCAGAAATGGAGCAATATATCAAAGTGGTGAACAGAGCTGAAGCCATGACCTGCTGGGCTGTGAGTCTGGAGCAGGCAGAGGTGACAAGGCGCTTCGGTCTTGAAGGATACCGGCTAAAATGCTCAACTTGAAAAAGGGAATACAAGTGGATCAATGCTTGATGCCAGAGTCAAAGGAGGAATTACACCACTCATGAGACAGTCTGAAAACAAAAAATGAATAATTAAATAAACAAAAAAAACCTGAAGAAAACCCTTCCTCTTTCTGGGGAGCTGCGAGTCTAGAGAGATGGGAGGATAACAACAGAGCTATGTGACCAGCAACTGAACCGAACTGGCTCTTGCTTAGTGACTGGATCTGGGACACCCTAAATACCAAGATGGAGCAGGAGCCCCCAAACTCCAGGCTGGGGAATGTCAGCATAAGACCAGAAGACAAGAGGGATGAAAACAGAATGAGAGAGAGCACAAGACATCTACTGAAAACCATCCTGTACATGGACTGAAACATGTTACCCATATAATGAATTCCCAACGACCCAAGTGTTAGGGTGGGAACTTGTGGTGAGGATGAGACAGAATTCTTGACACAAAGATTAGAATAGTTTTAAAGAAAGAAAATTTATTTTACCGCCCAAGGGAAGGGCATAACACGAAAGAAAGAAGAAGTGTCCACCCAGGGGACGAGTGGCTTGGGCTTTTATTGAGGATAAAGGAAGAAGAAAAAAAAGAATAGTTACTGTTGTCACTTGATAGCAAGAGGACTGGGAAGCGGCTGTGTCTGTCCTTTTTTTCCCTCTTCTCTGTGAGTCTGGCTTTACCGCTTAGAGGCCACAGGTGGATAATCTTAAAGACAATGAGTGAAGCCACAGGTGGTTAATCAAACAAAGGGCGAGTTGTGCACTGTGATCTTTCTCTTCAAAGGGGCAATTATGTGCTGTGTGTTTTCTCTTTTTTTTTTTCTGTTAGATATTAAATACTTTACTTTTTCTCTGTGGGATAGTTTATTAGCAAGGCAGTCCTATCACCAAGAGAACGAACAAGAGAATTGGACACCATTGTCGATAACTGGGGCACCAATTTCTGATTCTGGAAATTGCCCAAAAAAAGGGGAGGGAAAAAGCATTAAATATTTATACTGCTTTTTCTATATCAATGTGTTCTAAAGTAAAAAATAGCTAAGTTGAAGGAAAATTCTTTATAGAAGAACACAGCCAGTACGTATTTAATGAATGTTAGAATTAGAAATCATATTGCAACCTTAGAGAGATAATTGAATTAGGCAGCATCATCAGAGGATGGTACTGTTAGATGATGGGTTGACAGGGAGCTTAAAGATGCAGAGATCATACTGTCCCACCTGAACCCGCTGGTCACACGGATCTTGTCATTACTGAGTGTGGGACTGTCAGTCTCTGTGTGTCTCCTGATACACTGCAACTTGAAGCACACAACATCTTTCTTGAAGTATTTCTGACAAAAAGCTTAACTAGAATCTCATCAAGTCTCTAGAGCTAATTTCTCGCTCTGTTGCCCGGGCTGGAGTGCAGTGGCATCATCATAGCTCACTGCAACCTCAAATTCCTGCGCTCAAGCGATCCTCCTGTCTCAGCCTCCTGAGTAGCTAGGAAAACAGTGTGCATCAGGAAGCCTGGCTAATTTTTTTCTATTTTTTGTAGAGACAGGGTCTCTCTCTCTTGGTCAGGCTGGTCTCGAACTCCTGACTTCTAGCAATCCTCCCACATCAGGCTCCCAAAATGTTAGGATTATAGGCGTGAGCCACCACACTCAGCCTCGTATACTTTTAGAGATGGTTAATTGAGGCTCTTAAGAAAGAGAGGAAAAAGCTGGATGATGCAAACAGGCAAAACTTGAATTTCTTGTTAAATTTGGATACTGGGAATATAGAGGTTCATTGTACTATTCACTACACAACTGGCACTACAATTTTATTCTAGATGAATTCGCTTTTATGTAAAAGTCATTTAAAGACTTTAAAATTAGGTTGGGGAATTGTTTGAGATTAAA
>NW_012149507.1:7022272-7033263 GCF_000956105.1 Propithecus coquereli | reverse complement strand
TACATTCCTTTTGGAACCCAGGCTTTTAAATTTTGGAACCATGTTAACTTACAGGCAAAAAGATTGCAGATGAGCAAATTCTACACAGAGTTACAACCTGGAAAGCTACTCACCTAGAGTCTTATTGCCAGACAGTAAATGATTTTTTAGAATCAAAACAATGTGAATAATTTTGTTTTGCTTTACAAAGTAAGCATGAAAGAATTATACTAGAAAAATGTGTACACATTTAGGTGTAGTTACACAATGTCATCATATTCTCTGGTCCACCAGCCTAGATATATTTACTAACCCTGGTTCTGTGACCACACGTTTTGCAAAGATTTTTGCCAGATGTCTCAGAACAAGAAGGTGCATTTTCAAAAAGTAAAAAAATACGAAAACGAAACCAAACAAATTAGGCATCCATTTCGTTAATGACATCAATTCCTATTAACAAGTTCCTAAAGTAGCACTATCAATATTTTCACGCAACAAAAATCAATAAAATGATAATAGTGTAATTACTAAGTATAATTTTAATTACATTTGAGGACAGTTGTATATCTGATTAATTTTCAAAAAGATTAAAACATTAAGCCATGGAATTCTGCTCTACATAAGTGGATATGAGATGTCTTACTCTTTCCTTACCATCTTTTCTTGTTACAAATAAGAAACTCAAAATACTTTCTAAATATATTCAGACTGAGTTGCTGGAGAGAAGGACCTATAAAGTGAGAACTTTATATATAGAATTCAGGAATTACCTTTAAAATTGAGCATGGAAATTTTTTTGCCTGGGTTTAAATTTGCCTCTTTGCTTCTGATGTGGCATGAGATAATCCTGGTCTAAAGGTGTGCTTGATAAAAGACCAGGCTGGGGTACATTTTCTCGAGACCTCTTGAGGCAATGTGCTCCAGGATGGTCACACACATTCAAGTTCAAAATAAACCTGTTTAAATTAAAAAAAAACCAAAAAACAAAAAAACAAGAAAACAAAATCCCCAAAAAACAAAAGACCAAGTCACATTTCTGTAGAAAACACCTTGCTTTGTCAATACTCTTACACAGGAGTCAAGTAATTTTTCAGTTATAGCTACAAAGTTTCATAATTAAGGATACATAGTGCTAATCAATACATCACCCAAAGAATTTCCTTTTCTTTGAATCCCTAGATAATTTTTGAACTTATCCACACAGTAACTGTTTTATATTTGAAATCGGCTTTAACCATTAAAATCGTATACCAGGAAATTAGGGGTGTTGCAGTACTTGGTTGCAAATAACTTGCCATCTGGTGTTGGGTCAGAGAATGCTGTTTCATCAGTGCTGAGAAAACAGCCAAACATGAAGCAATTCCTGAGCGTATCCACCAGTCGTCTAGCAATGCGCTTTCTTGTCTTCAATCTGAAAATCCAGATTCTACTTATCCCACAGACTGCAGGTTCTGGTACATTTGAACATTGCCAACCCCTAGGACATTCTTTAGAGCTTAGGGATTCTGGGCCAGTTGGTTCAGACAGGACACGAAAGGCCTGTTTGATGGGCTCTGCAATGAAACATCCAACTACTCTCTTTTTGTCAGATATAAAGAGAAAAGTTTTGGTTTTGTTTGGACACTGAGAAACAACTTGCTGAAAGCCCAATTCATTATCAACAAGTTCTTGGACATCTTCTACCTTTCTGAGAGCGTAACTTGGATCACGTGGCAGGACCAACACGATTTTGCCATCCCAAAACTCTGCTACTACTCGTTCTTGATTCCACCCCACATATTTGATTCCTTCCAGAAATCTGTGGTGATGCTGAACATGCTGAATTTCATCTTCAGGGCTGGAAGCAGTATATATCATGCCATAAGATTTACACATAGTAGCCCCAAAATGTTTCTGACCTGCATCAATGATGAGCTGGTCTTTTGATTCTTTATTTGTATCTCTGGCACTAGTATTTTTCTGGGTATTGGTCTGTTTCAAGACGTTAGTACATATGAAGGATCCCACAGAAGACTGTGCTTCAGCTAGAGATCTTTTCGTATTGACAGAAGACACATTGAAGATGGGATAGGTGATGGACTCAGAAGAAATTGTCTTGTTCTCACCAAGAGAATCCTCTGAAGAAAAACACTTACTTCGATCAACTTTACGTTCCCTTGAAGAAGCTACTCCATCTGATGAATCCTTTATTAATTTGTCTTCATTTTTACTTCTTGCACTCAGTAGCTCAATGTTCTATTTCCTTTCCAGTAATAAGGACTTTGGCACTTGCCTTGTCTCAAAAGTTTTTCTTTCACTGACAGTCTCTACATCAGAATCTTCAGTCACTATTGATTTATTCTTTTGGGTGAGTCCCAGTGATGGCTCATTTTCCTGAGAAATTTTTCTAAGACAGGATTTTTTTCTACTAACAAAAAATGCCGCTCCACCCTGGAGTGTAACCTGTGCTTTTATATTTTGGCTTAAAACTCGAGGAGCATTAGGATTATTTTCAGTTGAATAACAATTATTGTCTTTCTCCATTATTGGCTTATAGGCCACTCAATTTTGCTTAGAATTTTTAGAATTCCTTGATACAGGCTTGATGTGCTTATAACGTGGTTGATACTTAGCAGTTAAACTCTTCTGTGGTTTTTTCTTCCTCTTCTTGGAGCAAACTGGTTTTCCCTGAATTTTTTTCTGTCTCACCAGGAAAAGATTTATCTTCATTATTAGTTTTTAGACAAGTGGATCTACTATTTTTTATTAGCTTTCTCTCCAATGGATTGAGGTATGACTTATTGTTGTTGTAAAAGGATAAAGTGGACACAGCAGATTTATTTATTTTTTATTTTTATTTTTATTTTTTTTGAGACAGAGTCTCACTCTGTTGGCGTCAGCCTAGCTCACAGCAACCCCACGCAAATGTCCTCTGCTCTATTCTAGTCTCTTTCCTATCTTCCAGATACGTAGTTGTTATGCAGTTTAGTATTTTTTTCGAAATTTTATGATAGACTGTGAGCTCCTGGAATGTGGAGTCCAGGAATAGCCAATCAATAATTGTTGAATTAATGAATTTGATTGCTTTGGGGTTTTGCTTTTTCTATATTTCTCCAGAACCTTCTTGCTCCCAACTGCCTCCCACCCACTTCAATTTCTTTCTTTTCTAAATTCCTATCGCCAATATCCTTAATCCATTCATTCAGCAAATATACAGAATGTCTACTCCATGCTGGGTCTGTGCCAAGCCTAGGGGACAGAGATGAACAGGATAGAATATGGTCACTGTCCAGATATGAAGCAGGTAATAGACAGTGATCTAATGATCATTATTAAAGTGCTTCAGAGTATGATTCCGAATTCTCTAATTTAATTAATCCTAAACTATTTTTGAAGGAGGTGTAAAGAAGTGGTCATAGTTTAGATGGAAAGATAAAACATAACTGTTCTATCTACATAAAAAAGATAGTAACTACTTAAAGATAGTAAATATTAAAAGACAGTATAATAAATATTAAAAGATAGTAATTGTTGAATAATGCAAAAAGCAATTGCTTAAAGAGGCAGAAAAAAGTTTCTGGTTTCTATCATGGAGGTGAGATATGAGTAAATGGAGAGGAAATAGGAAGAACATTCTGTGGAGGGGGCAGAAAATGGAAAGCAAGAAAGCTCAGTATATTCCAGTATCACTGAATTTAATTGAGGACAGTATAGATAGGGAAATATTAATATCAGGCATAAGGCCAGATCAGTTTATTTTTGTCCAGTTGTGGAGATTTTTGTTTCTGAAAGAAACGTTTTGAAGGTGAGGATTGCAAATCCTATACTTCCTCTGTTTTGGCTTCAATGATAAAAACTTTGGGAATTGAACTTAGCCTAGAAGGTAGATGTATAAGCATATGAGTGCATCTGCTATTTGTTCTGGTCTGATTCAGCTCTATTTGGTAATTATTCCTGACATTATGCACTCAACTAGCTATTTAAATCTTACAACCCTGAGAAGTTTCAGGGACAGATATTATCATTTTCATTTTACAGTTGAGAAAACTAAACAACCAGTTTTGTCACTCATTTTTGGAAAACTTTATAAGCTTGAAGATTATTTACAGAAGAAACCAATGTTTACATGGCAGAGACTGCTGGTTTTCCACCAAAATCCATTGTCTTTTTCTTGCATAATAACCTGTGCCCTGTTAGAGACCACATTTCCCAGACTTCCATGCAGCTAGGCATGGCCACATAACTGTTCTCACCAATGAAATGTGAATGTAAGTGATTTGGGCACCTCCTTCCCTTTCCTCTTGCTTAAAAGGAATTTGCTGCCCTATACTCTTTTTTTCCCTTCTATTAAAATATTCTTCTTCCTGTGGGCTAACACCTGGATGTGCCTGCAACCCATCTTCAACCAAGTAGAAGACAAGCCTCTTAACAACTTGCTGCTCAAAAGGGCTTAATTTTCAGACTATGAGTATTAGTGTTTCCTGAGAGCTTGTTAGTAACTTAGACTCCACCAAAGACCTATGCAATCAAAATCTGCATTTTAACCAGGTTCCAGGTGATTTGCACTCACAGTCAACTTTGAGAAGCACTGCTGTAGCGGGTAGCAGAGGAGCTTTACAGATGGAACGTGGGTCTGAGAACAACCTCACGAGGCAGAGCCCTCACCCTCCTGGCTCCTCTGTAACATTCTGTCTTATTTGAGCAGTTGAGTCTTGAGACCTCTTTGTTACAGCAGCCTAGCATCTACCCTAACACAATTCGCATCACCTGTTGACGCAAAGCTCAGTTATGCATTCATTTAGGAAGTACTTATTGGACACCTTTTAGGCAAAGTACTGTTCTGCTACATCTATAATACATATTAATGCACACACATATATATAATATATATATATTTGGGATCATATTTATATTTGAGATCCCAAATTACTTAAGGCTGGGCTTTTTCCTGCCAAGAGTTTGTAATTTAGTAGAGCGAGAAACATAAAAATATTAAAACTATAGATGCTATAAGAAAGTGTAGTGATATTAGCTATTTTTTGTTTATTTATTTTTTTTGGCAGTCTCTGGTAGACAGAATAATGCTTCCAAAAATATGTTCTTGTCCTAAAATCTCCTGAAGCTGTGAATATGTTACCTTCTAAAAGGGACTTGCTGGTGTGATTAAGTTAAGGATTTCCTTTTTTTTTTTGAGGCAGAGTCTCGCTCTGTTGCCTGGGCTAGAGTGCTGTGACATCAGCCTAGCTCACAGCAACCTCAAACTCCTGGGCTCAAGCGATCCTCCTGCCTCAGCCTCCCAAGTAGCTGGGACTACAGGCATGCGCCACCATGCCTGGCTAATTTTTTTTATATATATATTTTTTAGTTGTCCAGCTAATTTCTTTCTATTTTTTCAGTAGAGACAGGGGTCTCACTCTTGCTCAGGCTGGTCTCGAACTCCTGAGCTCAAATGATCTGCCCGCCTCGGCCTTCCAGAGTGCTAGGATTACGGGCGTGAGCCACCATGCCCAGCCAAGGATTGTTATAATGAGATTATCCTTCAGTATCCAGGTGGGGCCAATGTGATCACAAGGAACCTTATAAGAGGAAGGCAGTGGTCAGCGTCAGAAAGGGAGCTGGGACGACTCTAGCATGGGCTGGAGTGATTTCATTGCTGGAATGGAGCCAGGAGCCAAGGAATACAGACAGCCTCTAGAATCTGGAAAAGGTAAGGAATAGGTTCTCCCCCAGAGCCTCTAGAAGTAATGCAGTCCTGCCAACACCTTAAGGTTAAGACCATTCTCAGACTCTATCAGAACTGTAAGATAATAAATTTGTGTTGATTTTGTTTGTTTTGAGACAGAGTCTTGCTCTGTCGCTCAGGCTAGAGTGCAGTGGTGTCAGCATAGCTCACTGCAGCCTCGAATTCCTGGGGTCAAGCAATCCTCCTGCCTCAGCCTCCCTAGTAGATAGGACTACAGGTGTTTGCCACCATGACAGGGTCTCGCTTCGTTGCACAGGCTGGTCTTAAACTCATGGTCTCAAGTAGTCCTTCCACCTTGGCCTCTCAAAGTGCTGGAATTACAGGCATGAGCCAGTATGCCTGGCTATATCTTAATTAAAAGATACGTCATTACTAAAACTTGCTAACGATCATCTGAGCCTTCAGTGACTTGTAATATTTTTGCTGATGGAGGGTTTTGCCTTGATGTTGGTGGCTGCTGACTGATCAGGGTGGTGGTTGCTGAAGGCTGGAGTGGCTGTGGAAATTTGTTAAAATAAGACAACAATGAAGTTTGCCACATTGATTGACTCTTCCTTTCACAAAAGATTTCTCTGTAGCATGTGAAGCTGTTTGACAGCATTTCAACCACAGCAGAACTTCTTTCAAAGCTGGGGTCCATTCTCAAACCTGCCACCTGTGCTTTATCAACCAACTTTATGTAATATTCTAAATCCTTTGTTGTCATTTCAACAGTGCTCACAGCATCTTCACCAGGAGTGGACTCCTTCTCAAGAAACTGCTTTCTTTGCTCATCTATAAGAAGCAACTGTTCCTCTCTTCAAGTTTGATCACAAGACGGCAGCAATTCAGTCCCATCTTCAGGCTCCGCTTCTAATCCTAGTCCTAGCTAGTCCCTCCACATTTGCAGTTGCGTCCTCAAGTCTTGAACCCCACAAAGTCATCCAGGAGGGTTGGAATCAACTTCTTTAAACTCCTGTTATTGTTGATATTTTGACCTCCTCCCATGAATGTTCTTAATGGCATCTAGAATGGTGAATCTTTTCTGGAAGGTTTCCAGTTTACTTTGTCCAAACTCTTTGAGGAATCACTATCTATGGCAGCTATAACCTGACAAAATTTATCTCTTAAATAATAAGACTTGAGAGTTGAAATTACTCCTTGATCCATAGGCTACAGAATGAATGCTGTGTTAGCAGCATGAAAACAACATTCATCTACCTATACATCTCCATCAGAGCTCTTGGGTCACTAAGTGCATTGTCCACGAGCAGTAACATTTTGAATGGGATCTATTTTTTCTGAGCAGTAGGTCTCAACAGAGGGCTTAAAATATTCAGTAAAACATGCTATAAACAGATATGCTGTCATCTAGGCTTTGTTATTCCATTAATAGAGTATAGGCAGAGCATACTTAGCATAATTCTTAAGGGGCCTAGGATTTTCAGAACAGTAAGTGAGCACTGACTTCAACTTAAAGTCACCAGCTGCATCAGCCCCTAAAAAGAGAGTCAGCCTGTCCTTTGAAGCCAGCCACTGACTTCTCTCTAGCTATTAAAGTCCTAGTTGGCATCTTCTTCCAATAAATAGCTTTTGTCTACATTAAAGTGTAGCCACCTTCATCAATGATCTTAATTAGATCTTCTTGATAATTGGCTGAAGCTTCTGTATCAGCCCTTGCTGCTTCACCTGGCACTTTCATGTTATGGAGATGGCTTTTTTCCTTAAACCTCATGAGCCAACTTCTGCTAGCTTCCAACTTTTCTTCTGCAACTTCCTCACCTCTCTCAGCCTCCAGAGAATGGGAGAAAGTTAGGGCCTTGCTCTGGAGTAGGCTTTGGCTGAAGGGAGTGTTGTGGCTGGCTTGATCTATGAAGACCACTCAGACTTTCTCCTTATCAGTAGTAAAGCTGTTTTTCTTTCTTATCATTTGTGTATTCGCTGCAGTAGCACTTTTAATTTCCTTCAAGAACTTTTTGCCTTCACAACTTGGCTGTTTGGTGCAAGAGGTCTACCTTTTGGCCTATCTAGCTTTTGATGTGCCTTCCTCACTAAGCTTAATCATTTCTAGCCTTTAATTGAAAGTGAAAGACATGCAACTCTTCCTTTCACTTCAACACTTACAGGACAGTGTAGGGTAATTAATTGGCCTAATTTCAATATTGTTGTGTCTCAGGAAATAGGGTTGCCTGAGAAAAGGAGAGAGATGGGGGAATGGCCAGTTGGTGGAGCAGTCAGAACATACACTTACCGATAAAGTTCACTGTCTTATATGCGCAACAGTCTTGGCACCCCCAAAACAATTATAATAGTAAAGTGAAGGTCACTGATCACAGAACACCATAACATAATGCTGAAAATGTTGGAAATACTGCAAGAATTACCAAAATGTGACATATATGAAGTTAGCATGCGCTTCTAGAAAAATGACACGGATCGACTTGTTTTATGCAGGCTGCCACAGACCTTCAATTTGTTGTTTAAAAAAAAAGCGCAGTATCTGTGAGGTGCAATAAAACCAGGCATACCTGTGTAGATAAGGAAACCGATGCTTGCAGGAGCCAGACAGCTAGTAACAGCGGCAATTCCAAACAGGTCTAACTATATTACCACTAATTTTATGCACTTACAGTCACAGTGCTCAATACATTTTAATCTTCTCATAAAATTTTAAATAGAGAGCAAGGCCTCTCAACTCTCAGCTCTTCTATTGGGTACATTAACAGGAACAAAAAATCCTTAGTAGTACTGACCCACCGTTTTGAAAAAATGGGGACATCATATTTTCTACAAAAGACAGCAGGAGGGATACCAGGTCCTCGCCCACTCTGCGCCTGGGTGGGGCTGGCCAGCACCACGCGGCCAGTTGGCGCAGGGCGGCAAGCACCCACTGCGCAAGCGCGCACCTGCAGCGGCAGCCCCGCCCCGCCCCTCCTCCTGCCCTACCCCTCCTCCCTCCCTTCACCACCCTCGGCCCCGCCCCGGCCCTCAGCGCCACGCCTCCTCCCTTCTGTCGCCCGTGGCTCCGCGGACGAACTGCGTGTTGCTGCGTCATCGCCAGTGGCCGGTTTGAATGAGACTCTCGTCGCACCGCAGCCGCCGCCAGCCCCGGGTCTCCGCCTCGCCCGCCACCACAGCTTCTTCTGGTGCCCTTCCCTTCACCGCCCTCTCCGGGCCCAGCCCTCCCGCGCCGCCGCCTCCGTCCGCGCCTCGCCATGCCGCTGTACTCTGGTGAGCGCCCTCGTCGCCCCGCGCGCCTCTCGGGGCGACGCTAGGCCTCCGCGTAGGCCCGGCCCGCAGAGGCGGGCACCGGCTGCGGTGCGCGGGGGGCCGCTGGTGGAGACAGCCCCGGCACCTTCTCTCTCCTTTCTGGGTCGGGGCCCTGCGACGCGTGGGAGCGCCGTCCCCCTGAGCCGCCGGGGATGGGGTGGGAGCGGGAGCGGGAGCGGAGATGGGAAGCATCTGGAAGTCGTGACTCTGCAGATTAGTTTCTGACGCTGTCCTAGTGTGCCACGAGAGGTGAGGGTGTGTCCAGGGCTCGGGGACCCGCAGCGCGGTTCCTTTGGGCTTCTCAGTGGTGGCTGTGGAAGGGAGCAGGGAAAGCATGGCGTGGGGGAAGGGATCCGGGACGTTAGGTTAGCCTTCACGTTCCTGGGGTTGCCCTCCGCAGCTGCCCTTCGCTTACCCCTGCTGCCTTGGGCTCGATCGCTCCTTTTGTACCAGTTTCCCGAGGCAGATTGCGAACCTTTCTTTTTGCTTCGTTTTCGTTTCCTGAAACATTGAATTGGATTTCTGTATCCGAAGCAAAGTGCTGGCTTTGAGAGGTAGATGAATGCAGATATCCATGGACGTCATTTCTCCTTGATTGGCGTTTGGCGGGGGTTGTTTGCTTGACGGCAGTCCAAGGTATTGTCCAGGGATCACGTCTTTTTACTTAATGGACCTTGCTATTTTCTAGTCTTAGTCAAAATGGCACCTAAAATGTGTGTGGTGCCTCCCATTGGTTATGGTTGTGTGTGATTCATTGACCATACCTGACTCTTTATCATAATTCCTTTATTGAAGACTTAGCATTTTCAAAGCAGAGTATGGATCAAGAGTAATGTTTAATCTTTTGGTGGATTCTTGATGGTCTAGAATGTTGAATCAAATTCTTAAATAATGATTGCCTACTCTTTGCTAAAACCGTAGCAATTAACAGCAGAATGGTTCTTGAAATATTCCATTTATGCAGTATAGAATTTAGGGAATATTAATAAGCAGTGGCGATAAATAAGGCTGTATGCTAATATTTAAACACACTAGTAGGTTCCCAGACATACTACAAAACCAACCCCTCTCTGTGTTCCCTCAAACAATGCCAGCACTCACTGAAGTTTTATCTTCAAAATTGAGTTTTATCTTAAATATTTAATTAGATCTTTTCCTCCTCCCCAAAATGAGGGAATTGAAGGGGATTTCTAAGGTCCCTTCCCTTGACATCTCCATATTGAGAATCTGTTATTTTCAGGGTTAGCAAAAAGCCCTATATTAAAATGAAGAGAACATTGTAGGTACTATTTCCTAAGTTTTTGGTACTATTTCCTAAGTTTTCCTCAGTGGAAAAATTGTCTTCTATGAAATGGGTCCCTGGTGCCAAAAAGGTTGGGGACCACTCCAGTAAGTACATTCACATTGTGCAACCATCACTACCATCCACCTTCAGTTTCACGTTCCCAAACTGAAACTCTGTACCCATTAAACAGAAACTCAGTATTTCCATCTCTCTCCAGCCCCTGGCAACCAGTGTTCTCCTTTTGTCTCTATGAATTTGATGACTCTTGGTACCTCATAAGTGTAATCATACAGTATTTGTCCTTTTGTGACTGGCTTATTTTTCACTCACCATAATGTCTCCATGATCATCCACGTCGTGGCACGTGTAAGAATTTCTTTTCCTTTTTAAGGCAGGCTGAATAATATCCATTGTGTGTAGATACCACACTTTGTTTATCCATTAATCTGTTGGTGGACCTTTGGCTATTGTGATTAATGCTGCTGTGAATGTGGGTGCACAAATCTTTTTGAGTCTGCTTTCAGTTCTTCAGATTATATACCCAGAAATGGAATTACTGGATTATGGGTAATTCTGTGTTTAATTTTTTGAGGAAACACCACACTGTTTTCCGCAGTGACTGTACCATTTTACATTCCTGCCAGTGGCATACAAGGGTTCCAGCTTCTTTACATTTTCGTCACCACTTTTATTTTCTGTTAAATTTTTTTTACAATAGCTATCCTAATGGCTGTGTAGTAGGATTTCTATATATAT
>NW_012149507.1:7017679-7018592 GCF_000956105.1 Propithecus coquereli | reverse complement strand
AGGTGGTTAAATGTTTGTTTGTCTTTGAAACAGGATGATGATTGGGGAAACATCAAAATAAAAAATGTAAGTATTATCTTATGAACACTTATTATAATACCAAAATAAATTCCAAATGACTGTGTTTTCATATGTGTATCCAGTTGTTCTGGCACCATTGTTGAGAATGCTTTTCTTTTCCTATTGACTTGTATTGGGGGTCTTTCTTGAAAATCAGTGGTAGGTCTATTTTGAGGCTCTAGTTTCATTGATGTAGTTGATTAAAGTTATACTAGTACCAAATAGTCTTGATTACTAAAGCTTTGTAATAAGTCTTGAAATAAGATAGTATAAATTCTCCAACTTTGTCTTCTATTTAAAGAATATTTTAGCTCCTTCACATTTACTTACAATTTTAGAATAAGGCTGTCAATTTCTACCAATTGACTCTTAGTGGATTTTGTTTGAGATTACATTGAATCTGTAGCTCAGTTTAGGGAGAGTGAATAGCTTAACAATATTGAATATTAAAATCCTTGAATATGGTATACTTCCTATTTATTTAGTTTTTTATTTTCTCTTAGCAGAGTTCTAGTTTTTTGGCATAGAGCTCTTGCATATTTTTTGTTAGATTCTTGGAACTTAGTTTCTTTGCTTTTGAAAATAATATTAAGAAAATTTGTTTTCTAGTGTTTATGGCTAGAATGTAAAAATACAATTGATTTTTCTAAGTTTATTTTCATCCTGCGACCTTGCAATTAATTCACTTACTAGTTGTAGTAGTTTTTTTGGTAGATTCCATTGGGTTTTCTGTGTATGTAAGCATGTTGTTAATATCTGCAAATAATGACAATTTTACTTCTCCCTTTCCAATTTTTATGACTTCTAATTTTTTAAGCTTTATTAAAGTATAATTGATAAACAAATGACTTCT
>NW_012149507.1:7015218-7017629 GCF_000956105.1 Propithecus coquereli | reverse complement strand
GCATTGTGAGGGCTGTGAACTGTATTCTGGGACGTATTTCAGCGTGATTGTCATTACGCTGAGATTGTTGGAGTAAGTTTCAGGAAACGGATGCTTACTAACCAGTTTTGTGACATTAGCAAATTAATCAACTTTTCTTAAGTCTCAATTTCCTTATTTATCAAATGAGAGAAGATAGATTAGATCCAGTAGAATTGTATTCAGGGCATGCTATGTGCATGTTGTCCTTGATTAGGTAGGTGTTATGGGGGCATAAGAAGATGAATGACACACTTTGACTTTCAAGAACTAGCCTAATAGGTGATCCTCTAAGCCCTGGTCCCCAACCCCAACCTCTAAGCTGTAGGGAGCGGTTTCATGGAAGGCAGTTTTTCCAGGGTGGGGTGTCGTGGGTAGGAGGAGGGTGGTGCAGAGCTCATGCGGTGATGCAAGGCCTGTTTCCTAATAGGCCATGGACCAGTACTGGGCCTCGGCTCTGGAGTTTGGGGACTAAAGCTCTAAGTGTCCTCTAAATTTTAAGTTTTGTTATTTTGTAAATGAAAATAAATTGTGGTTTTGTTTGCAGTTACTGTAAAATGGGGAAAGGAGAAGTTTGAAGGTGTAGAATTAAATACTGATGAACCTCCAATGGTGTTCAAGGCTCAGCTTTTTGCACTGACTGGAGTCCAGCCGGCCAGACAGAAAGTTATGGTGAAAGGAGGAACATTAAAGGTAAAATTTAGCCCAAATTTTCATTTATATAGTGTTATATTATTGGTGAATTAACACCAGATAATGTGTTTAGTGTTAATGTAGCATTCGAGGTATTTTTTATATGATAAGAGTGTGTAGTCTATGGGATTAAAACTATCTTATTCATGTTAGTATAAGGGAGGAACATGGTAGTCATTTTAAAACACTATGCAATATTGTAAAAGCATCATTTCAAATTTTATTTTAAAATGTGTGGTATCAATGGATACCTCTGGGGGTTAGGGAAGTGGCACATTTTACAATTATCTGTATTGTTTGAACTTTTTTTCCTATAAAGATGTATTAAAAATATTTATTTTTTAAGACTAACATAAAATCTATTTGTATTTCCTTAGTGATTTTCTGTTAAAGGGGTGAAAAATTTTATCTCTGTTTAAAAATATGGAACAATACAGATAGACTTGTTTTTTCAAAAAAACTACTACAGAATGTATTTTTTGTCCATGCATTTGAATGTTGAAATTCAGAGCACTTCAACATCTTTGCCAAAGCCCTGGTTCTGGAATACTGGATAACTTAATTTTTTCCTTTTGTCTTTATTGCATTCTGCCCATTAAAGAAGGTACCTGTTCTCTTAAGGGTAATCATTATCTAACATTCTAACTCCTACCTGGAGATGGGAGAAAACATTTTTTGTTTAAAAATAGAGGGAACTTAATTGTTTAAAAAATTTTACTTCCTTTGGAACAGTCACACAGACTGTAGTTAAGAGTCCATGCTCATCAGCATCACCGATGAAGGGCCACAGAAAGATGAGAAGATGTTTTCTTTATTATTGTTTATAATACTATATAAATATAGTTTTAAAAGATATTTTCTTCAAGGGTTAGATATGAAATATTAAAGAGCTATAGTTAATTTTAGAGTCAAGGACTGGCTACCCCTATTTGCTGGACAGTGAAACACATGTTGGTGAAAAAACTTTGTTTACACCCACAAGTTGCAGTATGAGCCTTTGGCCTTTAGTGAACTTCATAACCTAATTTTTACTGAACTATGTACTAGTGTACTATTGAGAATTACAGAAAAATGCTAATTAAATGAAACCATGACTGCTAATAGTTGGCAATTATTGGGTACTTATTCTGTGCCAGGTTTTTCATATATTTTCTTTAATTCTCAACTATATGTGTTATCCATATTTTATAAATGAGGAAACTGAGCACCAGAGAGGTTTAAGCAAAATAGTGAGGCACCAAAAGAGCATGCAATTTACATATCAGACAGATCTGGGTTCAATTTCCAGCTTTGTGTGACCTTGGGTAAGAGATTTGAGGGGGCATTTATATTTATCATTCCTTATGATTAGCAGTAATAGCCCTTCAATTGAGAGGGGCCATTAGGAAGTTACTGTTTGACTTTAAAGCAGAGTGTCCAAAGAGAAAAGTAGTGGTATCACTGAAGGGGAGACAAGCATATTGAATACCTGGTACCCTATGTAAAAAGGAGTAACATGGAACTGACTTTTATCCTGCGAAGGGAAGGGCTTAGCAGTAGTAAGTTCAAATATCTGTGGAGCAGTCATGGCATTTAAAAAAAATTTTTGATTTTTATTCAGCATATCAAAGTGAAAGTTTTGTTAATTGCTTCATAGATGTGAAACTTAGAACTTGAGAAACATTTGTGGACGTGCAAATATGATTAAGAGTTTGCTTTTG
>NW_012149507.1:7011343-7013333 GCF_000956105.1 Propithecus coquereli | reverse complement strand
AACAGAAAATTGTGAGAATGGACATTTTATCTTTTCCTAGTTCACTAAGACTTAAAATTATGAAAGGCTGTTGAATTTCTAAGTGCTTTTTTGTGACTTGTTAACATGATCTTATGATTTTCCCTTCTTCTTTTGGTAATGTGGTTAGTCTTAGAGACAAAGTCTCATACTGTTGCCCAGGCTAGAATGCGGTAGCCTGGTTATAGCTCACTGTAACCTGGAATTGCTGGGCTCAAGTGATCCTCTTGCCTCAGCTTCCTCAGAAGCTGAGAGCATGCCCAGCTAATTTATTTTTTTTATAGAAATGGAGTCTTGTTATGTTGCCTAGGCTGGTCTAGAGCTCCTGGCCTCAAAGTGATCCTCCCGCCTTGGCCTCTCAAAGTGCTGGGATTACATGTGTGAGCCACCTCGCCTGGCCCCTTTGCACTGTTAAAAATTATGATTGACTCCCGAGTTTCCTATATAGGCATACCTTGTTTTATTGCACACTGCTTTATTGTGCTTCACAGATACTGCATTTTTTACACATTGAAGGTTAGTGGGAACCCTGCTTTGAACAAGTCTGTTGGTGCCATTTTTCCAACAGCATGTGCTCACTTCATGTCTCTGTGTGACATTTTGGTAATTCTTGCAATATTTCAAACCTTTTCATTATTATGTCTGCTGTGGTGTTCTGTGATCAGTAATTTTTTTTGATGTTACTATTGTAATTGTTTGGGGGTATCATGAATCGTGCGCATATAAGATGGCCAACTTAATAAATGTCGATGTGTTCTGACTATTCCATTCACGGGCCATTCCCCCATTTCTCTCCCTCTCCTTGGGCCTCCCTATTTCCTGAGACACACAGTATTGAAATTAGGCCAATTAATAACCCTACGATAACCTCTGAGTGTTCAAGTTAAAGGAAGAGTTGCATGTCTCTCACTTTCAATTAAAAGCTGGAAATGATTAAGCTTAGTGAGGAAGCCATGTTGAAAACTGAGATAGGCTGAAAGCTAGAACTCTTGTGCCAGTTAGGTAAGTTGTAAAGGCAAAGAAAATGTTCTTGAAGGAAATTCAAAAGTGCTACTTCAGTGAACACAGGAATGATAAGAAGTCAAAACAGCCTTATTGCTGATATGGAGAGAGTTTGAGTGGTGTGGATAGATCAGACCGGCCACAGCATTCCTGATAGCCAAAGCCTACTCCAGAGCAAGGCCCTAACTCTCCCATTCTATGAAGGCTGGGAGAGGTGAGGAAGTTAGCAAGGCTGCTTGCTGAGGTTTAAGGAAAAAAGCCATCTCCATAACAAGAAAGTGCAAGATGAAGCAGCAAGTGCTGATATAGAAGCTTCAGCCAATTATCAAGAAGATCTAATTAAGATCATTGATGAAGGTGGCTCTACTTTAATGTAGACAAAAGCTATTTATTGGAAGAAGATGCCAACTAGGACTTTAATAGCTAGAGAGAAGTCAGTGGCTGGCTTCAAAGGACAGGCTGACTCTCTTTTTAGGGGCTGATGCAGCTGGTGACTTTAAGTTGAAGTCAGTGCTCACTTACTGTTCTGAAAATCCTAGGCCCCTTAAGAATTATGCTAAGTATGCTCTGCTTATACTCCATTAATGGAATAACAAAGCCTAGATGACAGCATATCTGTTTATAGCATGTTTTACTGAATATTTTAAGCCCTCTGTTGAGACCTACTGCTCAGAAAAAATAGATCCCATTCAAAATGTTACTGCTCGTGGACAATGCACTTAGTGACCCAAGAGCTCTGATGGAGATGTATAGGGAGATGAATGTTGTTTTCATGCTGCTAACACAGCATTCATTCTGTAGCCTGTGGATCAAGGAGTAATTTCAACTCACAAGTGTTAGTATTTAAGAGATAAATTTTGTCAGGTTATAGCTGCCATAGATAGTGATTCCTCAAAGAGTTTGGACAAAGTAAACTAGAAACCTTCCCGAAAAGATTCACTATTCTAGATGCTATTAAGAACATTCATGG
>NW_012149507.1:7007214-7007560 GCF_000956105.1 Propithecus coquereli | reverse complement strand
GCTAATGTTTTGTTAAGGATTTTTGTCTCTTTTCATATGAGACATTAATTTATAGTTTTCTTGTATTCTTTTAGTCTGTTTGCTATCAGTATAATGTTAGCCTTCTAAAATGAGTTAGGAAGCATCCCCTCTTTTCTGAAAGAGTTTGTATTTTTATTTTTTTTAATATTGCCTAGAATTCTCTACTGAAGCCTTTGGGTGTTAGAGTTTTATTTGTGGGAGGACATTAAATTAAGAATTGGGTGTCTTTAATTAAAGTATGGAATTATTCAGATGTCACACTTTCTTTTGTATCAGTTTTGGTAATTTGTATCTTTTGAGGAATTGCTTCATCAATTAAGTTGCT
>NW_012149507.1:7005614-7006122 GCF_000956105.1 Propithecus coquereli | reverse complement strand
TTTTTAAAAACTTAAATTTTTATAGATTTAGGGGGTGCAAGTGCAGTTTTATTATATGGATATATTGCGTAGTCCTGAAGTTTGCGCTTTTAGTGTGCCCATCAGCCGAACGTTGTACATTGTACCCAACAGGTAATTTTTAATCCTTCAACCTCCTCCTACCCTCACATCTTTTGGAGTCTTCAGGGTCTGTTACTCTGCTCTGTTTGGCCATATATGCCCATTGTTTAGTGCCCACTTATAAGTGAGAATATGCAGTATTTGTTTTTCTGTTCCTGAGTTACTTCACTTAGGATAATTGCCTCCAGTTCTATCCAAGTTGCTGTAAAGGACATTATTTTATTCTTTTTTATGGCTGGGTAGTATTCCATGGTATATTGGTGGTGGTGGTGGGGTGGGTGAGTGTGTGAGGAGAGAGACATAAGTGACACTTTTCAGATGTCTGTCATTTTTGAATTGTTGCTAGTATATAGTAATAGAATTGATTTTTGTATATTGACATTGTATC
>NW_012149507.1:6995581-7003548 GCF_000956105.1 Propithecus coquereli | reverse complement strand
TGGGGAATTGATAGTATTTTTTTCCTATATAATTATAGTTTTCCTCAATATTCTTCATTGTATAATTTATTTCCTTAATAATTTCTAATGGCATTGTTTTAGTCTCTATTCATATTTTTCTGAAATTTTCTCAGCTACAGTCATGGCTATAAATTGCTGCATGAATGAATCATTTCATTCATTGTAAGGTTTCATAAAGGAATTTTGTTAAATTTATATAATAACATAATATCTTTACGGGAATTTTTCCAGTTTACAAACCTGTCATGTCCTTCAACTTTAGCAGTTTTTTTTTTTGTTTGTTTTAACATCCCTAAGTAAAGTTTTATAGTTTTCTTATTAAAGTCTTAGGTATTTCTTGTTATTTACTCTCAGGTATTTGTTGGTATTTCTTTTTTTCTTTTGTGTTTTCTAACAGGTTATTGCTGATACTTCAAATACTTGGTTGTTCCTGAGTCAGTTGTCTTTGGAAAAAGATTCTTTAGTGATGGTTTAATACTGCTTTGCTATTATCTTATAAAATATCTATGTAAAAATAAAAGCTGATAGATGAAGGTTATTAGATTTCAATATAGGTATTCTTAAAAGTATGAGTTTTTTGACCTTACTAATTTCCTAATTTTAATCATCATCTTTTTTTATCTCTTCTGGCTGCCGTTTTTCCTTTCCTGTTTTTTTTTTTTTTCCGTAAACCTCCACATCTGACCCTACCTTTTTCTTTATCTTGTGTGTTTATATCTTCCAATTAACATATTAAGTAAGAGAATAAGATGTTCATATTTTAAGATTATGAGATTTAGAAAGACAGTGTCTTTCTTGTTCTTCTATTGTATAGAGTGTTTTACACATATATTGAATATAAGTGTTTACTTAGGTTAATGTCTAGAACTACAAAATTGGATATTTTGAACTAATTTATGTGTTTTGATGTTTTCCAATAATAGATTTCAGTGCTCTGAAAATATTTGTATTCAGATATGAACAATTGTTACACAGTAGGCATTCACAGAAAGAATCTTATTGGTGGTTAGTTTGTGTTAAAAAAAAAAATAATGAGGTTTATACTTTGGAAAAAGATGAGCTTTCTTTCTCAAAAGGGTAGCAGAACCTTGTTCAGAAGTGAGAGACACATGCCTCAAGTAAGAGACAAAAGGGAACAGGAACAAAGTGGTCAAATATACATATTAAAAAAAAAAAAAAAGCTATAGGAAGAGTTAGGAATATTTATGAAGGGAAATCATATACAAGTAATTGTGCTTTATGTCTCCCATCCTGTCATGGCTGGGAACTCAATTTTAAGGTGTTTCTGGGGTCCCCTTCGCCGAGAGGGGTCCATTTAGTTAGCAGAGGGTTTAGGAGTTTTGGTTTACATTTGTTAATGGGAAGAAATGATGCCACTAAATGTTAATGATCATTTGAGGAATTCCTTTCCTTCTGATATTGTAAACATTTTCAGTTTTCTTAATGACAATATTTATTTTTTTCCTTAGCTTCATTCAGGTATAATTTTTTATATTTTTATTTTTTTGAGACAGTCTCTCTCTGTCACCTCAAGTAGAGTGTTATGGCGTCATCATAGCTCACAGCAACTTCAAACTCCTGGGCTCAAGTGATCCTCCTGCCTTAGCCTCCCAAGTAGCTGGGACTACAGCTGTGCACCATGATGCCTGGCTGATTTTTCTATTTTTGGTAGAGGTGGGGTCTCGCCTTTGCTCAGGCTGGTCTAGAACTCCTGGCTCAAGCAGTCCTCTTGTCTCAGCCTCCTAGAGTGTTAGGATTACAGGTGTGAGCCACCATGCCTGACCCAGGTATAATTTATATAGAGTAAAATTCACCTATTTTTAGTGTACAGTTTGATGAATGTGGGTAAATTTATATAGTCTTGTAACTACCACCATAATCAAGATTTAGAAGTTTCATCACACAAGTCTCCTGTGCGTCTTTGCAGATTGGCAGGTGACCCCTGGCCCCAAGCCACCTGGTACTTATTAATTTTTTTAACAATTCACTGATCTTCAGTAGTATATTTACAGAGTTGTGCAACCTTCACTGCAATCTAATTTTAGAACATTTCCATTACCAGGAAAGACACTCACACCCATTTAAAGTTACTCCTTCTTCTTACCTCCAGCCCTAGGCAACCACTGCTATACTTTCTGTAGATTTACCTTTTTTGGCAAACAGAATCATGTAATATGTGTTCTTTTGTGTCTGGCTTCTTTCACTGGACGAAACAATATCTATTTTTAAGGATTTTCATGAAATTATTTTTTTTAAAAAACAGGGAATGACTGTACTAATGATGGGGTCAGCAGATGCTCTTCCTGAAGAACCCTCAGCTAAAACTGTCTTCGTAGAAGACATGACAGAAGAACAATTAGCATCTGCTGTAAGACATACCAAATTTTATGTTTGATCACTATTTTTCAGAGGACAGTTATTAAGATGTCTTAGAAAGTAGCATCTAAATGTTTTCGAAGATTTAATTGTTAATATTGTAATCGAATCTGCAAGGGGGTTTTGGTCTAGGTCCAGTTTCTGGCTGTGCAAAGGTCCAATTATTGAGACGATGAGGATTGCCAAGGAAGGAAGGAATTTTTTAAATATGAAAGACATCTTGTGGGGAGAATAGGCGAAAAAGTTGCCTCAAATCTGTTTCTCTCTGGTTAATGGAGAATCCTGGCTTTTTAAAGGGCAAATTAACGAAGGCCTCTGTGCATGTTGGCAGATTGCATTGAAATTAATAAGGATCTAAGTGCTTGGGGCAGGTTGTGGGGAAATTAATAAGGGTCTAGTTCCTAGGGTAGGTTACTGGGGAATGGTGAGTCTTGGCCTTAGGAAGTCTGCCCAGAGGGCTTTAGAATCTCAACTCCTTTGTCTTGAAGAAAATCTGCCATTTCTGGGAAACAACTCAAAAGGTCAAGTAGTTAGTTAAGGGAGGAGAAGAAAAAAAAACGTGTAAGGGTCTTTGAAATTTTTTCACAGAGCCAGTTACAGTATTAAGATGTTTTTAGCAGTAGATGAGAGTTTTATTACTTTAAAATTAGCTTAAGGGAGTTCTCCAGTAGTCAGATAATTCATAAAATTAGATTTTTTTGGTATTATACATTTTGATTATTACTGTTTTTCAAACTTCGAGTGAATTAGGCTTAACTTAATTAGACATAAAGTTCATAATTCAGGGCTTGTGCTCTTCAGCCTGATAACTCTATGATGTGTTAAGGACTATAATTAACCTTACTTTACACATGAGGGTTGTAACACATACAATATAAAGTCAGTTAATATCTCTAACAAATGTGTGTCTGGCAGATAGTTAGTACTATTTAGGTGTTTACTTGTTATTTTATGAGAAAACAGGATCAAAGAATAGTTTAAATGCAGGATATTTAAATTCTTAAAAATCTTCCATGTGGAAAATACATATATTTTATCCTGATTTAAATGCAAAATTGGTCAAGAAACTGGCCAATATACGTGTTTCAAATGTTATTTATTTATTTTTTTAAAACCTAGCATTGGCTGGGCCCCGTGGCTCACGCCTGTAATCCTAGCACTCTGAGAGACTGAGGCCGGAGGATTGCTTGAGGTTAGGAGTTCGAGACCAGCCTGAGCAAGAGTGAGACCCCATCTTTACTAAAAGTAGAAAAATTAGCAGGGCGTGGTGGTGCTTGCCTATAGTCCCAGCTACTTGGGAGGCTGAGGCAGGAGGATCATTTGAGCCTAGGAGTTGGAGGTTGCTATGAGCTAGGCTGACAAGGCCCTCTAGCCCAGGCAACAGAGCAAGACTGTCTTCCCCCTCCTCCAAAATAAACAAATAGTAAAATAAAACCAATCATTTATATAGTACGCCTCATTTTCTTGTTTTTTTGTTATTTTGAAGTATTTCTATGTATATTTTGCTACCCTGTTCTCAAGCCTACAAAAGGGGCAGGACTGATAGGATTGAACAATCCTTATCAATCTTATTCTTTTATTTATTTTTTTATGAGATAGGGTTTTTGTCACCCAGGCTTGAGTACAGTGGCATGATCATAGGTCACTGCAACTTCAAACTCCTGGGCTGGAGTGATCCTCCTGCCTCAGCCTCCCAAGTAGCTGAGACTGTAGACAAGTGCCATCACGCCTGGCTAATGTTTTAATTTTTTGTAGAGAAGGAGTCTTGCAACGTTGCCTAGGCTGGTCCTGAGCTCTTGGTCTCAAGTAATCCTGCCTTGGCCTCCCAAAAGTGCCAGGATTACAGTTGTGAACCACTGCACCTGGCCCGTTTTTAAGAAGGGAACTAAAACAGTAAGAGTGCCAGCATGATGCAAGTAAAAATTTTCACTGGGGAAAATAAAACATTGTTACTTTAGGATGAAGGTGGAATATAAATTGGTACTTGATCCAAAGTGTGAACTCTAGTGATTTGTATATGCCATGTCATTTTTAAAAAATGATTTAATCTTTTTTTTGTTTTTTTTTTTTTGCCAGATGGAATTACCATGTGGATTGACAAACCTTGGTAACACTTGTTACATGAATGCTACAGTTCAATGTATTCGTTCTGTGCCTGAACTCAAAGATGCCCTTAAAAGGTAAGATTGAAGAGAAATAAGTCGTCTTTGGGTAAGAGAGGTTCATGTTTGAGTAGTGTTGTTTTGCATTTTTTTAACCATCATTACTGAGATATAATTCATTTATTACACAATTCACCATTTTAAAGTATTGAATGGTTTTTGTAATATTCACAGTGTGCAACCATCACCACGATCAAATTTTAGAACATTTTCTACCCCCTCATCCAAAAAAACCCTCAGACTCACTGGTAATCGCTCCTATGCCCTTTCACCTACCTTCAGCCCTAGTCAAACATTTATTTACTTTCTGTCTTACAGATTTGCCCATTCTAGGCATTTCATATAAATGGAATCATAATATGTGGTCTCTTTGCTGGTTTCTTTCACTTAGCATAATATTTTCATAATTCATTCATGTAGCATGTATCAGTGCTTCATTCCTTTCTTACGGCTGAATAGTATTTCATTGTATGGATATACCACATTTTGTTTATTCATTTGCTTGATTGAAATTTGGATTGTTTCTACTTTTTGGCTATTATGAGTAATGCTGCTATGAACATTCATGTTTTCGTGTGGACAGATTGTTTTCATTTCTGGGTTATATACCTAGGAGTGGATTACTTGGTCATATGATAACTCTATGTTTAACATTTTGAGGAATTGCCAAACTTTTCCATAGTAGCTATATCATTTTACATTCTCAACAGCAATGTAAGAGGGTTCCAGTTTTTCCATCTCAGTGCCAATACCTAATACTGTCTTACTGCCTTTCTTTGCTTCTTGCCAGCGAGGGGGGTATGAGGTGGTATCTCCTTGTGTTTCTTGTTTCCATTTTCCTAATGACTAATGATGTTGAACATCTTTTCATGTGCATATTGGCCATTTTTATATCTTCTTTGGAGATATGTCCGTTTAAATACTTTGCTTGTGTTTTGGTTGGGTTATTTATCTTTTGTTATTTAGTTGTAAGTGTTTTTATTTGTTTTGGATACAAGTTCCTTATTGGATGGATAATTTATAAATCTTTTCTTCCATTTTGTGAGCTGTCATTTTACTTTCTTTTTCTTTTTTTTTTTTTTTTAGACAGAGTCTCACTGTGTTGCCCGGGCTAGAGTGCCGTGGCATCATCCTAGCTCACAGCAACCTCAAACTCCTGGGCTCAAGCGATCCTTCTGCCTCAGCCTCCCGAGTAGCTGGGACTACAGACATATGCCATCATGCTTGGCTAATTTTTAAATTTTTTGTGTAGAGGTGGGCTCGCTATGTTAGCCAGGCTGATCTTGAAGTCCTGGTCTCAAGTGATCCTCCAGCTTGGCCTCCCAAAGTGCTGGGATACAGGTGTGAGCCATGGTGCCCAGCCTGCTTTACTTTATTGATGAGATGTTTCCATCACGGAAGTTTTAAATTTTGATGTAGTTTAATTTTTTCATTTGTCACTTGTGCTTTTGGTGTCGTATGTAAGAAACCATTGTATAATTCTAGGTCACAAAGACTTACTCCTATCTTGGTTTTTAAGAGTTATATAATTCTAGCTTTTACATTGAGGTCTGTGATTAATTTTTATATATGGGAAGTAGGTGTCCTAGGCCCTTTTCTTTTGTGTGTGAATATTCAGTTCTTCCAGCACTGTTTGTTGAAGGCTGTTTTTTTTCCCCATTGAATTGTCTTAGTACATTTTTTGGAAGTCAGTTGACCATAATGTATAGGTTCATTTCTGAACTCTTAATACTATTCCATTGGTATATATGTCTATCCTTATGCTGGTGAGTAGTGGTTTTAAAAAATAAAGAAAACTTTGTTCTTATACCATTATACAAAAGAAAGAGTAAACAATTTGTTATACATCTTTTGAGAACCTGTGAAATAATATATAAATGAGTGTCCCTTCTCAATGAGTATAAATGTGTAACTTAAATATGTAACTTAATTCTGACTAAATTTATAACTGTCTTGATACATAAATTGCCAGTTCTTAATATATGATAGAATTTTTAACTACAATTTGGATTCTAGACAACATTATGACTGTTGACTTCCCCGCCTTAGTGTCTTGTGAAATGTTTTGGTAGAACAGAGCAGTAGAGAGAAGAGAAAAGGATTATGCAAAAGCCTGAAAAGAGTATCTTTGAAGGTTTCTAAATTTCTCTGAAGTGAATAGTTGTTAGGTATTTATAAGAAGTTACATAGATTGAAGCTAATATATAATCGGTGAACAAGACACAGTATCTGTCTTCAAGGCACTTACAGTCTAATAGAGAAAGACTGACAAGTAAACAGGTACTGTTTCACAACTGCTTTGATGGGAAAGGTAGGATGCTATGGAACATTTAAGGAGTGCCTAAGAAAGGGGTGTCTCAGGAGAGTTTGGGGAGGACTTAGAGGAATTGGTATATATACTGGGTAGGTATCAACCCAGCATGGATGAGAGGTAGGGGAAGTGTGAGAGTGGACTGGGGGAAGAGAGTATTTAAGGAAGAGTCTGGAAGCAAGAGACTACAATATACTCAGTAAGACTGGAGTGTACACTGCATGGAGAAGGATGAGTGTAAAAATGTGGTAGGTGAGAGATTAGCATGGCCAGCCAGAGATCATGGAGTCATTTTTATGGAGTGTGAACTTCGTTTTGAGGGCAAAGTGGAACATTGGAAGATTTTAAGCAGAGAACTGACATTCAGATTATCCTCTGGATTCAAGGTAGCTAAGATTATTATTATCATTTTATTCTTTAATAACTTTTTCATTTTTATTCCAGCTTACAAAAATTGTCTGGTAGAATCTTACTGTGTCTTTTACATATCCCAAAACGTTGCTTTATTTTACTCTTTCCTCTTATCCTTAGATGATTATATTGCTTGGTGTTAAGTCGAGATCAAAGTTATTTTTCCTCAGTGGTTGGTAGTTCTTTCTCTACCATTTTTGGTGCTCCCTTGCTTACTGATGGAAGGTCTGATATCAATCTTGATTCTTATTCTTTTCTCTTAGTAGTTTTTAGGATTTTCTCTTTAGTTTTTCATACATGAAAGTTTATAATTTTATTGCTCCATGGATAGGATTGTGGCCTCTACAACTTGTGGTTTTTGGAAATTTAAGTTTGTCTTTTTGATCTGACGTGTGATGAATAGTTGTAAAAAAGTCAAAATGTCCTCTTTTTGTTGATGTCAAAGTTTAGTAGACATTAAGTTAACTGTATTAATTACATCCAGATTTTCTGTATCATTACTTAATTTTTATTTATTGGCTTGACCAAGACAAGGAAAGTTTCTCTCCTAGTATTTTTGAGTATAAAACCTCTTAGTATTTCTGTCAGTTTCTCCTTTTATTTTCTAACAGTTTTTCTTTGTAAACTTTGGTGTTAATGTTATTTAACTTATTGGATGGCTTTACCTTAATTAGGAATTATATATT
>NW_012149507.1:6991866-6995026 GCF_000956105.1 Propithecus coquereli | reverse complement strand
AAACAAATGAAAAAGGAAAAACAAACCCTTTAACTGAATATAATTTAACATAATATTTTCTGTGACCTCTTTCATTCTAGGTCATTAAATATGAAATGTCTGATTTTGAATCAAAAGTGTAGTTTATTATATCTCAAACAAGAAGCAGTACAATTAATCAAAGTATGCACCTGAACTATTGACACAGTTTTGCCATCTTAACGGTAGCTTGTTTATGCCAACAGTGAAGAAGCCTGGAGAGCAAGTGGCTATGAAATTGCGAAAGGCATTTTCCACAGCTTGTTGAGAATTGAATATTTTTTCCTTGCAAGAAGGGGTCTAGTGCTCAGAAGAAGTGGTAGTCAGTTGGTGCAAGGTCGGGTGAATACGGTAGATGACGGAGTTTCCAAATCCATCTTCTGTAATTTGAGCAGCATTGTTCGTGAGACGTGGTGGAGTGTTGTCTTGCAAGAGAACTGGCCTGTAGAGACCTGTTGACCGATCTCGGCTGCTTAATCACAAGCATCGTCATCATTTTGTCTGATTGATTGTAATAGACATCTGCTGTAATCGATTGACCAGGTTTCATGAAGCTATAGTGGGTAATACCAGCGCTGGACCACCGACAGATAGCACTAGCTTTTTTGGACGAATATTCGATTTTGGAGTGTGTTTTGGCACTTCATCTTTATCCAACCACTGTGCCGAACACTTGTGATTGTCAAAAAGAATCCATTTTTCATCACACATAGCAATACGGTGTAGAAATGGTTTGCCTTTATGTCGTGACAGCAGAGAAAGGCAAGCTTAGACAATTTCTCTGATGCTTGTTTAATTCACGTGGAACCCATCTATCCAGCTTCTTTACCTTGCCAATTTGTTTCAAATGGTTCCATATTAGAATAGTAACGTCAAACCTTGCTGCTAATTCACGTGTAGGTTGAGATGGATTTGCCTCTACTACTGCTGTAAACTCATCGTTATCCACCTTGGTCTCAGGTTGCCCACGTGGCTCATTTTTAAGATGAAAATCAACAGACCGGAACTTCTCAAACCATTGATGTACTGTGTGTTCATTAGCCATATCTTTCCCAAACACTTCATTATATTTTGAGCTGTCTGTGTTGCATTGGTTCCACGATGGAACTCACGTTTGAAAATAATGAATTTTTGAATTATCCATGGTTTCACAAAAATTGCTCTAAAAAAAATTTTGAGAGATAATCATAAGCCAAAACATGCGTTTGAAAGACTGAGATGTACCTTCACAATAAACATAAAACAAGAAGTGTCAAAGTGAAATGTCAGAGATATCAACTGTCAAGCTTAGTACTTAAGGAAATTGGACATTCCATACTTAATAACCTAATACTTAACATTATCACAGAGTTTTTGCTTTTTAAAATTGAGATATAATTTACATCCAGTGACATGCATATATTTAAGTGTTTGATCAGTTTTGACAAATGCAAATTGTAATCCATTTTTCTTTTTTTCCCTCATTTTGATTAGCAGTTATGTGTAATCCATTTTTCTATCAACATATAGAACATTTCTGTCATCCCAGAGTGATTTCTTACGCCATTTCTCAGTTAATCCTCATCCTCTCCACCCGCTTCTGGCAACTACTGATTTCTTACTCTTTTGCACCTTCTGGAATATAAAATAAATGGAATCTTATAGGATGTACTTTTCTTTCAGTCTGGCTTCTTTCACTCAGTATCAAGTTTTTGAGATTCATCCATGTTATTGACTATATCAGTCATTCTTGTGGCTCCGGATATTTGCCAAAGTTGGGTAATAACCAGTCTTTTTTGTATTGGTAATGATTATGGTTTGAATATTTCCTTTGGATGACAGTTTGTTGTACTGTTGTAAATTGAGAATCACAAGGCAGAAAGCAAATCTAGAAATCATTTGATAGAAACTCTTCAATTTATAGATGAGCAAACTGACTTGAAACTTAAGTTACTAATTATTTAATGGTACACAGCAAGCTAGTGCTGAATGTAGGTGGATGACTTTCTTTCATGTTTTTGATCTAATGCTTATTTCTTCCAAGTTATTTCTGAGATTGTGTTTTCTTTGTAATTTATAGACATTTTTGTTTCACATTATTTTCAAAAAATGTTTTATGACTTAGACAAGGGGAAAGAACATGAAGTAGATTTCATCTAAATTCCCTTTTCAGCACTCCTTTTTGATCCATATAATGCTTAAAAGAACAAGAGCAGAAGAGAAGAAAATAGAAAGTTGGGAACAACTCTGAGAAACTTGCAGTTGAGGGTGTCATAATAAGTCCTTTCAACTGGTTTCTTGCTATTTGAGTTTCAGAATGAATTGAATTCTGTCATTTAAGTGTGCTTTATTGTTCGTAGGTATGCAGGTGCCTTGAGAGCTTCAGGGGAAATGTCTTCAGCACAGTATATTACTGCAGGTTAGTACGTTTAAATATGCCACTTTTCTGTAGGAGTATAAATTTTATTTTTCACTCACAGTCTGTTTAGTACTTTTTCTGTTTACAAAATGTGTTTTGTAAAACATCACCTCACTAAGATTGGAGTATACTTTATACTTACGTTAAACAACTTGGAACTTACTATCCAGATTATAAACCAGTGATGTCTGTCTTTTTTGAAAAATAATTTTGGATTTTTGGAATTAAATTCTAATTTTGGCTTCAGATTTTAGTATAATACATCTTTGGGAATGACTTTGGGGATAGCCAGAGACAGGTTTTATCAGAGTTGATGTGATCATTTTACAAGAGAGTCTTGGTGGGTATTACTGTAAAGAAGTGACATGTGTGAGGAGAAACAAATTCTTAAAGGCTAGAAATAACTTGTTTCTTCATTACATGAGATCATATCCGCCTCCCCCTCCCATCCCATCCCCCAATTTTGGACATTTTTAGAAATGAATGCTCTTAATTCATTGGGCTAGGTTGACAGGGTTTTTACAGCCATGCTTTTTTGTCCCCTAACAGCTTTATCGACGTAATTCACATACCATCTAATTCACCTATTTAACGTATAAGTCACTCATTTAAATTCATTGTTTTTTTAATTTATTCATAGAGTTGTGCAGATGTCACTGCAATCAGTTTTAGAACATTTTCATCATTCCAAAAAGCACCTCCATAACATTTAGCTGTCACCCTTTCTCTCTCACCACTCTCAGC
>NW_012149507.1:6987380-6990819 GCF_000956105.1 Propithecus coquereli | reverse complement strand
GAATTTTGCCAGCTGTCCCAATATTGCTTTCTTTTTTTTTTTTTTTAAATTGAGTCAGGGTCTTACTCTGTCTTCCAGGCTAGAGTGCAGTGATGTCATCATAGCTCACTGCAACCTCAAATTCCTGGACTTAAGTGATCCTCCTGCCTCAGCCTCCCAAGTAGTTGGGTCTATAGGCACATGCCACCACATGTGGCTAGTTTTTCTATTTTTAGTAGAGATGGGGGTCTTGCTCTTGCTCAGGCTGGTCTCGAACTTCTGTATTCAACCAATCCTTCCGCCTTGGCCTTCCAAAGTGCTAGGATTATAGGTGTGAGCTACCATGCCTGGCCCCAATATTGGTTATTAAAAAGTTCTTTTTCTTGCTTCAGGAGTCAATGTAGGATCACATAATGCATTTAGTTATTGTTGTTACATCTCATTAGTCCCTTTTAATCTAGATTTTGTTTCTTGACCTTTTTTTTTCAAACTAATGAAATACCTTTGAGCTACTTTGTTGATATTAAATCTTAAATCATCTGTTTTTTTTTTTTTGTTTTTGTTTTTTTGAGTAGTGTGTACCTTACAGTATTATTAAAATTTAGGCTTTTATTTAAAAAATAATTAGCTAGGTAGTGATGCCCAAATTTCAGCCCTTCCTCCAAAAATACTTTTTAAACCTTGTGTTTAGTTTTGTTCAGGAACATTTTCTTGAGACCCTGCTTTGTGCTGAGCTTCTGTAGGATTTTCTGGGTTCAGTCTGTATAATAAGGACAGATGACACTTCACATCTTGGGTATTAACAGAACAAGTTGAGATAAGTTAGAGTTTTGTATTAATATTACATAAAGTAAAGACAGGGCATGATAGCTAGGAAGTCAGCAGAGGAAAAGCGTTCTGAACTCCGAGAGCACAGCTGAATCAGCGTGACCATTAAGATTCATGCTGATGAGAGGGGGATAGGTAGGGAAGAGGTTTTGAAGAAGGCACATTAGTTTTGGTTCTTAGCTGTTCCGGAGAGTCAGGAACTGTGTTTAAGGAGCCAGATTTCAGTATCCAGTTCAGTAGATGGGAACCAACTTTAGACTGGTAAGTTGGGAGTGGTGACCTGATGGCCTGATAACGGCAGAGTGACGGAACAGTAACATAATGCCTGTTTGATCCCTAGACAGAGGTTGCGTGTTCTCTGTATTGAATTAATACACTCTACTTTGTTTGGGAAGACAAAGCCTGGCAAGGACAATTAGAGTGTTAAGGCTCAGAAGTTGTTTATAGCTAGCGATTGCATTATAAAGTCTTTTAAAGTTCTTTTAAGATTTAAAAATGAGTATTTTTCTTTTTCTCGTTAAGGAGTCCAACAATTGCCAAAGGATAGATTTATTTAAAAATAGTTAAGCAGGTGTTTGTTTGTATTAAGAATTAATTTATAGTAGCATGTATTAAGTATGTCATTATTTTACTAAGGCAATGTTTGCTTTGTTTTTAAGCCCTTAGAGATTTGTTTGATTCCATGGATAAAACTTCTTCTAGTATTCCACCTATCATTCTACTGCAATTTTTGCACATGGCTTTCCCACAGTTTGCGGAGAAGGGTGAACAAGGACAATATCTTCAACAGGTAATCCGGGCAAGGATTCTTTGTTCTATAAATGTAAAACTGAGGCTTCCTGCACTTACCATACTTATTGGAACATATTTGGAAATAAAAACACCAGTCTGCTCCAGTTCACGCCACCATTATCTCCTGTCTAGAGTAGTGCAGTAGTCTGTTCACTGATCATCTTGCTTCTGCTTTTACCCCTCTGCGGTGTTTCTCCACACGGCCCCTAGTGTCCTCTTTAAACTGTAGATAGGGTTATGTTGGTCCCTTGTTCACCCCCTGGTGATTTTCTACCCCAGTCCCAAATCCTCTAGCCCTTGGCTTGCTCCCTGAGCTCATCACTGCCACTCTTGCCCTTGCTTGCCTCTCTCCAGTCAGACTAGCTTCCCTGCTCTTCCTTAAACCCTTCAAGTGCCCTCTTCCTGCAGGGCCTTTGCTCTTGTTCCTTTGGCTGTCAGTAAGTGTAAGGCTGGTTCCTTCACCTCTCTCAGGTCTCATGGTGCCAAGGCTTCAGGCTTTCCCTGACTACCTTATTGAGGTAGCACTTTTCCCTCCCCCTGATCACTTTCTGTTCCCATGCTGCTTTTTTTCCTTCAAAACCCTTATCTCTAGCTGAATTTATCTTTTCACTGCTATGTATTTCTCGTATCTAGAACAGTGTTTAGCACGAGTAGGAGCTCAGAAAGTATCTGTTGGATGAATGAATAAACGATTCTGGAATTCTTTATCTTTTTTGAAGATCATATAATACCTAATTTGGCTTAGTATTATTAAAGAAGAAAATACAGCTTTCTCCCCTAAGGAAACAGTAATTATTTTGGAAGAATTTTATAGACCAGATACTGTCACTGCCAGGATTACTTTCAGTGTCATTTTTTAAATTATAGGATGCGAATGAATGTTGGGTACAAATGATGCGAGTATTGCAACAGAAACTGGAAGCCATAGAGGATGATTCTGTTAAAGAGGTAATGGAAATATATTTGTGATTACAGACTTTCATTATACCTTATTTTTTTTTTGTTTTTACCCCCCAAAGGCTTGAAATAAATTCATGTATTTGAATACTTTAGATGCTTATTCTGCAGTCAGAGTTTGAAAGCTTATGTTCGACATGTCAATTTGGTGTATTTATTAATCTTAATTCATTGAGCATCCATAATCTCTTGTTTAAATAGTAGGATTTTACAGGAAAGGACTACGTTTTAAACAGTTTAAACATGTGTTACTAAATTGAATTGTATGGAAGGAAATATATGTTAATATCTATATAAAGTAAAATTGGAATTTTTATTTCATTTTCGTTTTTACAGACAGATTCTTCATCTGCATCAGCAGTGACGCCTGCTAAAAAGAAAAGTTTAATTGATCAGTTCTTTGGTGTTGAGTTTGAAACTACGTATCCTTATGAGCCAAGATTTGTATAGACTGTATTCATAACTTACTAAAAGTAAATGGCATAAATAGCATAGTTGGCTGATTGGTGTGGTGGGTGGGGCAGAAGAAAAATTCTTCAGAGGTTTTTATGCCCCCAAAAATATAATGGAGTTAGGAATTTGGAAAAATATACCCATTGAAGTGACCTTGAAGGTTAGATAGGATACTTATTATTTTTGAATAATATTATTTTATATATATATTGAAGGATATTCATTATTTTTTTCCTAAGAACATCATTAACAACAATCTACCTCATTAATTCTCCTCATAGAGAATTAATTTTTAATTGTATGAGATGGAGTGTATCAAATTATATACATGAGATTGAACCAATTCATAAATCGTGAATTTAGAGCAATACTATTTTCTAGGTCATGAATAGAAAAAATTAGAAAGGATTTCTGTTCATGTATCTTCGGT
>NW_012149507.1:6961393-6986670 GCF_000956105.1 Propithecus coquereli | reverse complement strand
GCTCTTGCTCAGGCTGGTCTCGAACTCCTGAGCTCAGAACGATCCGCCCGCCTCGGCCTCTCAGAGTGCTAGGATTACAGGCGTGAGCCACCGCGCCCGGCCCAAAATGTTTTAAATACCAATGCATGATATTGTTAATTTTAATACCATTAGGATAACGTTATATTCAAGATTATTTAACAGATCAAATATCTACTGGCATATTCCTTATCTTATTTTATAAAGAATGAAATGTACAGAATCTGAAGAAGAAGAAGTCACCAAAGGAAAAGAAAATCAGCTTCAACTTAGCTGTTTTATCAATCAGGAAGTCAAGTATCTTTTTACAGGACTTAAATTGGTAAGGACAATTATAATTCTCATTATTTGTGAATTCCGTATTTGTGAATGTGCCTATTTGCTAAAATTTATTTGTATCCCAAAGTCAGTACTCACTGTGCTTTAATGGTCATTTGTAGACACGTGCAGAGCAGCACAAATTTTGAGTTGCCTGACAAACATGGTCCCAGCTGAGGTCAAACATGACAGTACTCTGCCTTCTTGTTTCAGCTTTCCGGCTGTAAATAAGTATCCTTTTAGCAGTAATTTTAGTGCCATGTTATTTCATTTTTGTGCTTTTTTTTTTTTTGGTGATTTTGCTGTTTAAAATGACCCCAAAGCATAGTACTGAAGTGTACTGTCTTTTGTTCCTAAGTGCAAGAAGGCTGTGATGTGTGTTACCAAGAAAATACATGTTAGAGAAGCTTCATTTGGGCATGAGTTGTAGTGCTGTTGACTGTGAGTTCAGTGTTAATTAATCAGCACTACAACTGTAGAGGAAATAAGGTGACTTTAAACAGAAACACACATAAAACAAGGGTATGTATTGATTGGTTGATCAAAGTGTTTTGATTAGAGGCTCACAGGAACCTAACACTGCATTTCCCCTAGGAGCAGTGGCTCAGTATTCGTTAAATCAGTGCTCATGGTTATCTTTGTAGAACATAACTACTATGAATAACAAAAGTCAACTGTGTAGTTGGAATCAAACTTCAACTAGTTTTTTGTTTCATAGACAAAAGCATTATTTAGATGGTTGCGTAGCCAACAAATATTGCAAGATCTTTTATTAATCAGTATGGATATTTGTCACACTGTAAAGTAGCACCTAATGATTTGTGCTATGCCTCACTTTATTTTAGAGCACTCAAGAAATGTTTGTGGAGTAAGAGATTTAATTTTTCATAGAAATAGTTGTTTTCATGGGCCCTGTAATTTACTTGGACTATTAACTTTAAGGAAAGTTACTTAATCTAAGCTTCTGTTTTCTTACATGAAAATGATAGCAATTAAGGAATCGTGTGGATTAAATGACAATTGATGTAAAGCTGTGACTACCAAGTCTCTGCTTTTAACCGCTAATGGTGACCATACAATGCATTGTCTAAACCAGAACACTTTACAAAGTGAATGAGGGTATATTAATAATTATTTGGTATAAACTGGGATTGTGCTGTGCAAATCAGGTCACAGAATCATTCTGCCATCATGCTATCTTGCAGTCGAGGCCCTAGAATTTAACTTAATTGGTTTGTGGCAGAGCCAGAGCTAGAACTTGCTTCTCTCGTTATTCAATTAGTGTTTTTTTATAGTGCCATACTAAAGAATGCACATACTCACATAAAATGTAGACTTCTGCTAATGAGCAGATTGATGAAATACAAGTTTTGTTTGCTGCCTTATTAATTTGGTATGGTTTGGGGAGTAAGTGTATCTGTTAAAGTGTCTTTCAGTTTAAACTGTTACCTTATAATAGTTTTTAAATTGCAGTTCATATAATTCTACTGATTTCAAAGGCACTGGTAATTGGGATTGTTTATCTTAAAAGTTAGCCATTGTAATATCTAGATATTTGGAGAATGGCTTGGAGGGCAAAAATTAAAAACATTTTTGTCAGTCCTCTTTGCTATCTCTTCTAGCCATGACCAATAAGGACAGGATTTTAAAGAAGAAAAGTAGGAGTGCAGCCAAGTCAATGAAATAGAATGAGACCTTTGAATAGGTCTTCTGTATGGATGACTAGCTTGGGCAGAAGGGGGTGGGGTTGATAGGCATTGAAGTGGGCAGGGATTATATTGATAAACAAGATGATTTGCTGTCAGGGAGCTCCCATCTACAGTTTGGGGTAAGGCTGACAAGGGGAACGGTTGGTATATAAAGACATAGGAAGAAGGAGAGAGTGATATTCTTTGCTTTGTGATACTGAGCAGAGAGTTTTGGTGAGGTGATGTGAGTATAATGACTTTCAAGAGGAGTTAATTTGCAAGCACACAAATACTAGCTAACCACCAAGAGTTCAGTCACATAAATCATGATGTGCAAGTTTCATGACATCAAAAAAACGAAATAATAAATGTTAATTGGAGAGTGTGGATGAATGCTTTGGCAGAGATTCTCCAGGATGATATTTGCTTCATAATTTTGTAAAATTGTGGGAAAACTAAATATACTTGGAAGTTCTAGATGATAGTGGATTGGTGATAATAGGTATAATTTACCTGATGAATAGCATGGCACCAGACATACTTTCTTGAAAAACATGTATTCCTGAGATGTATTTATTTTCTTTATAATTTTTAAGATGCTTTATCGTAATTTTTCTGATCATTCTTGAGTAATTTGGCTCCATGTTTCTCTGTTGCTTTGCTGCTGAATAAACTTGGTTAAATGTTAAAAAGCTACTCCTCAGTGATTCCTTCTGTAATGTGATTAGTAATTTTTAAAAATCAAGCTTTAAAAAATTATTACACAACTATAACATTGCTTAAGCATTAAGTTGTTTGAATTCTGATTTCTGTTTTTCTTAAAGCAGAGCACATTAGTAGTGCTTTTTAAATAAAAAGTTAGAAACAGTAGATGATAATTATTGAACATAGTTTTATTTCATAGTTTATTAAACATAGCCAAATAGTTTCCCACGTTTTCTACACGTGCTAACTGATATACTTCTATTAATAACACTATATGTAGATACTATTATCACCTTTTGCAAGTGATGCCCAGAGAGGATAAATACCTTTCCTGGTGTTTCATAGGCTGTAAGAAGTGGAAAGGCAATCATGATGGTTAAGATTTAATTTCCCACATCTGTTAGATTAACAGGGATCTTCTGTTATGATTTTTCTCAAATTTAATGATAATTGGTAGCTGTTGGAACATTTTTATACCTAAAGCATAAAGAATCAGAGTTTCCTACATTCTTTAATTTTCCTCTGGTATGAATATTCTGATAATTCATAGAAGAATGACAGAAGGCTTTGTTATGTTATATGAAATACAATATAAATTTTCTGAGCGTCATTTGGGTCATAACTAAAAAACTTCAAACATTATTTACACTCAGAGGAGTTCACACTGATATAAATCATTTGATGCCTTATCAGAATTGAACAATATCTAAAAGTCTTTCCGTGTTGTCTTTGTTCAAATTGTTTCTCAATGGTATAAATCCATTGATGTATGTTGTCTATTAAGTGGTGTTAATTTTTAAAGAATTAGAGAAGGATTCTATGTTACAGAAAAAATTCTTCAAAACTAATGTTTGGGCTGGGTGTGGTGGCTCATGCCTATAATTTTAGCACTCTGGGTGTCTGAGGGCAGGATTGCTTGAGCTCAGGAGTTCGAGACCAGCCTGAGCAAGAACGAGATGACCCCATCTCTACTAAAAATAGAAAAATTAGCTGGGTGCGGTGGTACATACCTGTATTTCCAGCCACTTGGGAGGCTGAGGCAGGAGGATCGCTTAAGCCCAAGAGTTTTAGGTTGCGGTGAGCTATTATGATGCTACTGCACTCTAGCTGGGACAACAGAGTGAGACTCAAAAAAAAAAAAAACACACACACACACAAACCAAACTAATGTTTGGTGTTCTGTTAATGTTCTCTTTTAGAGACTTCAGGAAGAAATCACCAAACAGTCTCCAACATTGCAAAGAAATGCTTTGTACATCAAATCTGTAAGTTGTGTAGTTCCTTTTGAAATCGAATTGTTTCATTGAGAGATTTCCAGTTAGTTAATTTTACCCAGTCTTTGTTTATACCACAAGGAATTAAAAAATTTTATGATATTTGGATGTGATAGGATTGCTTTCCATTTGCTCTCCTCAGTCCAAGATCAGTCGGCTACCTGCTTACTTGACCATTCAGATGGTTCGATTTTTTTATAAGGAGAAGGAATCTGTGAATGCCAAAGTTCTTAAGGTTAGTAATGAACTTTGTTTATAAAATGTAATTCTTGAAGTCAGTCTCTAACTTATAATGGGTTTCTTTATTCCTCTTTAGAGATAGTTAAGCTTTCTTTAAAGTATTTAGAGGAGTTACTAACATTAGACAAGTGATTCTTAAGAATGTATATTGGAATTATCTATTGTTCTTTTTATTTTAATTATCCTCATGCTTGGCTTCTCCCCTTTAGCCCCAAACATCTAATTAAGTCTTGGTTGGGGCCTAGGGTATTACAGATTTCAAAAGATTTACACATTGTTCTGTTGGATCTCCTATACTCTCCAGAAACACTGCCCTAGACTAGATCCTCTGCTTCAGAGATACTGATTCAGGTTTGGGGATGAGAATGAGGTAAGAGATAGTGTAACACACTACACCATATTGTAGGTGGTGCCTTTCTTCCAGGTAAAAGGAAGGAGAGTTAAATTACTGGTCCCCAAAGAGTACTTAACTTGTAATCCCTTGTTAGGAGCCAGCCTTATGATCTGTGTCAAGCTATAGCTCTGCTGCATATCCATAGAGTCCCTGATCTTTGAGAGAGGTATATAATTCTAGCCTCATGAGCTGAAATTCGTTTTATATTTTCCAATATACTTACTGTTGTATGAGAAGGTTAAATGTAGTTTAAGTATCTACAAGTGTTTAAATATTTATTAACATGTTATTGAACTATATTGCTATTATTTCTGTGTAAAGTTGTATGGAAAAAAATCCAAATGAAAATGAATCAAATGAAAAAAAAAACCCCATTCGTAAGTTGACTTCAGTTTGGGGGATCTGTTTTCACAGCAACTTGTCTAATATTTCTGAAATATTTCTTTTGTCATGTAAATTTTGGTACTCTCCTCTGTGGTCAGTTTTATGGGTTAGACTATTTAATGGAAAAATATGTTTTGAAAATTTCTTGCCTTGAAAAAGTTTCAATTTTATTTGTATTATAAAAACAATACTTTTAATGTGTGATAGGTATTTTAAATAACTGTGTTTATACATTTTTTCTTTTTGGTTTGCACATAGGATGTTAAATTTCCTCTTATGTTGGATGTATATGAACTATGTACACCAGAACTTCAAGAGAAAATGGTCTCTTTTCGATCAAAATTCAAGGATCTAGAAGATAAGAAAGTGAATCAGCAGCCAAATACAGTAGGTTCTTATGCTGACTTTATACTCTTAGTATTTTAATCTTTGATCTGTGCTCAGCAGTTACTTTGATTTGTTAATCTGCTATTAAAAATGGATGAACCTATATTAGCAGATATACATGTCTTATGTATATTGGTGCAAGCTTTTAAAGTTTTAGGTGGATTTTAGCATAAAAAACGAGCTTTATGTACAATGAATGAGTCCTTGATGGTAGAATAAGCCTAATGTTTTCTTTGCCCCTATAATCCGTAGCTTATATTCCTTTTATATTTATCTTCTCAAAGCATTTCATGTAAAATTTTATCTAATATTTTCAGAGTGTGTTTATTATTTTCCTTGTAAGACATAGAATTATCCCCATTTTTAGATGGAAATGGAGGAGGTACAGAATGTTGATTCATTTATGCCCATTGTGACAACTAAGTCATATTTTTTGTTTAAAGAGACAGGGTCTGTCATTCAGGCTGGAGTACAGTGGTGTGATTATAGCTCACTGCAGCCTTGAACTCCTGGGCTCAAGTGATTCTCTTGCCTCAGCCTCCTGGGTAGCTGGGACTATAGGCCACAGACCTCCACACCTGACTGATTTTTTTGTAGAGGTAAGGTCTCGCTGTGTTGCCCAGGCTGGTCTCAAACTCCTGGCCTCAACAGATCCTCCTGCCTTGGCCTCCCAAAGTATTAGGACTACAGGTGTGAGCCACTGTGCCTGGCCTGACTCATATCTTTCAGTAAGTGCTGCTGGTATGCCTGTAACTGCTAAAATCATAGCCATTGCAACTTTATATTTAACAAATTACCTTATTTGAGGTTCAGATAAGGTACAGCTGAATTACATGTTGAATTTTTTTCTTCAAAACGAAAAAGATTTTCTGGTAACTAAAAGTAAAGTTTTGAAATGAAATTCTGCCCCTCCCAAAGATCGGGGCATTTGTATACCCCATCTTGGGGAGCAGAGCCTACCACAGAGACATCAGATTACCTCAATAACTGGTTCCTCCACGCAAACTACAATCAACGACAGAGAGGGTAATCCCATAGCTTAACACAGTGCCTTCCATCTCAAGCTATTAGAGAGCAGTGGAGTCGTACCCACAAGTGTGATCCACCAACTGGGAGCTTAAGCTGGGAGACTAAACTCACTAGTCTCCATTGGCAAGAGGTGAAGACAACAGGTCAGAGGTAACCCAACTTGCTAAAATACCCCTAAGGCAATACAGAACCAGCACGCCTCTCCCAGGCACTGTCAAGGAACAACCCTTGGGGACTTGGAGATAGGGCTATAGACAAGTCCTAGCACCCCCAGTTCTTGACCAAGTAGCCTGATGAGAAAGAATCAGTGAAAGAATGCAGGAAACATGAAATATCAGAGAAAAGTCACCCTCAAAAGAAATCATTAGATCCTCAGCCAACAGTGGGCACCAATTTAAATGAAATGATTAAAATGACAGAGGAAGAATTCTGAATATGGATTGTAAAAAAACTCAGTGGAATTGAAGAGAAAATAGAAACCCAACACAAAGAAGCCACAAGAACAATATAGGAAATGAATGAAAAATTCTCTAAAGAAATTGAAGTATTGCAGAAGAACAGAAGAACAGAAATACTGGAAATGAAAGAGGCATTCAAGGAACTACAAAACACAGTGGAAAGCCTTAAGAATAGGGTGGATCACACAGAGGAAAGAATCTCAGAGCTTGAGGATAATGCCCATGTGCTAAACGAATCAGATGAAGAAAAAAGAACACAGAAGTAAGACATGAACAAAACATACAAGAAATGTGGAATTATGTAAGGAAACCAAACATAAGAATTATAGGCATCCCAGAGAGAGAAGAAGAAAATACACAAGGGCTAGAAAATCTATTTCTTGGAATAATGGAAGAAAATCTGCCTGGCCTGGCCAGAAATCTAGATATCCAGGTACAAGAAGCACACAGAACTCCTGGAAGACTCGGTGTGAAAAGGCAATCACCACATCACATAGTTATTAGGCTGGCCAAAATAAACACAAAAGAGGCAATCCTTCCAGCAGTGAGACGAAAACAGTAGGTAACCTACAAAGGAAAACCTGTCAGACTAACTGCAGGCTTCTCATCTGTAACCTTACAAGCCAGAAGGAGCTGGGAACCCATCCTCAATCTTGTAAAACACAATAATGGCCAACCTAGAATTTTGTACCAGCAGAACTAAGCTTCATTTATGAGGGAGAAATAAAGACTTTCCCGGACAAGCAATCACTGATGGAATTTGCGAAGACCAGACCTGCCTTACAGGAAGTACTCAGACCTGCATTATACACAGAACAGAGCAATAGACACCCACCAAAGTAAAATCACTAAGAGTTAAAGTCCAGAACCCTGATTCCACAATGGCTTCAGAGGTAAAACAAAACAATAAGAATATATCCAATAGTATGAACAGAAATCTACCCCAAATATCAATTCTCTCAATAACTGTGAATGGCTTGAATTGTCCACTGAAGAGACATAGACTGGCTGAGTGGATAAAAAAACAAAAGCGAAGTACCTGCTGTCTCCAGAAAATGCATCTTACTCACAAAGATGCTTTTAGATTCAAGGTAAAGGGTTGGAAAACAAACTTCCAGGCAAATGGAAATCAAAAGGAAGCTGGCGTAGCTATTCTTACATCAGATAACATAAACTTTTTAAAACAACAAAAGTAAAGACGAAAGATGATCAGTATATAACGATGAAAGGAAAAATCCAACAAGAAGACTTAACAATTCTCGATATCTATGCACCCAACACAGGAGCGCCCAGATATATAAGGCAAACCTTGTTTGACCTAAAAAACATGATAGACAGTAATGCCATACATAGTAGCTGGGGATTTCAACACCCCACTGACTAAACTGGACAGGTCCGCCAAGCAGAAAATAAGCAAAGAAACAGTGCATTTAAACAGAGCTCTAGAACAAATGGATCTAACAGACATCTACAGAACCTTCCACTCAAATAAGGCTGAATATACATTCTTTTCATCAGCTCATGGAACTTTCTCTAAAATCAATTACATCCAAGGCCACAAGTCAGATCTCAACAAATTTAAAAGAATAGAAATTATACCATGTATCTTCTCAGACCATAGTGGTATAAAATTAGAGATCAATTCCAACAGAAACACTCACCACTTCACAAAATCATGGAAATAAAACCATCTACTGCTGAATGAGTGTTGGGTCAAGGAGGAGATCCAAATGGAAATCAAAAGATTCTTTGAACTAAATGATAATGGGGACACAAGTTATCAAAATCTGTGGGATATTGTAAAAGCATTCCTGAGAGGAAAACTAACAGCATTAAATGCCTACATCCAAAAGACAGAAAGGTCACAAATCAACAAATTAATAAACCATCTCAAGGGACTGGAAAAGGAAGAGCAAATCAATTCTAAACCCAGCAGAAGAAAATAAGATCAGAGCAGAACAAAAGAACTATACAGAAGATTAATAAAACCAAAAGTTGGCTTTTTGAAAAGTTAAACAAAATTGACAGCCCTCTTGCTAGATTGACAAGAACTAGAAAGGAAAGGACTCTGATAAGCTCAATTAGAAATGAAAAGGAAGAGGTCACTATAGACATCATGGAAATATAAAACATTACATTTGAATGCTATAAAAATCTTTATGCCCAAAAACTACAAAATATGGAGGAAATGGACAAATTCTTAGAAACACACAACCTCCCTAGGCTCAATCAGGAAGAAATAGAATTCCTGAACAGGCCAATATCAAGCACAGAAAATGAAGCAGCAATTAAAACTCTTCTCACAACAAAAAGTCTTGGACCAGATGGGTTCACACTTGAATTTTACCAAACTTACAAAGAATAATTCATACCTAAACTGGAGAAATTATTCCACAACATTGAAAAGGATGGTGTCCTCCCCAACTCATTCTATGAAGTCAGTATCACCTTGATACCAAAGCCAGGAAAGGACACAACAAAAAACGAAAACTACAGACCACTATCCTTCATGAATATAGATGTAAAAATCCTCCACCAAATCTTAGCAAACTGAATCCAGTAGCACATCAAAATAATAATTCATCATGACCAGATGGGCTTTATTCCACAGATGCAAGGATGGTTCAACATATGCAAATCTATAAATGCAATTGACCACATAAATAAAAGCAAGAACAAAGACCATATGTATGATTTTTCTCAGTAGACATAGAAAAAGCATTTGACAAAATCAGCACACTTTTAGGATAAAAACTCTTAACAAAATAGGCATAGACTGTATGGTAGGGTTTTCCATCTGTTTACATCTTCTACAATTTCTTTTCTCAATGTTTTGTACTTCTCCTTATATAGGTCTCTCACCTCCTTTGTTAAATATATTCCTAAATACGTAATTTCCTTTGATACCAGTGTGAAAGGTGTTGTGTCTTTGATTTGATTTTTAAATTTGTTGAGATCTAATTTGTGGCCTAGGATGTGATCAATTTTAGGGGAAGTTCCATGAGCTGTTGAGAAGAATGTATATTCAGCTTTATACCTTAACATTATGAAAGCCATATGCAATAATCCCCCAGACAATATTGTATTGAATGGGGAGAAATTGAAAGCATTCCCGCTTAGAACTGGAACCAGACTAGGTTGCTCATTATCTCCACTTCTATTCAACAAAGTGCTGGAAGTCCTTGTCAGAACAATCAGACGAGAGGGGAATTCAGGGTGTCTGAACGGGGGCAAAAGAGGTCAAACTCTCACTCTTTACTGACAATACTGTATCTAGAAAATTCCAAGGATTCAACTAAGAGACTCCTGGAATTGATAAATGAATTCAGTAAAGTCTCAGGTTACAAAATCAATGCATACAAATCAGTGGCATTCATATACTCCAATAACAGTCAAGCTGAAAATCAAAGACACACCTTTCACGATGGTATCAAAGAAAATTATGTATTTAGGAATATATTTAACAAAGGAGTTGAGAGACCTTTATAGGGAGAACTATGTAACACTGAGAAAAGAAATTGTAGAAGATGGAAAACCCTACCATGCTCATGGATCGGCAGAATCAATATTGTTAAAATGTCCATACTACCTAATGTGATCTACAGAATTAATACAATCCCTATCAAAATACCATCATCATTCTTTACAGATCTAGAAAAAATAATTCTATGCTTCATATGGAACCGGAGAAGACCTCGTATAGCCAAAGCAATCTTAAGCAAAAAGAACAAATTGGGAAGCATCAGTTTACCAGACCTCAAGCTTTACTACAAAGGTATGGTGACCAAAACAGCATGGTACTGGCACAAGCACAGAGATACAGGCCTTTGGAACAGGACTGAGAACCCAGATATAAAACCATTCTTGTATTGTCATCTACTCTTTGACAAAGCAGACAAAAATATACACTGGGGAAAGAATCTGTATTCAATAAATAGTGCTGGGAAACTGGATAACCACATGCAGAAGATTGAAACTGGATCCCCACCTCTCACTCTCAGAAAAATCAACTCACGATGGATAACAGACTTAAACCTAAGATGTAAAACCTTAAGACTTCTAGAAGAAAATGTTGGGAAAACTCTTACAGACATTGGCCTAACGCAAAGAATTTATGAAGAAGGACCCCCAAAGCAGCAACAAAAATAAATAAATGGGACCTGATCAAATTAAAAATTTTCTGCACAGCCAAGGAAACTATCACAAGGGCAAACAGATAACATACAGAATGGGAAAAAATATTTGCCTGCTACATATCTGATAAAGGGCTGTTAACAAGAATCTATATAGAACTTAAGAAAATTAACAAGAAAAAGTCAAACAACCCTCATCAATAAATAGGCAAAGGACATGAACAGAAACTTTTCAAAAGAAGACGGAAGAATGGCCAGCAAACATATAAAAAAGTGCTCGACATCTCTAATCATTAGAGAAATGCAGCTCAAAACCACAGTGAGATATCCACGTAACTCCAGTGAGAATGGCCTTTATCAAAAAGTCCCAAAACAACAAATGTTGGCGTGGACATGGAGAGACAGGAACACTTTTACACTGTTCGTGGGGCTGCAAATTAGTTAAACCCCCGTGGAAAGTAAGTTGGAGATATCTCAAAGAGCTAAAAATAGAAATACCATTTGATCCAGCAATCCCACTACTAGGCATATACCCAAAGGAAAAAATGACATTCTATATAATAAAGACATCTGCACTTGAATGTTTATGGCAGCACAATTCACAGTTGCAAAGATGTGGAAACAACCCAAGTGCCCATCAGTACGTGAGTGGATTAATAAAATGTGTATGTATACCATGGAATACTACTCAAGTACAAAAAACAATGGTGAACTAGCACTTCTTGTATTATCCTGGATAGAGCTTGAGCCCATCCTTCGAAGTGAGGTATCACAAGAATGGAAAAACAAGCACATGTACTCACTATCAAATTGGTACTAACTGATCAACAGTAAGGTGCTCACATGGAAGTAATATTCACTGGGTGCCAGTGGGGGTGGGGAGGTGGTGGAGCGGATAAACTCACAACTAATGGATGGGGTACACACTGTGTGGGGGAAGAGCAAGCTTGTAGCCCTGGCTTGGGCGAGACAAAGGCATTATATGTAACTAGAATTGTTTGTACCCCCATAATATTCTGAAATTAAAAAAAAAAGAAATTAAATTCTACAGATTACTTGCGTGTTTGAAAAGCAATTTTTAAAAAATTAAATTTTATTTTGAAATAGTTATAGAATCACATACAGTTATAAGAAATAATGTAGAGATCGTTTTGAGTACTTTTTACCCAGTTTCCCCCAGTGGTAACATTTTTGTAAAACATGAATACAACATCACAGCCAGGATATTGACATTGGTACAGTCAAGATACAGTACATTTTCATCACCACAAAGATCCCGCATACTCGCCCTTTGCAGCCACAGGCCCAATTCTCTTCCGCCCTGTGCCCACCTTAATTCCCAGCAACTACCATCCTGTTTTCCATTTCTATAATTTTGTCATTTCAGGAAAGTTACATAAATAAAATCAAAACTCTTCCATTTTTTAATGTAACCTTTTGGGAGTGACTTTTCTCACTCAGTGTAATTCTCTGGAGATTCATCCATGTTGTGGTGTATGTCAGTAGTTCCTTTGTTTTTATTGCTGGGTAGTATTCCCTGGTGTGGATATACCATAGTCTGCGTAACTGTTCACCTATTGAAGAACATCTGGATTGTTTCTAGTTTTTGTCAATTGTGAATAAAGCTGCTATAAACATTTGTGTACAGGTTTTAGTGTAAACATAAGCTTCATTTCTCTGGAATGAATGCCCAAGTGTGCAGTTACTAGGTTGCACGTGGTAGTTGCATGTTTCATTTTTCAGGAAACTGCCAAGTGTTTTCTGGAGTGACTGTACCATTTTACATTCCCACCAGCAACATGTGACTGATCCACTTTCTCTGCATTCTTGCCAGCATGTCGTGTTATCACTGTTTTTCATTTTAGCCATTGGATGGACAGAGTTTGTAGTATCTCATCGTGTTTCCCTGGTGGCTGATGAAGTTAGTCATCATGTGTTATTTGCCATTTGTATATACTCTTTGGTGAAATGTCTCTTCTTGTCTTTTGTCTGTTTCTTAATTGGACTGTTTGTTTTTTCACTCTTGAGTTTTGAGTGTTCTTTATATTCTAGACACAAGTCCTTTGTGGCTGTGTGGTTTACAAATATTTTCTCTCAGTCTGTAGCTTGTCTTTTCATCCTCTTAACCTAGGGTCTTTTTTGTAGAGAAAAAGTTTTTTAATTTTAATAGAATCTAATTTGTTTTTTCCTTTGGTTGCTTGTGCTGATCTAAGAAACCATGGCCTAGTCCAAGACCACAAAGATTTACGCCTATGTTTTCTTCTAAGAACTGTATAGTTTCAGTTCTTCTATTTAGATTTTTGGTCTGTTGAGGATTAATTATTTATATGGTGTGAGATATGGTCCAGATTCATTCTTTTGCATCCAGTGGTCCCAGCACCATTTTTAAAAAAGGCTATTCTTTGCCCATTGAATGGGCTTGGCACCTTTGTAGAGAAGCAATTGTGTGAGTATATTTCTGGACTTCTGGACTATCTTTTTTTTTTTTTTTTTTGAGACAGAGTCTTGCTTTGTTGCCCTGGGGAGAGTGCAGTGGCCTCATTGTAGCGCACTGCAACCTCGAACTCCTGGGCTGAAGCAATCTTCTTGCCCTGGCCTCCTGACTCAGACTCCTGAGTAGCTGGGACTACAGGCATGCGCCATGACACCCAGCTAATTTTCTGTTTTTAGTAGAGACAGGGTTTTAGTCTTGCTCAGGCTGGTCTCAAACACCGTAGCTCAAGCAATCCTCCTGCCTCAGCCCCCAAGAGTGCTAGGATGATAGGCGTGAGCCACCGTGCCTGGCTTGGATGATTAGTTTTATCCCATTGGTCTGTGTGTCTTTCCTTATGCCAGAACCGCACTGTCTTGATTACCTTAGTTTTCTAATAAGGCTTGAAATTGTGATGTGTCAGCCCTCTTTGTTCTTCCTTTTCAAGGTTGTTTTAGCTATTGAGTCCCTTGTATTTCCATATGTATTTTAGGATCAGCTTTTCCATTTCTTCAAAAAAAGTAATTGGAATTTTGATAGGGATTTTATTCAATCTGGATCAATTTGAGAGCATTGCCATTTTAGTAGTATTAAGTTTTACAGTCCATAAGCTTGTCGTGTCTTTCTATTTATTTAGGTCTTTAATTTTTTTAATACTGTTTTTATAGTTTTCAGTGTACAAGTCTTATACTTTGGTTAAATTTATTCCTAAGTAGTTTATTCTTTTTGATGCTTTTTTAAATGGTGTTGTTTTCTTAGTTCATTTTCAGATATTCATAACTAGTGTATAGAAATGCACTTAATTTTTGTGTATTGGTCTTATATCCTGAATTTATTTATTAGTGTTCTTTTTCCCCCTCTTTTATTTTTTGGAAGAGATTATATGGAATTGTAGAATTGGTGTTAATTTTTTTTACACATTTGGTAGAATCCTCTGGTAGTATGGTCTGTGCCTGGAGAGTTCATCTTCAGGAGTTTTAAAATTAAAGTCAATTTCCTTCATAGTTATAGGTCTATTCAAATGATCTATTTCATATTGGATTTGTTTTTATAGTTTGTGTCTTTGCAGAATTGATCCATTTCATTTAGCTCGTCATATTTGTGTGTAGTTGGTACTAGTATTCATTTATTACCCTTTTGAGGTCTGCAGGGTGTGTAGTGATATCTATCTCATTTCATTCCCGATATTGGTAATTTGTGTCTTTTTTTCCTTGCTTGAGAATTGTTCATTTTATTGATCTCTTCAAAGAGCTACCTCTGTTTTGTTGATTTTCTCTATTTTCTGTTTTAAATTTTATTGATTTCTGCTCTTACTTTCTTTCTTCTGCTTTGTGTTTATTTTGTTTTTTTTTTTTCCTATGTTCTAAAGGTGGGAACTTACTACAAGTTTTCCCTCTTTTCTAAGGGTACACATTTAGTACTATAAATGTACTTTCAGTACTTTCAGCAGTGGTTTCACTGTATCCCACAAATTTTGATATATTTGCATTTTTATTCTGTTCCATGTATTTTATTTCTCTTGAGACTTGGTCTTTGTGGATTATTTAGAAGTGTCTGAGTAATTTCCCTGTTATATTTCTGTTGTTGATTTTATTTTGATGCCATTGTGGTGAGAAAGCACATACATGATTTAAGTTGGTAAGTTTAAATACAATTGGTATATTTAGACTATATTGGTGTTTAAATCTTTTGTTCTGTTTTTTTCTCTTTTGCCTTTTTGTTGCTTGAACAGTTTTTAGAATTGTATTTTGATTTATATGTTTTCGAATGTATTTCTTTGTGTAGCTCTTTTCATGGTTGCTCTAGGTGTTTCACATTATCCATGTAAAAAAGTATGGTTAATCTGATTGCCATTTTTTTATTGTGGAATCCTTTGACTTCTTGCTTTCCCAGCTATCTTTAAATTGCTGGCATTGCCTTCATTACCATTATTGTTTCAAGAACTTTGTGCCCTATGCCTAGATAAGTTTAATTTTTTCATTTACACACCGAAATAAATTGAGGCAGTGAGTTCCTACTAGATGTCCTTGTCTAGTAAACCGTGCCTCTTTTAATGTAGGTAAATCTTTGCTGAATAAATATTTCAGTTCATTTTGGCTGAAGTGGTAGATGGCCCTGGCCTAGAGGATTTAATATAAATTGCAATAATTAGACATTTTTTGAGGCAGTTTTCTTTTACCTATGTGATTTGATAATATTTTGGTGAAATTAGGAAATTGGGTTTTCCTTTTCTTCCCTAGGGCACTGTTTAACTACTGCTGCATTCACTGGTATGTTCTAGGGTTTGAAGTTGGGCATAACATCCAAGGGGTCTGTTACTCTACTTTAACAAGATTGTATACAGTGTAGGACCTCTGAGTTTAGTTTTATTTTAACTGTAGTTATGTTATTTTAGTAATTTGTAAGGTAGACTGTACTTTGTCTGAGTGCTTTGCATTGTAGACAGTATTTGTGAAATTGAATACTCACTGAGAATACAAATTCCCAAAGTCATGACTTAAATATTTTTTTCCGTCAGAGTGACAAAAAGAGCAGTCCCCAGAAAGAAGTTAAATATGAGCCTTTTTCTTTTGCTGATGGTAAGTAAAATTTTCATTTCAATTGAGTTATTGTGTGTGTGTTTTTTAAGGTAAAATTACTGTCTTGCCACATACATTTATTCTGATATGCTTTTAAAAAAAAGTCAGGTTTCTTGAATAATTTACCTTAATATGTCATATAGTAAAATCACTCTCCTTAGTGCTATGAGTGAGATATTTCTTAAAACATCAATCATGAAGCCTTAACTCTAGACGGTAATAACTTACTGTATTCTAATAAAGTAGTGCTTCCCTAATCTGAACTTGAATTGTTCTCGTTACCTAGCTTGAGAAAGCACATTCATTGTCTGCTCTTGGCGGATTTACATCTTTCTTTAGATATCGGCTCCAATAACTGTGGATACTATGACTTACAAGCAGTGCTCACCCACCAGGGGCGGTCTAGTTCTTCGGGTCATTATGTATCGTGGGTAAAAAGGAAACAAGGTAAATAGTCTATTTTTTTTTTCCAACTGTTAAAAAGTGTGTTAATTATAAACTTTATTAATTCTGGCTTTCAAACTTTTTGGTCTCAGAACCCCTTTACCTTCTTAATTATTGAGGTCCCAGAGAACTTTGTTTATGAGGTTTGTGTCTCTTAATATTTACTATATTAGACATTCAAACAGAAAACCAAAAAATTAGTTCACTTAGTAATAAACCTATTACATATTAACATAAATAACATTTAAAAAATGGCATTTTCTTAAAAAATATTAGTGAGAAATGGTTTCGATTTACATTTTTTATCTTTCTGTCATCTGGCCTGCTAGAAGACAGCTGAGTTTTCCTGTCAGTTTCTGCATTTAGTCTGTTGCATTATCACATATCACGTAGCCTCTGGAAAATTCCAGAGTCCACTCGAGAGGATGAGGGTGGAAAGGAGACTAATGCTCTAGGGCGTGTAGTTGAAATAGCTGTCACTCAAGACTGCAGTGGTCTGGAGCCTGAACCGCTGGTGTGGCGGATCGAGTGCTGCCGCGCGTCCCGCCACTCAGGACCTGTTTTGCAGTGAAACTCTCAGAGGAATTGTGTGGTATTAATTTCATTTTCTTCTTTTGTTATTTAGATGAATGGATTAAATTCGATGATGATAAGGTCAGCATCGTAACACCGGAAGATATCTTGCGGCTCTCTGGTGGTGGAGACTGGCATATTGCTTATGTTCTACTCTATGGGCCTCGCAGAGCTGAAATAATGGAAGAGGAAGCTGAACAGTAATCTTCATTTTAGCTATTTATGCTTAGGTGTGAAATAAATGCTATTTGTTGATCATTTCTCTAATCCAGAGCTTTGGAGGGAGACATTTAGGTGGTTTTGTTTCCCCTCATGGAACAGAAGAGGGCAGAAGCAGACCACTTTGTGCCATCAACCTAAAAAATTACATAAAAGAGAAAATTACCTTTGGATTGTGTTGCCCTATATAAAAGTGGCAGGAAGACTTTTTTTTTTAAGTTTCTTGCATTAATTTTTTAAAATTCTGAGTTAATGCCTTTCAACCGTTCCCTTCTGTGGTAAATTTTCTTGCTGCCTTTAGCCCAAAATTCAGCAATCAGATGTTTATTGCACACCTATTACTATTATTTGTTGTTCTCGCATGGTTCAAACCACCATCCAGTAGCTGCCCATAGTTTTGCCTTATCTAATAACAATTTTTCCAGGAAGGTGGAAAAGGAAGTGTTGCTCTCATTGTGTAACTCAGTGCTGCTGTCCAGCCCATGGAAACATGGGCACAATCAAGTATTTGTCCAGCCTTACTGTTGCTGGCTTTTCGTGACTTCAAAATAAATTGTGATCAGTAGCATAGCACATTTGATTATACATATATTATTGTGTCTCTCTCTGATGTACTATGGATTGTACATTTCTCTTTGGAATGGTTTTGTAGTAATCTTAAAAAAAAATGTTGACAAGCTCTGGTTGCTTATTTTTAGAAAATGAGGATATTTAATAAAAAAAGAGGGATTAACAACTTTTGACCTCAAGTCTTTTGTCTTTTGAGTGTTGGAGCTTGGCTGAAGATTCCTATGTTTAATACTACGTAATTTCTGCAGATGGTTGGTATTACTGTGCTGTTGACCATTGATTGGAAAATATTTGTCATCTTTGCCTGCCCATACTCCGTTTAAAATGAAATACAAAGTTGTAAAATTAATAGATTTCTTTGGATGCTGAATGCAGCGATTTTAAAGTAATGGTGGAAAGTACCAAGTGTATGAGATATTTCAATGATAGGTTTCTTACATTTTAATACATTCTAATTGCTTTGTTTCAGGAGCCTTGATTGCTAGGGAAAGGATAAAGGATAGAATATTGCTAGTTTGTCTCTGATTTTGAGTTAGATATTTATAATCATAAAGTTTGGGGATTATCATGACATCTCGTATCTTTGCTTATGTTGTTTTAATGTTGTGCAGAGCCTAACACCGGTAACTAATTAGATTCCTAGAGATTAATGGCCATTTCCTCTCAAGTCGGATGTGATGTAATCTGAGAACACTAGGGGAGAAAATAAGCATTTCAGGGAAACCTATTTGTAAATAGCTTCCTCACCTAAACTTTGCTGGCAATCAGTACTCTTTTTACTTTGTTGGGTGGCGGGAATGAAGACTAGAGTGGGGAAGAACTGTAATGATTTATGTTTGTATGATGCCTGTAACTTTGCAAATTTTTTTATTCACTGTCTCATTTGGTTAGAACAATTTTATGAGGACATGAATTTAGCAATTAGAATTCAGATTTTCTGATTTGCCGGATGCTGTAGCTACAAGACCAATTGAGGCAGGTTTAGAACAAAGTAGATAAGCCTTGTATGGAATGTATTAGAATTTTAAAAATTGTAATTCCTTGTCATTATGAAAAGCTTGATTTCATTTTATTTGATCTAAAAAAAATATTACTCCAAAGATACTTTTTAAGTAGAAATGGGATTTATACCAGTGATGTTTGAAACTAACAAGGCTATTTTAGTATTCAGCCTTGCGTGTAAGGTGTTTGAGAAGGGAGAGTAGGCCAAAAAATGTCGATTCCTGAATGTGCCTTAATATGCTGTGCCACTAACAAACACTGAGGCCATTTTAACATTAGAGCTGTGCTAGATCATGGCTTGAGTAGTTAGTGACGTTTAGGCCCAAGCAAGAACATTTGCAGTATAATACACACTCAGTAGCCCTTCTTCAGGATTAAAAACAATGATGATCTACTCTTAGAGCCCTAAAGGGAAATGCTTACGTGGGAACAGGAAAAGTAGATGGTGTTACCTTGAGTCACTACTGTATAGTGCTTTGCTGTGTATAGGGTGCTTTCACATGCATCTCATTTGAACTTCACCATAATCCCTGAAGTAATTTAAAGTCTTGAGAGGTCAAATAAATTTTGTAAGGCTAGATAGACAAGTGAGGTTTTCTTTTCAAAAGTTGGGGGTCGGCAAATTTTCTGCAGTGGGCCAGATAGATAGATAGTAACTATTTTAGGCTTTGTAGGTATTCAAGTGTCTGTTGCGACTGCTTAGCTTCGCTGTTTTAAAACTGGAGCCATACACAATATGCGTGAGCACGGGGGAGGGGCAATAAACCTTTCATTACAAAAACACGTGCCGAGCAGACCATCATTTGCCGATCCTCTGCTTTAAAGCCTGAGTAAGTGAGAATAGAGCAGTCATATGGTTTCAGAAAAGTGTTATTCTGGAATTTCAGAATAAATTTTGTAACTAACTAACAGCATGTAGGAAACTAATTTGGTATAAGAAACAACATATCCCTAAATGTTGCTTATTTAACAAAAATATATTTGTGATCTTGAGGTCACTTCATTTAGGCCATTTTCCCACACTACCCTCCCATCCTCCCCAAACTCTGGTTTGAGCCAATATGTGTTCTGTTGTTCTGGGAGCACCAGCCAACTGTACAACAACTGTTATAAAAATGTTTATTGTTTACCAAAACCAGTGGACCTCTTATCAAATGCTGCTTGGTGACAAAATCTTATCACAGTTTTAATAAAAAAAAAAAGCTAACTATTTGTCTCATTGTCGTTAGTCAGACTTTCTGCAAGGTCGTTCAATCCAGACTTATTCAGTGCATTGATCAGATTCTCGGGTGTGGCGTGTACTCCCTCTTGATCTTGCCAGGCAACTAGGAGCTGCTTAGCTCTCATCTTCATGTCTTCACTATCACACTCAATCTGCCTAATTTCTGAGTCTTTCATTTCCAAATAGGGAGCTAGAACCTTCCATCGTTCACCCAACTTGTTGGCAAATACTTCTATTTGTTCTCCTGTTACAGGTTTGTCTCGCCGAACGTCAGGACCTAGAAAACATAGAAAGTATAAATTATGCACAAAGTACAATGAGAAATGGAATCCTAAGTATATAGCAGACCTAGAATGCTATAGGGCCAATGAGTTATTAATCACCTTTAATAAGCTTTATTTTAAAGGAAGATAGTTTTTTTATATTCTCCTTAAGTTGAATACTGCTCTTATAATCATGATCAATGATCAACAGCTGTTACCTCTATTATAACGGTGTTCCCTAAAAAGAATGGCTCCCCTCCAGTCCCCAATAAATTAACAGAGGTACTGGTCACCTTCAAATGTAAGTATCTTCCTTCCCTTTTAAAATACCCTTATTTCCAAATATTGTTGCATAAATTGCAATATTTTAAAAGTTGTTATTATGCAGAGTTTTAATTCTTCCCTATAAGTCAGAAAGAGCTGAGATAAAATGATAGTTGAGAAGTAGATCAAATTAAATAACGTACCTCTCAACAAAGAACCCCAATCTTTTCCAATTTTGTAAAATAGGTAAGTAAGAAAATTCAATTCTTACTTTCATTTTCTTTCAGTAAAGCATCATTATCCTCCTCATCTTCATCCTCACCTGTTTTTATTTCTTCAGAAGGAGGCTAAAAATGAGAAAGATGAATGTTTAAGAGAATGTCAACCTCTGAAGTAAGATAACTGGAGATTCTTTTTGTTTAGATAGGAGTGGCTGAGCGAGTCTGAGTACAGGACTCCAGAACCTCACCCGAGAACGTTAAATGGGAATGCGCGTAAGGATCCTGGGGGGCCGTCTCAACCTGCGGACACAGTGAGAGCAGGGGAAGACCTCAACCTGGGAAGTAGGGAGGCAGCAAGAAGCCCAGTAACAGGATTTGCAAATATTAATACCTAGAGTTTAATAAAGATGGCCTCGGAGAAGAGCAAGTGTCACAAAGTTTTTGAGTAATTTTATTAGATTTTTAGGCACATAGCATTATTACCGTATTATAGTAATACTATTAGAAAACTGTACAGGAAAAGACAACAGAGTAGAAAGGCCAACTTCCCTACTACTACTCCTTAGACCCCGTCTTTGATAAAAGACGATGCACAGGCAAGCAGGCAAAATTCATGTCTGAGTTTATAGGTGGATAACAGTTAACACAAAGTACTGTGAACTTGCATTATATATTTCCTGTAAATGTATATTCAGATGCATTTTTCCCTCAAAAACATGGGAGTTTGTGGATTACTGTTTTTCTCACATGATAAACAATCTTTAAGTTTAGCTCTTTGCTCAAATAGTGATTTTAAAGACAATGTCAACTAAAAGATATGAAAAAAATTGATCTATGTTACTTACTGGTAATTCCTTGGCTAGCTTTATTACCATGTTTTCGAGATATTCTGGCAAACTTTTAAACTGCTGGTTGGTTGGCTGGAAGAAGTGAGGGCTTCTCCTCGCTAACAGTCTCAGGGCTCTCCAACCATAATTTGAATTATTCACAGCCCTATAAAGAGATGTCAGACTTATAATTTACAGTTTTCTATTTCTATATTTCCTTCTCCTTAATATTATATAATTCTGCCATTTGAAATTCCATACTTTGAGCTATTTACCTTAAAGTACCATTCTTTTCATTCTAATCCTATTCCTAAAGAACCTCTTAGTATGTAATCCACTTATAAATAAGAATAGAAACCAACAGTCTGAAGAGGCAGGCTCATATGCAGCAAACATATTTTAAAAGTTTACATACATTTTATTTAATTTTAACAAGTCAATGAGTATGTATTCAATACTGAATAGATGCGTGTATATGACAGGAATCGTCCATCTATTTGGAAAAAAATAAATTCATAATAGGTACTTACATTGAGTTGATATCTGTACTTGTCATCTGCAGATGTGAGTTTCAGAATATTTTATAAATTAAACATTGAGTTTTGATCATGTTTATTTAGCAAATATTTGGGTTTCTATTTTTATAATATCTATAATTAATACCAACCTCAGTGAATAAAAATGTTTCAAATACTAAAAAAGAGAAACATCCAGTAGCCAACATAGTAACCAGTGATGTCAAGAATAGAATCCATGAACTGTTCCCTAACGAAGCACAGCAGTAATAGGTTGTCATAAGGTAAGTAGAAACATCAGAGAAATTCTAAAGATAATGTTCCAGAAACAAGCAAAGCTGGTGAAGAATCCAAAGCACACACTTACTCCATCTGAGTTTTTGGAAATCTCTCCCACCCCCTAAAGTCCCAGATTAGCTATCTGGTTATTTGGACATCTCTTACAAATGAGCCTAAATTACCTTTGGGATGTCCTGGTACCACTGAAGACTTAACAAAACTACCCCCAGACACTGGGGACTCTTCCCAAGTGAACACTTGCTACGAGGCTTTGCCTAAACAGTTAAAATTTGATTCTTTTAAGCATTTTCAAAATTCCCTGTCAATATATTTTCTCATTCCCCACAGATCCATACCGGTCAAGGGCTTAAACCAATCCTAGAGAACTAGCACTCTAAGAAAGAATCCACCTAGTCCTATGTAACAATGATAAATTAACACTTGTTCAACCAACAGATACTTTTGAGCCAGACACGGGTTGTGGACACACACGGATGATGTGCGCCCTCAACACTGAGGCAGAATCATGCTTGAGTGAAAAGTAGGACCCTCGAGGCCAGAATGATTTTCCTGGCTCTGCCATTTGCTAGCTGAGAACTTCAATAAATGATTTAACCTCTGTGCCTGAGTTTCCTTAACAGCAAAATGGTATATGGTAAGCACTTGGTACCGGACACAGTCATGTGGACGTATTGGCAAGCGTCACTGACAAGCACACAAGGTACAAGACAATTTCAGACAGTGGTAAGGAAAACATGAGAAATGAGAACTGTGGATGGGGCTAGGTGCTTATGAAATAAACACCAGTGGAACACAGTAGAGGGGTCTGAGGAGGGGACGAGCGTCCCAGCCAGGGGACTGAATGAAGTGAGAGAACCAGCCACAGGAAGACCTCAGTGAAAAGTGGTTCAAGCAAGTGGAACAGTAAACACAAAGGTCTTGAAAGGAAAGGTTAAAGCAGAGAAAATGAGCAAAGAGGCGGCGTGGCTGGAGGTAGGTGTGAGCCAGGTCAGAGGCCCCGGGAAGGAGTTTGGAACCGGCCCTCACCGTGAGGTTTTAAGCAGGAGACCAGACTTACGCATTTCCTTTAAAGATCAATGGCTGATGCATGGGGCTCTGACCACAGAGACTAGTTAAGAAGTCACAGTAACTGTAACAACTCTAGTCACACTAGTCAGGAGTATTGTGTGCTAACTACATGCCATGCATGGTTCAAAGTGAATCATCTTATTTAATCCTCAGAATAACCCTGTGAAATCGGTACTGTAACTATTTAACAGATGCAGAAAGGGACGTGGGACTTAAACACCGACTTAGCTCCGGTCACCCTCGTCAGTGTGGTAGAGGGACCAGAACCTACGCATTCTGACAAGAGGGCCCTTCCCCTCAATCGCTACTCCATGAGACTATGGTATCCCCCGGAGGTTCTAGATAAAGGGGCTGAGATTCAGTCCTGAAGGTACTCCAGAACTCGAGAGGCTGAGGCGCCAAGCGATGGAGACTGAGGCAGAGTGGGCGTTGGGGGGGGAAGGGCAAACAGCAGGAGCGTGGAGCTTCGTGGATGTGAAGAGAAGAAAACCTCCTAGGACAGGCCACCTGGCAATGCTGCTGAGAGGTCAGAGAACAGGTGACCTTCGTAAGAGCTGTTTCAGTGGAGTGACAGGAAAGACAGTCCAGCGGGAGCGGGCTGACAAGAACGGGAGGTGAGGAAATGAAGGCAGTAATTGTAATGGCTGTTAGGAGATGCTGTACTTTGAAGGGGACAGAGAAAAGAGGTCATTGTTGGAGGGAGATTCTTCTTGTATTTTAAAACAAAGGTGATTTCAATTCATGTTTAGTCAACAGGAATAAACCTTGAAATCAGGATGTGTAGTAATATGAACTTGGACCATAAACTCATCCAAGAGGAAACAGTACCACTATCAACTGGCTCCCTTAATAAGCTTTCTAGTGTATAAACAATTCCTAAGAAAAAGTATTGGAGAAAATGAAAATTAGCTTGTGAAAAACATTACTTACTTATATTCATTTTCAACCATGTTTTCAGGGTCTGCCTGTTCAATGGCTTCTTCAAAGAACTCCTCCAAAGTTGGCATGTATTCCCTGGGTATTGTAAAATAAACTAGTGAGGATCACGTATGTTCTTATAAATAATAAATGCTTGTAAAATAGTAGCAATAAAAGTTTCTTTTTTTTTTTTTTTTGAGACAGAGTCTCGCTTTGTTGCCCAGGCTAGAGTGCCGTGGTGTCAGCCTAGCTCACAGCAACCTCAAACTCCTGGGCTCAAGCAATCCTTCTGCCTCAGCCTCCCGAGTAGCTAGGACCACAGGCATGTACCACCATGCCTGGCTAATTTTTTCTATATATTTTTAGTTGTCCAGCTAATTTCTTTCTATTTTTTTTAGTAGAGACAGGGTCTCGCTCTTGCTCAGGCTGGTCTCGAACTCCCGGCCTCGAGTGATCCTCCCCGCCTCGGCCTCCCAGGGTGCTAGGATCACAGGCGTGAGCCACCATGCCTGGCCGCAATGAAAGTTTCTAATGGTACTCATACTTTAGTTACAGTTAGATGACTTCAGAACTCAGATTTTTAAGGAGGTTAAAACACTCAAAACTAAAGGGCAATAAATAAAGAGGGGTAGTCTAACAGTACATAATATATATTATTTGCTATATATTGTATATGATGTAATATACACTATATACTATAATGTATGAATATGCTATTCACAGAGGGCAGCCAGGGGTTTTATAGCATTTGAACAACAAAGTCATAAGGTAAGTAGAAACATCAGAGAAATTCT
>NW_012149507.1:6948006-6959742 GCF_000956105.1 Propithecus coquereli | reverse complement strand
TTGCTCTGTTGCCTAGGCTTGGACTGCAGTGGTGCAATCATAGCTTACTGTAACCTCAAATTCTTGGGCTCAAGCGATCCTCCTGCTTCAGCCTCCAGAGTAGCTGGGACTACAGGTGTGCACCACCCATGCCTAGCTGATTTTTTAAATTTTTTGTAGAGATGTGGTCTTGCTATATTGCCCGGGCTGTTGTTGAACTCCTGGCCTCAAGTGATCCTCCTGCCTCACTCAGCCTCCCAAAGTGCTGGGATTACGGGCATGAGGCACCACACCTGGCTTATTCTCATAGATTTGGTGGGAATCGTAATTTTACTTATCAGTCTTGCCAGAAGTTTATCTTTTTTCCTAGTCTTAAAAACTTGCTTTTGTTGATCCTCACCATTATTTGTTTGCTATTTTATTGATTTCTAGTCTTATTTTGCTTTCTGCTTTCTTTGAGTGTACTCTGTTCTTCTGTGCCTCAGTGCTGGACTCTTAGTTAACTTGGTTAATTTTTATATTTTATTTTTTTAAAAAATATAAACACTTAAGACTATAAATTTTCTTCTTTGTTCTGAGTTAGGTCCTCAACACCTGAACATGCAGTATTTTCATTATCATTTGTTTTCTAATTTCTAATTATCATCTATGTTTTCTAATTTCCACTATGATTTCTTCTTTGATTATATAGAAGTGTGTTAAGAATTTTTTAAGTACTTTTGTAAGTTTTTGTTATGCATGTATAGCTTACATAAATTTGTGGTTTCTGTAAGACCAAACCTGTAATTATCTTGTTAAATTCTGAATGTATTACGCTAAGTTTTTTTCTACCAGATTTACTAAATACTGAGAAAGGTATGTCAAAATTCTTATACTAGATAGCGGATTGGTCAGTTTCTATTTCTGTCAAATTTTTGAGACTACATTCTCAGGAAATAAGGTTTAAAATGTCTGTATGTTTCTGATACTTTTTAAAATCTTCATACAATGATTGCCTTTACTTTTAATAATGCTTTCTGCCTTTAAGACTTTTCTGTCTGATATTAATATAACTATGCCTATTACATCTTTAATTCTTTTGGTTTCAACCTAGGTGTGTTTCTTGTAAATTAACATACAGATGGATTTTAAAAATATAATGCCAATTTCTGTCTCTGAGCCAGAAAGTCCATTTACATCTATTATATATTTAAATTTAACTATATTGTTTTGTGCTTTCTGTTACTTGTTTCTTCTGTGCTTTTTTCTCCTCTCCTGTCTTCTGTTTGATTGCTTAAATTTTCTATATTTACCTTCTTACCCCTCAATTTGTTTAAAAATTAGTAGTCTATTTCTTTCACGTATTTAATAAGCCTGCTTGACTTAAAGTCTAGCTATTCATTATCTCTACCTTGATCTATAACATTCTTTAATTCTGACCACGCCTTCCTGTCATACATGTCACTTTTAGCAAGTATGTTAGCTCTACCTTTTAAAATAATCCCTAATTAGTAGTTATTACTATTTTATACAGTGAATTCTTGATAAGACTTACTTAGAATTCTTCATGTTTACCAATATTTTTCTTGCAACTCACTCCTCCACCCTGGGTTCAATTTCCTTCTATGACAGCTTTTTTTTACTAGGGACTATTGATTATAGGTTCTCACAGTTTTAGTCTGAAAATAACTATTTCTCAATCACTCAACTGATCACAACTTGTTTGACTTGTTACAGAATTCTGGGTTGATACTTTCTCTCAACATTTTGAAGCTCTCATCCCACTGTCTTCTGATTCCTTTTGTTGTTCGTGAAGTTAGTTTAATTTTTTTCTTTTGTGGATTGTTTTTCTCTGGTGTCTTTATTTTCATGTATAGAGATATGGATTTATTTGGTTTATCCTCCTCAAGGCCTGTACTTCTTGTACCTGAGACTTCATGTCGACTCTGCCATTATCTCGATTATGCCTCTTTCCCATTCTCTATTTTTGCTTCTGCCATTAGATGTTTACTGGGCCTCTTCATTCTATCGTTTTTAACTCATATTTTTAAACTCTTGATCCTTCTGTATTACTTTTTGGGTGATTTCTTGAATCATTAATTCATTAATCCTTATTTTAACTGTGTCTAGTCTGCTATTTTATAATTTGCCTATTTTATAATTTCAATGACTTTATTTTCTAATTTCTAGAAGTATTGTTTTTTCAAATTTGCCTGATCCCTTCTGACAGTGTCATGTTCTTTTCTTTTCAATTTCTTATTATTTTGTCTTTAACTTTCTGAAATATACTTATTTTACAGCCTTTAAGTGATGGTTTATCATCCCAAGTGGCTAACTTGTGTAGCTTGTTCTATCTGCCGACTCTTGCTGGACTGTTTCCATGAATGTTTTTTAAGTTTGGATGGTGAACTTATCTTTGGATTTTTATCTGTGGGAAACCTGTGTGGTTTGGGTTGAAGGTGTGACCTCCAGAAAGACTTTTATCACCAGCTGGGACTTTCTAGTTCACTGCATTAGCTTGAGGGTTCCTTTACACTGCTGGTGGTATAAATTTAAACTCCAAGACTGCATGAGAACATACTTGTTATATTAATAATTTCTCAGGGGATACTTTAATCTTTCACCCACACCTCAGCAGAAATAGACAAGCTTCCTTGTTTCCTGTGCCAGTATGTTCCCCTGTCACCCTCTGCCCTTCTTTTACAGATAGTATAGTGCTTCAACAATTTCAGCTTTATTCAGGGGAAACTTGCTCACAAATTTGTGCAGGCCTAACACCTTACCTTCTGTTCTTTTGTGACTTTTAAAACCCAAGTTCCCTGGTTCTCAAAACTGAGAATCTCTGCGCTGCTCCCTAGCTGGATGTAACCCCATCAGTTTACGGCTTACTCTTCTGGTTTGTAGTTTTCAATTTTGTTTCTGAATCTTTATTTTCTTGTGATTTCTAAAATTATCTTATCATGCTTCTAGGTGTTGTATGGTGGGAAGCCATATTCTGCTGTGCCAAAAGTTCAACCACAATAAACTTTTAAATTTCTTTTAAGCTCTAATCATGGGTGAGAAAAGGCTCTATTCTACTCAACATCTGAGAAAAGCAATACTTCATTTGAAAAATTTTCAACTTGCCTTGTCTCTGATTTACAGGCTTCCATATTATCAGGACAGAGATTCCAAAGCCTTGTTAACTCCTCACTACAAAATAGAAAGAAGCATAAATAAATAAATGGACACCATTTATTTATGGACACCATCCTCATATGCCTTAAAACTAAAGAGAAAACAACACCATGCAAACAGTGGATTTTGGGGTGACGCTAGTATGAGTTTTATTTTCTCCTTCATAATTTTTGGTATTTAACAAATTTTCTATATGAGAATATAGATAATCATATAATGATAATCACAATCATTAATCATAATGAATGATAATAATATAATCATTAGTTTTTTCTAAAACCATTCAAGCACAATATAAAGCGATAGTTAACTGGATGGTAACAGAACTCAAGGATTATGGTACCCTGTGGCAACTAGAAGTGAGCTGCATCAATCTAAACAGCAATTCTGTAAGTCTCTGAAATGGAAAAAATGGCACATGCCAGAGCCATGGATATTAAAGCTGGAGACAAAAATGAAGGTTTATCTAGCTGCATGAAACCACATAATGGGCAATATAGACTGAAGGGTGTGGTTTGCTTTAGTATCTATGTATGTGCCAAATACAAATTCATATTATATTTGGATGTGAAAAACCGGACACTTCTTAAAGTAACATCTTCAAAATATAAAAATGATTAAGAACATCTCACATATGAAGACAAGTTAACCTACTTTCCCATCAGAATTTTTTTGTTGGGTCCTTTCCCTAGGAAGTCCTCTGGTGCCGTTCTCTTCCGTACTACTCTTGTTGGTTTGGTATCTGATGTTCTGTGGTGAACAAAACATATGCTATTTTTGGAATTACAAATGGATAACAGAAATGGAAGAATGTTTAAGGTAGAAGAAAATTTAGTTATTGTTTTCTTCCTGAAGACCAAAAGCTTCATATTATGATAGAACACTCATCAGATATGACAAAAGTGCCAGAGTAAGGTGAATTACAAGAAGTAGATATACAGCATTTTTTTCAATAATTAACATAGATCAATTTTTCTGGGAACTTAATAACAAGAAATTTGAGGTAAAAAATACAAATAAAGGTAATCAAAGTGGTTATACTCTTACAGAGTTCAACTTTTACTTTTTATATGAAATACATATTACACATATCTGTACATGATATAATCACATCAAACTATATCTGAAATGCCTTTCTTGTATTTCTTGTGATGAATATATATTTACCTTTCTTTCACAAAACTTGGGCAGCCTTCATTTTTCCATGAGTTCCAGTTTTCTTCAGTGTTTAATATATGCTGAGAAAAACAAAAATTGTATTTGCATAATGGAATCCTCTGAAATTCTATTTGCTGCTAAGAAGACTGTGTAAATATAAAACACATACCTCTACCATCTTTGAAAATCTTTCTCCATCAGGGGGGTTTTCAGATAGTAGCTGTGATTAGAAAGAATATACTAAGCTTTCACAACTTTCTCATCATAGGAGTGGTTTGTAGGCAGAGAACCAAGGAGTGTTTGTGGTCTTGTACCTGAGCTTAACTTTATCCTTATTTTCCTATTTGGGGCTGAAACAAAGAAAATTCTAAATTTCCATTTTTTCAATCATGGGTTTGTTGCGTGTTGAACTTACTTGATAAACTGATTTTGTAGTATCTTCAATCCAAAGTGATTGTTCATCAGTTAAAACATAGTTTGAACTAGGGAACAAAGCAATGAAAGCATGTGTGAGTTACAGTAATGTATATTCGATTTAAAGGTTTAAAAAACACAAGGCATGTAACATATAAGTTAACCATACTATAGTGTCAAAAATTACCAAGATAAGAATAGTCACAAATGAGAGAGCTATAAGAGAAAATTCTTGTACTTTATCCTCAAGAGGGTTAGAAGTGAAGACATGAAGGTGTATATGGGAGAATAAAACATTCAATTATTCAATCAGATTAACTACAGAACAATAAACGTTTCCTAAAACAAGTTTAATGTGAGATGAAAATCTTGAGACAATATTAACATATTCCTATACATGACGCACATTCAGAATGGCATGCTACATTCCTTTAAAATTCTTTCAAAATGCCATGAAAAACCCAAAACCTTAGAAAAGGCTATAGGCAAACCCAAAATTGTTAATAGCTGTCACTAACACCTTTCACTATGAACTTACTCTTTATAGCCATCCAGTAAATTTTGATAGACTACCATGTGCTATAGGATCTGAGCACTTTACATGCATCATTCATTCAATTCTCACTCTACATGTTCATATTAAACAGAAACTACAATGATGTGATAATTTGCCCAAGGCCACAAAGCTTGAATTCAAACCTAGATCTGACTCCAAAGTCCTTGATCTTTCTCCCATGTTATACCAAGCCTCCAAAATAGATAAAAGGATAAGAAATAATATTTTTTGAGTGTTTACCATGTGCTACGACCTATTACAAGTTTAAAAGGGCTGCAGTGAAGACAGCAAGTAACACCAGGATTCAAACCCAGCAAGCAGTAAAGTCATGTCCTTCGTATGACTAATACCACACTGCTTTGCATACTTAACACAAATATTGTCAAGTAAAGATGGGCTTCACTTCAACTATGGACAAGAGGAAATGGTCTTGTCCCCAGATGATTTAGACAGACAGTAAAGATTCTGATGAGGTTTTATGAAACCTCAAAGAAATCTGAACTCCTATCTGCTTCAAGACTATTTGCTTCAAGATTTCCTTTGCATCTTTTAGTTCTAATGTATGCTAGACAGCTTCACACCTTGTGAGAGAAATGTTATTGGCTTAGTTTGCAAATCAGCTTTGGAGAAGGTCTGAGTGAGGTGAGAAGAGAATGATGGAAGTCTGGAGCAGAGACCTCCACCCACCAATAAAAAACGAGAACTCCCAGGAAGCCCTGGAGCTCGGCGGGAAAGATTAGCATTGACAGTTTAACACCTTTTCCTTAAAACACATATTCTAGCATCTAAAAGTCCCCAATATGTCTACTGCGATAGAAGTGTTTTAAAGATGTTGTCCTTATACATAAAACGGACCCAATACTTAAGAAAAATACAACAATAAGCAACAATAAGCAAGTCCTTTTCTGTTTATAAGTTGTTTACTTATATTAACTTACCTTTTGAATTTGACCTGCCCCTTGAGATATTGGAATAAAATGAGATACTGCAACAGGATGTGTCGACGAAAGTTACTGTCACTCAGTTGCAAATCCATCAACTACTCAAAAAACAAGCACACACACACACAAAAACAACACATTAAAATCAAGTTTTGCCTAAAGGTACAAATTATGCTACTACAGAAGTGGAAGCTTTCAATTCAATTTAAAAAACATTTGCTGAGAGCTCACTGCATCTGAGGCATTATTGCACAAGCCCACAGACAGAGTCGCAAAGGCTTTGTTTAGATTTCTTGACTGTTTATGCCATGAGATATTCATGTTGGTGGACAACAACGTTCTATCTGTGATCCTGACATTAGGATAAAATAAGGCAGAAATGCAAGCTGGGCACGGTGGCACACGCTTATGGTCCCTGCTACTCAGGAGGCTAAGGGCGGGAGGATCACTTACACACAGGAGATTGAGACCAGCCTGGCCAACACAGTGAGACTGTATCTCAAAACAAACAAACAAAAAAAAACACTGAGCTTGAGCCCAGGAGTTCAATACCAGCTTGAGCAACATAGCAAGACCCTAGCTCTAAATTTAAAAAATAAAATTTAAAAAGTAAAAATGTGACTGCCACTTTCCCACATATAAAGAAATAATGGCTAAACGAGAGGTTTTTATAGATAAATAGCACAATATCAAGGGGTATCACTCATTTTTGTAGCCCTACAAAGTGCCTGCAACAGAGGTGGTACTCAATGATACGTAAGAAGGATTTAGAAGTGAAGAATCTGTGAAGTAAATGGGTTTTGTTTTTTAGCTTATAGAGAAAATTGCATCCTACTTAATTTATCACAGAATGTGGATGAGAAAGGATTTGAAGGTCATTTATGGTGAAGCTCTTCTTCAACAATCCTGCCATCTAGCTGGTTCTACTGTAAGAATGACCTCTAGTGATGAAGGAAAGTCATTCTGATTATATCCATAGAGCACTAAAGGAAAGGTGAAGTTTATATCCACAAACTCGTGCTAGTTCTATCTTCAAGAACTGTAGCAACAAAGCAAGCTGCCGCCTTCCACATGAATCACCAGCAAAACAGCTGAAAAAGCCCTAGTGATCAGTTTCAGTTCACTGTCCCAAGTTCTGGTGGCTCTGCTTCCTGTGGCATGGTTCCATCCATGAACGCAGACTAACGCATTAGCCTTTTTATCCACTAGCAACCTCTTCCACTCTGCTGGCTCTTAAGCAAGCCCCATGTCTTTAAAAACAAACAAACAAACAAACAAAAAAACGATCAGCCTCCCAGTCAGGTTTCCCTCACCTTTAGGGATTGAATATTTGATTCTGTTATTTATCGTATAAACTCTCCTATCCCAAATTGACAATATGAATAGCAGGTCATCAGTCTTCCCTTCTTCCAACTTGCCGGCAACTTGACTGTCTCCACTCAGGCGCTGATTTCCTCAACCTCGACTCTACTGACAGTCACATCCCCTCTGCTTTGGCTACTTTCTACCGTGTGATCACTCCCAGCTGCCCCTGCTCTGAAATCTTAACTCACAATCCAATCTCACCACTACCTCTATCCCTCCCAGCTCTCTCACTCACTTGCTCTGGATGTACCTACTATTTGGAGACCTTAAGTCCCTTGAACTGTCTATTCTCTGCCTATCTGTTAGTCTCATCCTGTTTATATTATAATTCTATTTTAGTCTAGGTAAGGGGTCAGCAAACTTTTTCCTAGAGTGCCAAATGTTATAGTAAATATTTTTAGGCCTTGTAGACCAAGAGGCACATTATGGATATTATATAGGTACCAATATAAACATCTAAAATGTAAAAAAAACCCAAACAAGTAGTGGGCCAGCTTTGGCCCATGGGGTAGAGTCTGCCAACTCCTGGTCTAGACTTCATGGTTTATCTCTTCAACCATTTTCTCGCCAGTTTCCTCAACTCTCTTGTCCCATACTTCTATCACATCTACTGAGCAAATGGCAACCTAGGATAAACTAAGTGTTAGTCACCTTTTCTATACCAAGCCTAAGGCTTCCAATCTAGGCTGAAAATGAAGGTGCTTGAGCAAATACACCAAGTCACACAGTTATGCAGATGATACCACTATATGTTGTTGTCTCTAACTTAAAAATCTGTGTCTAATCAGCAATCTTTCTTTATTCTTCAAGCCTATTCTCTCTCCTATTCTCCACGGCAACTATTTCAAACCTTCTCCACTTAGCAAAAACACCACTTACTATGCCTCTTCGCTTTCAGTAGATAACTATCTCTGCCTTCAATGAGGAGAAAAATTCATTAAATTGGATGTCATTTAATTTCTTGGCCCCCCTAAACTACACATCGCTGCACCCATACCTTTGTTTTCCTCATTTCCTTCTGGCAAAACATCTTCATGGCTAAAGGTTATCCTTCTATCTGGACATACCAATCTCCCTAAGAACTGAGTTCCAACAATTAACTGCCCTGCTTCCTGTATCTACAACCCCTTCTTCTCGCCAAGCTCCTTTCCATTAGCATTAAATAACCTCTCTTAAAGATACCCCTCATCCTCACCTTACCTCCCTTTAACAGCAAAGATTCTTGAAAGAGTGGTGACATGAACTGTTTCCAATTCATCCCTCGCCCTGCTATAACTGGCTTTCTTGTTCACTAATCTACTGAAAGTGTTTTTGCCAAGATCACCAAGACTTACTTGTCATTGTTAAATCCCACGAACACTCTTTTTATGGTCCTCATCCTACTGGACATGCTTGGCTTCCATATGATCATGCTTTTCTAGTTGTCCTCTAATCTTACTGCCTACTCTTCAATCTTCCTTTCCTCCCTTCATTCTCCCTTAAATGTTGGTTTTCTTCAGGATTCAGCTCAATACTTGTCTTCCCAATTCATACTTTCCTCCCTAGCTTATCTCATATACTATACAGCTTTAATTACCAGGTACAAGCTGGTAACTCCCAAATCTATCCTCTCGACCTAGACCCCATTCCTAATCCCCAGATTTGTGTACCCAACAAGCTACTACACACCTCTCCTTGAATGTTCAACTGACACTTGGCCAGATTTCACAAACAAAATGAAGCACATCAATTTTCCCCATAAAACCTGTTCTTCAGTGTTGGCTAATTCAATGAAAGGCTCCACCACCCACCCAGCAACTGTAGGAAGGCTTCCTGGAGAAAGCAGTATCTAAACTATAAAGAGGAACAAACCTAAAGGTGAAGAGTACATGGGAAGGAAGACACAGGAGGAAGAAAGAAAGAAACAAAGAAAGACATTAAGCCAAGTAATAGACTATTCTTTGAATAGTATTCAAAGAACCTAAGTACATAGTTCAGTAAGTCTGTAGCAGAACCATGAACTCCTGGCTTGAAGAGATGAACCAAAGTGGCTAGGCGATGTTTACTAACTCTTTGTCTATCTTGGTCTTTAAGTCCTCTTTACCACATTTTATTTTTTAATGTTAGAAGGTAATTTTTGATAAAAACAAGGGATTGAAAACAGGAGTCATGTGGGCATGGTGGCTCACGCCTGTTATCCTAGCACTTTGGGAGGCTAACGTGGGAAAATTGCTTGAGCCCAGGAGTTTCAGACAAGCCTGGGCAACATAGTGAGGCCCTGTCTCTACAAAAATAATGATAATAATTAAAAAGGAATCAACAAGACACTGAATCAGAGGTGGGAAGGGACAGGTATGATTATTCAAGCTAATTGCTTTACAGTATACTTAAAGAAACCAGGCCCAAAGAAGTTAAAACTACCTATGCATGGTTATACAGCTAGTGACGAACTGAGAGTCAAACTCATATACTGAACTGTACCCTTTCTTTCATAATATATACTTTTTAGTTCCACTTTTCTGTGGTTATTTTAAAAATTACACTATTTACATCATGTCATGGATCAAATATTTCTTTGTAAATGTCTTTGTGTCTTGAACACAAGGCGTTTTATCCTTAGCTTTATTTATTTAATTAGAGATGGGGTCTTGCTATGTTGCCCAGGCTGGACTTGAATTCCTGGGCTCGAGTGATCCTCCTGCCTCAGCCTCCTGAGTAGCTATGCCTACAGGCACGCGCCACTGCACCCAGCTATTGTCCTTAGCTTTTATTGCACATCTTAGCTCAGGAAGAAAGAAAGGAAGACACTGAGCCAAGTAAGAGACTGACTCACTTGAAGAACCTTAAGTATATAGTTCAGTAAGTCAGGCGTGGAGCTGTGAACTCCTGTAAAGACTCAGGCTATTCTTTTCAGTCATTCTTATGTGCCTTTCTGTCCATCATTTTTACACTAAACAATATTCCTAGTGAAATTAAAGTATATGAAATCTTCCATTTCTATCAATGTAACATAAAATACTTCAAAAATCTGTGCTAGAAAACAAAATATTCAGAACGTTCTCATTAAGTAAAATGTCACTGTCATCATTTATACACCAGATGAGATCAAAATTTTAAACTGTGACTATTTCAAATGTTCAAAAAGGTATAGTTAATACAACATTCATGTACCTACTACCCAGTTACAGTAAAAATCCTAACATTTTCACTTCTTCTGCATTTGTTAAATAGAATAGTATAGAAACTGTTGAACTCCCTCTATAATCTCCCTACTACCTCCCTAGTATTATTCCTTTCCCTCCCTCTACTATGGTAATACACTACCATCCATTTAGTGGTAGGACTTAGGATTCTTAGGCATATTTTATACTCTTACTATATATGTAGACATCTACAGATATACGTTACATGTTTTCAAACTCTATACTATACACATTATTCTGCAATTTCCTTTTTCACATAACACTATATTTGAAATTTACCCATGTTAATACCTGTAGCTCTAGTTCAGGAGTTGGCAAATTTTTTCTGTTAAGGACCAGTCAGAAAATAATTTAGTTTTGTGGATTGTATGGTCTGTCACAACTATTCACCTCTGTTGTGGTAGTGCAAAAGCAGTCAGAGATAATCTGTAAATGAATGAGTGTGGCTGTGTTCCAATAAAATTTATTCACAAAAATAGTAAGTCAGATTCATCAACCACTGCTCTAATTCATCCATTTTCAGTGCTTTACAGAACTCTATTGTGTAACGTTACCATGATTTATCACCCAGTCTCCTGCTTACGAACATTGAGGTCGTTTCCAAACTTTCACTTACAAACACATTATTTATAAACAATGGTGCGGTGAGTCTTCTTATATATTTCCTTGTGCATGTGGGTGATTCGCCAGGGGTCATATTTGGGAACAAAAGTTTTAACTTCACTAGTTATTATAAAATTGTTCTTCAAAATGGTTGATTCAATTTATACTTCAACTAAGAGTGTATGAAAGTCCTTATTTTCCTACATGTTTGCCAATATTGTTGTCAGGCTTTTTAATTTTTGCCAGTTTGATAAATGTGAAATGGTTATCTCATTATTTTACTTCTACTAGAGATGTTTAGCATCCTTTATAAACTTATTAGCTATTCAGGTTTCTACATCTGTAAATTACTTGCTCACATCATTTTTGCAGTTTTCCATTC
>NW_012149507.1:6938362-6940398 GCF_000956105.1 Propithecus coquereli | reverse complement strand
CAAAGTGCTGGGATTACAAGCGTGAGCCACTGTGCCTGGCCATTATGCAATAATTCTTTAAATATTTTCTTTCAAAAAAAGTTCTTAAGAAAATGAAAATTTTAGTTTAAAGGTCTCAGTGTCCTTGCTGAGTTACAAGATAAAGACATTGTCCACTGAAGGCAGGAGCTGTCAGGTCTCAACCCTTTTCTTTAGGAGAAGGTAACTTAAAGATACAGTCACAAACTAAAAGGTGTTAAGAAACTTTCTGTACTAATACAGTTATGTGTCACGTAACAACGGGGATACATTCTGAGAAATGCATCATTAGGCAATTGTGTCACTGTGTGAACATCCTAGAGTGTACTTACACAGACCTAGATGGTACGGCCTATTTCTCCCTAGGCTACAAGCCTGTACAGCATGATACTGTACTGAATACTGTAGGCAAGTATAACACAATGGTAAGTATTTGTATATCTAAACATAGAAAACATACAGTAAAATATTATAATCTTATGGGACCACCATGGTACAAGGGGTCTGTCGTTGACTGAAAAGTCTTTATGTGGCACATAACAGTACTTTTAAGAAGATTTAGAGGACTGGAATACTCCTCAGTAAAATAAATACCAAAACTTTAAATTTTGATCCCATTTTCCTTAATACTTCTAATTAATGTAAAACATAAACTCCTTCTTTAATGTTTCACATTAGTGTAGTTTTTAAGTTTTGGGTTTAAAAGTTGGCTTTATGCCTCTTCTTTGATTTAACCAGAGTAAAAAAAGATGCAAACATGAAATTTTAGTAAATATAAGACTTCTTTTCTGCCTACGAAAGGATAAATTAAATGGAATTTCTTAAATAATATAGGTTATTGTATTGTTACCTATATTAATACTTAGGATTATTTAAGTATAAACATGAGTGAACAACTAAATCAGGCCGTGATTAAATAGCCGATGTCTAGATATTAATTTTCATAAATCTCAGGCAAAACTGCATACTATGTCGATCTACAGAATAGTCCCTATGCTAACTGGTAAAGTTTTAATAATCTGTAATCCTAAAGAAATTTCTAAAAACATTAAAATTCAGACACAGAAAAAATAAGTACCTAACCACTATATGATTCATGTGTTTTTAAACTACGTATCTTCAACTATATAAGAACGCGTTTGTTCTTGATGCTTTCCCACTTCATTAGGTTTTAAAATTTATCAGAAGTTGTTTGGAACATATTCTTTTACACATTTCAAATATCTCTATATTTAATGATGTCCACTTTTATTGCTAATATTGTTTGCTGGTATCTTTTCTCTGTTTTCCTTGCTCGGTCCTGCTCTAGATTTTTTTATAACGTTTCATTTTCAAAGAAACAGCTTTTGCTTTTGCCGATGTGTTCTATAATTTTTTGTTCTATTTCATTAATTTGTGCTATTACTTCTATTTTCTTGAGGTTTACTCTTTCTAGCTTCTTCCGTTAAATGCTCAATTTGTCATTCTTTCTTGATTTTTTTCATTATTTCATATAAAGCTGTAATTTTCCCTTTATGTCTCACTTTATTTGTAACCCACACCTCTGACATATAATCTTTCCTATAATTACAATTTTGATACATAATACATTTATAACAAATTTGGAATATCCATTATGATTTCTTCTTTAACTTCTAGGGAATGCATTTTTATGTTTCCATACATTTGCCTCTTTTTAAGCTATCCTTTTTGTAGTTTCAATTTTATAGTTCTAATTTAATTATGCTGCAGCCAGAAAACATATTCTGCATAATATGTAACCTTGGAAATTTGCTAAGACTTCCTCTATGACCTAGTACACAGTCAAATTTTGTGAATGTTCCATGTAGACACAAAAAGAATGTATCGCCTCTACTTGTTTTGTACACGTTTTCATATATACTACATCAAGCTTTAATTTTATTGTTCAAATTTTCTATATACTTACTAATCATTAGTCTGTCTGATCCATCAGTTTTTGATGGAAGCACTTAAAAATATCCCACTGCAACTATGGATATAGTTTTTAAAAATCATAA
>NW_012149507.1:6922841-6928087 GCF_000956105.1 Propithecus coquereli | reverse complement strand
GCTAAGACTGATATGACTGTCCATAAAACACTTCAAATTGCAGTTTGTAAAGCCCTAAAGATTCAATGCCTTCACTGCCCACAGAACTTGGATTTAGTAGATAGTCAAACACCAAAATGGAATTCTGAAAAAGAAACTAAGCCTAGAGTTTGTACATAATTCAACTAAAATGGCTGGAAAGACTGCCTATAGCTTATATGACAATGAGATCTATAGTAATCAGAAGCCTTGGTTTCTCTCCTCATGAAATATTAACAGTTGGCCAAAAAGGTTTCCATTACTTCCCCAGTGGCCACCCAAAGCACATCAATGTATCATAAATAACACTGTGTTAGATTTTTTCAAAGCAAGAATCATGTCTGTCAAATTATTCTAATCACAGCTGTTTGAGAAGCCCTACCAGTTGACTAGGATGAATGGCGTCAAGACATAAAGCCTGATGACTTTTATACCAAGATTTATCAGTGGAAAATCTTAGTGAGAACTGCTGAGTGCTAATATGGTTTTAAAAGTATAAGGCCATCCATCTTGGATTTATAAGAAAATATCAGCCTCACTCATTTAACAGATTTTTGCAATTTATTTCTTTTGCTATTAATTTCTTTTCCTCACTGGGCACATGGACCAATGATCTAGTTTCTACTTAACTTTCAGACCATGGTAACAACCTGCAAGGAAGTTCATAGTTGAGTCCTGAAACTACCTATACGGCTGGCTCTATCTCTGGCCTGCAGACAGGAAAATTCAAGCTGTCTTCCAGAGCTGTCAAAAAACCTTCTAGGAGTTCGATCGGTAGCGGGAGCGGAGAGCGGACCCCAGAGAGCCCTGTGAAGCCCCACCGCCGCCGCCACCGCCGGCCTAGTTACCATCACACATTGGGAGGAGCCGCAGCTGCCGCAGCCGGCCCCAGTCACCATCACCGTAACCATGAGCAGCTAGGCTGAGACCCAGCAGCCGCCCGCCTCCCCGCCCCCCGCCCTCAGCGCTGCCGACTCCAAGCCTGGCACCACGGGCAGCGGCGCAGGGAGCGGTGGCCCGGGCGGCCTCACAGCTGGCGGGGACAAGAAGGTCATCGCAACCAAGGTTTTGGGGACAGTAAAATGGTTCAATGTAAGAAACGGATATGGTTTCATCAACAGGAATGACACCAAGGAAGATGTATTTGTACACCAGACTGCCATAAAGAAGAATAACCCCAGGAAGTACCTTCGCAGTGTAGGAGATGGAGAAACTGTGGAGTTTGATGTTGTTGAAGGAGAAAAGGGTGCGGAGGCAGCAAATGTTATAGGCCCTGGTGGAATTCCAGTTCAAGGCAGTAAATATGCAGCAGACCGTAACCATTACAGACGCTATCCACGTCGCAGGGGTCCTCCACGCAATTACCAGCAGAATTATCAGAACAGTGAGAGTGGGGAAAAGAATGAGGGATCGGAAAGTGCTCCTGAAAGCCAGGCCAGCAACGCCGGCCCTACCGCAGGTGAAGGTTCCCACCTTACTACATGCGGAGACCCTATGGGCGTGGACCACAGTATCCCAACCCTCCTGTACAGGGAGAGTGATGGAGGGTGCTGACAACCAGGGTGCAGGAGAACAAGGTAGACCACCAGTAAGACAGAATATGTATCGGGGTTACAGACCACGATTCCACAGGGGCCCTCCTCGCCAAAGACAGGCCGCAGAGGACGGCAATGAAGAGGATAAAGAGAATCAAGGAGATGAGACCCAAGGTCAGCAGCCGCCTCAACGTCGGTACTGCCGTAACTTCAATTACCGACGCAGACGCCCAGAAAGCATTAAACCACAAGATGGCAAAGAGACAAAAGCAGCCGATCCACCAGCTGAGAATTCGTCCGCTCCCGAGGCTGAGCAGGGCGGGGCTGAGTAAATGCCGGCTTACCGTCTCTACCATCGTCCGGTTTAGTCATCCAACAAGAAGAAATGAATATGAAATTCCAGCAATAAGAAATGAACGAAAGATTGGAGCTGAAGACCTTAAGTGCTTGCTTTTTGCCTGTTGACCAGATAACTAGAACTATCTGCATTATCTATGCAGCATGGGGTTTTTATTATTTTTACCTAAAGATGTCTTTTTTGGTAATAACAAACGTGTTTTTTAAAAAAGCCTGGTTTTTCTCAATACGCCTTTAAAGGTTTTTAAATTGTTTCATATCTGGTCAAGTTGAGATCTTTAAGAACTTCATTTTTAATTTGTAATAAAATTTACAACTTGATTTTTTCAAAAAAGTCAACAAACTGCAAGCACCTGTTAATAAAGGTCTTAAATAATTAAAAAAAAAAAAAACAAACAAAACCTTCTAGACCTGTTTAAAGTGAGTCACATACTGAAAACAACTGATGAGACCAAAAAAGGTGTAGGTGGTTAGCCTGCCTACTGGTCAACAGGAGGGTTTTGCTTCTGACTTCATTTGCTCCTAACTAGGCTGTAATAGGTCCCGTAAAGGAATAGACCTATTTTTGCCTTTACTACATAAAGATTCAGCCTCAGGTACCTCTCAAATGGATACAGAACAGAAAACTTAAGGCAGAACCACAGTATTGATTGTTTTTTAAAAGTTCCTGGCCGTAAGAAACTATGACCAACAGTCCTAATTGGAGGCCTCTTCACACCATGCAGAGACTGAGCAGAACAAGCATTCTCTTTTCTCCATGAGCAAGAACAGCCTAATTACCACACTGGGGTCAATGGTGTGTGACTATGGGTAACCATCCTGGTAACTGCTAGCTACTATTTCACCTGATCTTTTTCATTTGGTCATTAAGTCTCAAATGAAAAGTAAAAAGGATATATTATTCGGAAGGACTGGCTAACCCTGAAGCCTATACCTAGTTACTGTTACTATATATTTTTCTGAGAACTCACAAAAGATAAAAAAACACATTCCTTTAACCATCATGTTAATACTCACGGTACTTAAATGTTTTTAAATGTTGGTTCTGCTTTACATGCTACATAGTACTGAGGGAGGAATCCCCATAATACCAGTGCCTTTTACTTGGTATAAATTGGACAATTAGAGGTGAAATCCTCCCTTAAAAGTTTCTGAGTATGACCTTAGACTAACCTTAAAGTTACTTTTCCACTCTATTAAAAATATAAAAGGCCAGACTCGGTGGCTCATGCCTATAATCCTAGCACTTTGGGAGGCTGAGGCAGGAGGATCACTTGAGGCCAGGAGTTCAAGGCCAGCCTGAGCAAGTGCGAGACCCCCGTCTCTACAAAAAATAGAATAATTAGCCAGGCATGGTGGTACGTGGCTATAGTCCCAGATACTGGGGAGGCTGTGGCAGCATGATTGTTTAAGCCCAGGAGTTTGAGGTTGCAGTGAGCTATGATCATGCCACTGTACCCTAGCTGGGGCAACAGAGCAAGGCCTTATCTAGGAAAAAAAAGAAAACACACACACACACACACACATACACACACACACGTGCGCGCGCAGACAGATGTTTCAGGACTATGTTTAGCAACTGATATCTAGGGGAAACTTATATCTTTAAGAAAGAAGGTACAGGCCGGGTATGGTGGCTCATGCCTATAATCCTAGCACTCTGGGAGGCTGAGGTGGGAGGATCGCTTGAGCTCAGGAGTTCAAGACCAGCCTCAGCAAGAGTGAGACCCCATCTCTACTGAAAATACAAAGAAATTAGCCAGACAACTAAAAATAAAAAAAATTAGCATGGTGGGGCATGCCTGTAGTCCCAACTCCTCAAGAGGCTGAGGCAGGAGGATCGCTTGAGCCCAGGAGTTTGAGGGTGTTGTGAGCTAGGCTGATACCACGGCACTGTAGCCTGGGTAACAGAGTGAGGCTCTGTCTCAAAAATACAAACAGAAAGAAGGTACAATAACTTACCAAGACTCCTATTTTATTTGTGGAACCTATGCCTACTTGTAGTTGCTACATGATTTGCCTGTCTCTAACCATAAAATTATATCATCCTTGCCATGCATCATCTCTTGATTCTCTCTAAGGAAAAGTTTGACCACATTCATGTAAGTAAAACACGGTGCTTCTGGATAATAATAATCCCACTGCATGGGTCACAGGCTCTCCTACAATGATGAAAAGATCTAATGATGTAATGGCAAGACCACTTCCCTAAACCTGCTCACCAATGAAATGATAGGCTATAGAATTATGCTGCAAAGAATCATAGCTTTAGATTTCACTTTAGCTACTTCTTACTGGCAAGAAATAAGGCACCGATATCCTTGAAAAAAAATGAGAGCTTTTCCATGATTTATCAAATCTACATCAAAAGAAAGTCGAAAGCAACATCAGACCAGAGACTGGCATGCATGTAGGTGGGATGGCTTTTTTGGGAATCCTGGGATTAAAACACCATGTAAGGTATTCTAAGGTATAGAGATGCTAGAAAGCTTCTTTCTCAATGGACTGGCAAAGCTTATAAAATGTTACCTATAGCATATTTTTAATGCTATAGGTAATGCATCACAAATATTTTCACTTGGATATTAAGTAGTAAACACTGGAAATACACCGGAAACATATGAAAATGTACAAGAAGGGCTCTAAATTTAAGATAAGGTTGTTGCTTAAGAGGCAACAAAGAAGGGATGTGAAAATGCAAAACACTACATGCCTCATATTCTCTTTAGTATGATTCTTTGTGTCTTTTCTGTTTTTCATACTGTAAGTTTTAAGCTTCTTAAAGCTGCTTTTACCTTCCTCGTGGCATTAATTAACTAACGGAATTCCAGTGCTTAAGCCTGAAAGCCCATGCTCTCCTAACTGCTAGTGAAAGCAAGTTCATAAAGACCCAGAAAAGGAAATATTATTAGAAAGCCAAGACTGATAAAGTAAATGGAGAATGATATGAAAGCATCAATCTCAGACTCCAATAAGGAGATTTCTCTGAAAATGTTTAATCTTGCTGTTTTCCATTATTATGACGTCCTTTGGCCAGGTGTGGTGGCTCACGCCTGTAATCCTACCACTCTGGGAGGCCGAGGTGGGAGGATTGCTTGAGCTCAGGAGTTTGAGACTAGCCTGAGCACGAGTGAGATCCCATTTCTACGAAAAAGAAAAAAAAAAAAAACCCCAGCTGGGCGTTGTGCGTGTGTAGTCCCAGCTACCCAGGAGGCTGAGGCAGGAGGATCGCTTAAGCCCAGGAGTTGGCGGTTGCAGTGAGCTAGTGACGCCACTGCACTCTACTGAAGGCAACTGAACAACCCTCCTCACAACCCCCTATTTTTTCATATTAAA
>NW_012149507.1:6917140-6922206 GCF_000956105.1 Propithecus coquereli | reverse complement strand
TTTAATTAAAAAAATTTTTTTAAATCACTTGTTAGGACTTTTTTGTTTTTATAGTCAAAGGTAAATTTACTGTCATATTTTTCAATTTTTGTGCTCACCATTGCTTTTTGTATCCCACTCCTTTCTTATGGGTTCAATTTCCTTCTTCCTGAAGAACATCCTTTAGTAGTTTTTCTCAAAGCGAGGGTCTTTGAGTGGTTAAGTTTTCCCAATCTTTGAATAAAAATGTCTTTCTTTCGTCCACAGTATTGAATGCATTTAGCTAGGCATGAAATTCTAGAAAGTTATTTTTTTCTCAGCACTTTAATATTTCTCCACTGTCTTCTGATATTGATGTTTGATATCTGTCAGAAATCTGCTAACAGTCAAATAGCTGTTCCTTCCCAGTATATCTTTTTTATCCTTTGGTGGCTTTAAGGTTTTCTCTGTATCCCCAGAGTTACAGTATGATGTGCTGAAGTGTGGATTTATCTTTCTTTATCCTGCTTGGTAGTTGTAGCATACTTTAAAGCTGAGGACTTGGGGCTTCCTTCAATTCTGTGCAATAGTTTCTCTACCATTCCCTCCATTTTGTTCTCTGGAAATCCTATTAGACAGACGTTGGAAATGCTCAATCTATTCTCCGTGGCTTTTAATTGCTCTTTCACTTAAAAAAAATCTGTCCTTTGTGCTGCATTCTGGATGAAGTTCTCATCACTATCTTCAATTCACTAGTTCTCTTTTCATCCACGTCCAATCTATAGTTTAATTCTGTGTGTTGTGCTTTGGTTTCAATGATTATTACTTTAAAATTTCCAAGATTCCCAATCCGTTGTCATAATCAATAGTCCTATTTTCTTTCTGCCTCCTTCTGTTTCATGATTTCTTGCTCTCTTTCAGTAGATGCTATCTCATCAATTATCTTTTTGAGTATCCAAAACAAATATAAAGTCTTGGTCATGCTGTGTTTTTCATCTGGAATAAATATATGTATATCCCAATAGTTGATTTTGCTGGTGATCTTTCTTAGTATTACATTTCTTTATGGATTTTGGAATTTTAATTTATCAAACAGTTTTAAATGGGAGCCTTTTTTGGGGGGATATTTGTTTACTTCCCCTTCTTTACCTGTCTGTGCACACCCTTCCCCATCTGGCAGTTTTGCATTTGCTTCTGCCAGGGCCCCTGGGCCCAAATCTGGAAAAAGTCTTATGGTGACTTTTTGGAGCAGCTATTTCATGAGTATACTGGGATATCATATATCTGGTCACTGGGCAAGCGGATGGATACAAAGCTGTGTCTTTGTTATCCCTAGGCCTGCAATTTCCTATAAAACCATAGCCCTTGGCAGAAGATTGGCGGTATTTTTTTTAGTTTCTTTTCAAAAATAGGTAAAGTTCCGCCCCAGTCCCTGGCTTCAGGCAGTGAATCTGGCTCTGGCCCCTGGTCCCACATGGAGCACATTTGGTCTCTGTTACTTGTAGCCAAACTCCTGGGTGCCAACCACCTGCTCTGGATAGAGTCCAGCAGGCCAAGGCTTCAGTTTCACCCCTACTTGGCATTTCTGGTCCATGAAGATATTTATCTTGTTTCTGGAAGCCCAGCTTTGTCTTTTTGGTTTTCTCTTTTTATATTTTGCTATGTGTTTGGAGCAAAGGGAGTGAGTTGAAACATAAACTCAATGTGCCAACTAACTAGAAAATTTACATGATCCAGTACCATTATATTTGAACAAAATTTACTTATTAAAAATGTATAAACGAGATTAACAGGGAACTTTCAAACCTCTTATTTATACCTAAATGATAAACTAATCACAAAATATTATTTTCATAAATGCAAATTAAATTCTAACTTGAGGTTTAAAATACATATACTTGAAAGTAATTAAACTGCATTTATTCCAAAACACATCTACAAAACAGACTCAATGTAGGACAACCTCCTTCACCTTTGAAATCGAATTAATTCTACTTGTGCAAGGAAAAAGTGGGACTCTAGCTTTAACCAAAAATACTGTAAGAAATATTTCTATTCAACTTAACATAAAATGGCAATCGGCTAAATAGAAATAAAACATAACCATTTCTTATTATGCTTAGGGGAGAAGAAAGATTTATACCTTTTCACTTGTTAAAAATTTTGCAAAATATACATGCTCTCCTCCTGTTTTCAATTCTTCCATCTTTTTCCTTGAGGCCTGAGTATCATCTAATTTATAACTTTTAAAAACAGCTAAAACTTCTTCAGAATACTGCAAAATAAAAATATTAGTTAGTTTTACTTGACATGTTGCCCCAAAATTTGTTCATTGCCTTTCTGTATCAAAATACCTAGAATTTACTCCCAGTCAACTAAATATATATATTGTAAGACACATTAAACAAGAAAAATGATAGCAAAACAGGGGTAAAAACTATTTATAAGAGATTTCAAGGTATTGTAAAAGTAAACTCTCTACTCCTAAAGAAACATGATTTCTTATGAAGTTACTGTAAAGGGCAGAGAAAGAAATGCTTTGAGAATGTACAGAAATTTACCAGTGAAATTGTTTATTCAGCTGTGAAAACTCTCAAGCATTTCTTAAAGACTATGACCAAATAAAACAATGATGTCAACTTCTGTCCACTTGGAAGACAATTTCAGGTGATTTCTACTAAATAGTTAATCTGAATTTGGATGGTGTCCCTCACCCACCAAAAAATTACATATAAAATAGACTATTAAAAATAACAGAATATATACTTTAAGAGCTACTTATTTATCTTGGATTTTGGTTATATCAAAAAAGGACAACTGATCTTTAAGTAGCCAAGAAAAATAAGAGTCAATTCTTCTAAAACAGGGGTTGGCACACTTTTTCTGTAAAGGACCAGACAGTAGGTATTTTAGGCTTTGTGGGCTCATAGTCTCAGCTGCAACCATTCAGCTATGCCATTATAGCACAAAAACAGCCACAGATCACAGATAAATGAATGGTCATAGTTGTATTCCAATAAACCTTTGTTTACAAAGCGATATGTTGGATTTGGCCAAAGGCCATAGTTTGAGGACTCCTGTTTTAACAGGATAGCTGAAATAATTTTGTGCAAAGACAGAATGTAGTCTGCAAAAAATTATCAGTTTATGTTGACAACACTCACTATATATAAAAAGAACTCAAGGCTGTAATCATTAACTTTTAAATTTCCAGGTCATTTATAAGCTACTTCACAAAATCGGTGGTTTAAATATTCATTTATAATTTATTGTATAATGTATACATTTCATAATGTATATTACTAAATAAGTATAAAAATGTTAAGAGGAAGAATTATACAGTGTAAAGTATGATGGACAAGAGTAAGTTTTAGCTATGCTATTAGTTATAAAATACTGGGCTTTTGATAAAGTCTGACTAACAACTTACCTTGAGGAAAGTTTTCCATGAAATCTTCTCATAGCATTGCACAGGGTTCCTAAAGTAATCCTGAAGTGACCAGAATTTTCGATACAGGTTGTAATCAATTGGAATGGAGCTAGTAAAATAAATGTTATATTAAATAAATCATTTAAATTCTTTTTACAAATATCTAAATATTCTTAACTTTTCTTGAGTCACAAAGCTTTTTCAGAAGCTGATGAAAGCTATGACCTCTTTTCCCAGAAAAGTGTACAATCACAAATATTTACATAAACTTTTATAAACAATTTTAGGGAACTCAAAGGCTCCAATAGGCCCTCCTTAACTATACCAGTGGAGCTCCTGAATTTTGGCTGGACACATGGTTATTTACAATAAAAGACTATATTTCCCAAACTCTCTTGCTGCTAGGTAGGCTATGTGATTAAATTCTGGCCAATCAGTTGGGAATGGAAGTCATATGTGCAACTTTTGGGCCATGTTTTACTATTTGCCTTTTCCTCTTCCGGCTGGCTATCATGCAGATGTGAGGGTGAGCCATCTTGCACTACAGGGAAAAGGGCAAACACCAAAGGATAGTGGAATAAGAAGTTAGAAGGTACCTGGGTCCCTAGACAATCTCACTGAGTAGAGCTGTCCTACCAGCCCCGGACTGCCCATTTCCAGACGTTGACATGAGGAAAAAAAAAATAAACTCTATGTTGTTTAAACCAGTGTTAATCTGGATCTATGTTAGAAGCTACAGGCATTATACCCTAACTAATACACCAAGTCAAGAAGCCCTAGTATGAGACAAACATATAAGGTATATATCCAATTAGTATTACAAAAATAAGTCCTTTCTCTAGTGACTTTATTAGGGCATTACTAATCCAACTTCTAATTGGCTATGTTACAAATCTACCATGCCAATACACATTCTTTTAATTTTGATATTTACAAGCAATCATTATACAGGCTGAGCACTCCACATCCAAAAATCCAGAACACTTCTGGTACCAAAGCATTTTGGATATGGGATACTCAATTTGTACTATAAAATGTTTTAATTTTTAATGTTAAAATAAACACTTCAGGCTTTTTCTTTAACCCAAGAAATTACTGTTTCAGTGAAATCCTCTATATCATTCGAAACAGCCAATGAAATCTTTTAGTATTACCCATACATCAAAAACGCCTGAGGTATCAACTATTTCGTACTCTAAAATATCTGCAAAAATTTTCAACATTATCTCTGTAAAATTAATTTTGTCTGTAAACACAACTGTCATACTACTTCACTGCATTCTTGCAAAATAAACCTTAGTAAATTGGACCTATAGATTACAGTCAGCATTTTGTCTAAACTTCATGCCCATACAGATATTCCAAGTAGATTATAATTTTGTATGGGAAACTGGAAGTTGGTCTAATGATCCACAGTAGTACCATGATGTTAACAGTCCTGCTTTCTCTATTCTGGCCAGTACATGGAAGTAAGTTAATCCCTCATTCTTTATCTTTGGAATGGATACACTTAAAATTAATTTTTTTCTAATGATTAGGGAACATCAGGGGAAATATTACAATGCTTATTAAAGGATTACAGTAAAATTAAGTGAGTATAATTTTATCACATACTTTTTAAAAGTTTTTTGGGGGAAATGGTGGTTAATGTTTGAAATATTGAAAAATGCCTTAATTT
>NW_012149507.1:6913522-6915728 GCF_000956105.1 Propithecus coquereli | reverse complement strand
CAGCCAACCCTTGGTCTGCAAGAAAATAGTGGTGACAAAGTTCATGTACTTCATTTTATAAAAGAGCCTTGAAATTATGCTCATCCAGATTATAACGGCTTCGAATTACGTGTAACGTCAGGTTAATAATTTAGCAAGCTTAACTCATTTTGATAAAAGAATTCTAACTTTGCTAGAAGCATGAAACACATGTGGATCTTGCTTCAAAAATCAATAGTGAAGAACACTGACAACTTTTAATTGACCAAAATCTAGCTCCTGCCAAAAGTTTTATCAAGAACCAGCAGTATCTGAAAGAATCTAATGGACATGCTAACTTTCATTCTTCCTAACTCTTCCCCAGCAACAACTCTGAAAACAGAAAAACAATTAACTGAACATCGACCTCTCTCAACAATTAAAGCAATTTCATTGACTTATAGCAGTAAGATTATACGTCTGAGTTTTCTGTGGATTGAGTTCTAAAAAATCGCAAAAAGAACATTTTCTAAAATAAGAAAGTAAATTGAAAAAAGCAAAGTGCTATATAAATTATTTATGTCCATGAAATAACGCCAAGAACCAGTATTTGTATAGTGCTATACACTTAAAAAAGAATGTTTTTGAAACAAAATTGGTTTTGAAGATTATATAAACATAAAATGTGTGTATATATACATACACATAAGATTACACACACAATGTTACTCAGTTACAACATATAAGATTGAATATAGATACTTCTTAAAATGTAGTATTAGGAAAGTTTGTCTCTTAAGAAAAATGGGGGCTACTTCTAACAGAGAAGGAGACTCATGTAACCATTATATGTCCCTTTTTGTCTCAGTTGCCAGTTCACATCTGATTTAATGCTTGATACCAACAGAAATTTTTTTTTTTTTTTTTGAGACAGAGTCTCACCCTGTTGCTCAGAGTAGAGTGCCATGGCATCAGCCTAGCTCACAGAAACCTCAAACTCCTGGGCTCAAGCGATCCAGCCTCCCGAGTAGCTGGGACTACAGGCATGTGCCACCATGCCTGGCTAATTTTTTCTATATATTTTTAGTTGTCCAACTAATTTCTTTCTATTTTTAGTAGAGACGGGGGTCTCGCTCTTGCTCAGGCTGGTCTCGAACTCCTGAGCTCAAACGATCCGCCCACCTCGGCCTCCCAGAGTGCTGGGATTAAGGCGTGAGCCACCGTGCCTGGCCTGATACCAATAGAAATCTTATTCCAAGTTCCTAATTATCATCTCCTACCTATAAAGGCTTTGATCTCTCTCCTTTTACCTTTAATTGGCTTGGTATGTGTTTAAGGTGTCAGAATAAATTTTAAAGTACTATGAATATATTACTGTTAGGAAATTTTTATAGTTGGGTATTAATACATTTTTTAAAAATCCTTCTCCTTGACAGTTATATTCCCCTACACTACATGCTATCCCTCTCTCGTTTCCTTCATGGCCAAATAAACTTAAGAGTTGTCTGTACTCCATGACACCATTTCATTACCTTCTATTCATTCCTTAACCCACTGCAGTTTGCCTTCCATCTTCACCATTCCACAGAAACTTCTGGATTTTCTATTTATCCACACAAAGCAAATGGAACCATTTATTGTATTTGCAAATAACAGCAAATTAGAAGCGACAGTTACTATCTAAAATAGATTGTCTTTTAACTATTTTAACCAGAATACTATAAAACTTGGCATATTTTTAAAATGTTGAGCTATTTTATAGAACCTTACACACTGGAATTTTTTTTAATACAAAAATTTTTATTGACATATTTGAGCCAAGTCTGAAAGGGACTTCATATTGTAAGTACATGTGTTCTGCTTTGTAAATTACAGTGCCTAAGACCATCTGGTGACACAGCTGCTCACAAAGTATTCCCCATACACTTTCTTCCTCCACTCAAAATAGTGATTGCAATAGACAGAGGCAGCTGAGTGCTGGGTCTTGTTTAAGGGATTTTCCTACAGCTGCGACTGGTTTACAAACATAATCAATAGGGCTGAATTGTCTACACAGGCTTACACAGAGTCTAAGTAGACAAAACTGCATTGGGCAGAGTGTCTTTGGGGGCACTATTTACACCTCAGGTGACCTTTATCTTGGAACCTACTTGCCCTTATGTTGCTCTAAAAGCAACAGACTCTAAAAGGCTACTCTAGCCATAATGTACACGGACAAAGAAGTCTCCAGAAAAATAACTATAGCTAT
>NW_012149507.1:6887643-6912197 GCF_000956105.1 Propithecus coquereli | reverse complement strand
ATGCTACCACATCTGGTTAATTTTTTTTATTTTTTGTAGAGATGGGGTTTCACTACAATGCCCAAGCTGGTCTAGAACTCCCGACCTCAAGTGATCCTTCCGCCCTGGCCTCCCAAAGTGATGGGATCACAGGCATGAGCCACTGTGTCCAGCCATGTTGTTATTAATCTTTCTTAAATGTATGTATAACTCATATTTATTTCAATGTTTAATATTGTAAGTGTTTTGGTCTTTATTTAGAAGTTGGTTGATGTTTTTGTGACCAGAAATAGGCTGTTGGAACTTAACTCCTGTTTCTACCAATTAGTCTATGGTAAAACTGGTTTTGTCATATGTTATTTCACTTAAAGTTGCAGATTTCAAGAACCTATAGACAATGTTAAGTGAGGACTTACTGTATTTGGAAAGAAAGCACAGAGCTGTAGAGGATAAGATAAGAAACAGTATTAAGAGCAAGGAGGGGGCTGGGCTTGGTGGCTTATGCCTATAATCCCAGCACTTTAGGAGGCCAAAGTGGGAGGACTACTTGAGACCCGGAGTTTTAGACCAGCCTGCGCAACATAGCGACACCCTGTCACTACAAAAAATTAAAAACTTAGCTGGGCATGCTGGTGCATGCTACTTGGGAGGCTGAGGCAGGAGGATCACTTGAGCTCAGGAGTTCGAGGTTACAGTGAACTATGATTAGCACTGCACTCCAGCCTGAGAGACACAGTGAGACCCTGTCTCCAAAAAAAAAAAAACGAGAGAAAGGTACAAGTGGAAGAAATCTATGAGCATGATTTCCTTCCTCCTTGTCCATATCCATATCCTCACTCCAGAGAGAATACGTGATAGGAAATGAAGGGATTATCTTTATAAATCAAGGAAACATAAGCTCTGAAAACTCACCAAGTTGTTGGAGCTTCATCATCTCCCATTTCCCCTTCTTCTACATCCATTCCTTCTTCTCTATCCTCAGTGTGCTAAATTGAAAAAAATGTACAGCTTGTCATGAAGCAGTCATCAGGCAGAAGATAAATGGTAGAATAATAGGTCATTTACACAATCCTAGATAACCATTATTAGACAAGTCTAGTCACAGTAAATATCTAGACCTATAGTTAATCTTTATTGCAATTGGAATTATACATGACAGGGTTCAAAGAACTCAAGAGCACTATGACAATGACATAACATAGTCATGAAGACAGTGGAAAAGTTTTAAACCAGTATTTCTCAAAACATAGTAGATTCTCTCTGGGAATAAAGGGTCTATGGCTAAATGTTTTGGAAATACATACAATCATACAGAAAATTCAACAGTAAAATGGATAAATGGCATGAATAGACAAGTCACAGAAGAAAAATATATTCCAATCAATATATATTAAGTTCCTCAGCTCCAATAATAATCAAGGAAATGTAAATTAAAACAAAGACAACCTATTTTTCAAGTATATATATCAATTAAGCAAAGAGTTTAAAAAACTGATAATTCCCAATGTTGGTGTGAGGCTATGGGAAGATGGGCAGACTTTCTCCACATGCCACTGGTGGCAGTATAAATGGGTACAACCTCTTTGAGAAGTAACTGGACAACAGCTATCAAAATTTGAAATATGCATATATTTTGACCCAGCAATTTTACTTATCAGAATTTATCCTGAGGATATACCTGCATAATTTAGCAATGATATAATAGTATTCACTGTAATACTGTTAACAATTTTTCACTATTACAGACTACCTAAATGTCCACTGACAGGGACTGTGATGTATAAACTCAGAGTTATCAAGAGCCATTAAAAAACTGAGACAAATCTAAATGTACCGATGCAGAAATACATCAGTTAAAAGAAGAAAGTGAATTTTAGACCAGTTTGCACTGTACGACCTAATTTTGGAAAAAAAACAACATGTTTATACACACACACACACACACATACAAAGTCCTAGTATGGTTAGACAAAGAATGTTATGACTGGTTATAGAAATATTCATAGAAGTGATATGTGTTCTGTGTAAAAAATCCAAATGTATTTAAAACAGGAAGTATAGTTACTCTATAATCCACTTTATGATTACTAGTATTAAAATAGAAAGTACAGATACCTTATTTATCCACTTCAACAGCAAGTACAGCTATTCCATATACTACCACAATCTCCCTTGGATTACAGAGTAGCTGTACTTTCTATTTTAAACATTGGTTCAATTTTTTATAGACAATACATATTATTTCTATAAACCGGAAATAAAGTTTTCAAATTTTTGATGACTGAGAGGCCCATTCAAATGAGTTATCTCAATTACAAACTTACAAATATGTCCTGTGATAAGATTTCATATTGGCCTCACCTTTTGACCCAGGGTGCTTTCCTGCTCATTGGTATTGAAAACAGTGACATTTTCCAGATTAAACTGACTCTGCAAGTTAAGACCTATAAAAAAAATAAAAAGAAAAGATTTTCAAAGCAGATTCACTGACACCTAAACTTGTGTATGAATATATAACTTCGTGTCATAACCAAAATACATAAAATGCTAAATTCATAATTAAACAAAAGATCAGCCGGAATTAACACCCATATTTGATTTTCAAATCCTTTCAAAAATTCACTTCTTAAAAGAGCCTTCAGCATACACGCATACCTTGTTTCATTGCACTTCGCAGATACTGCATTTTTTACAAATTGGAGGTTTGTGGCAACCCCATGTCAAGCAAATCTATCACACCATTTTTTCCAACAGCATATGCTCAATTTGTGTCTGTCACAATTTGGTAATTTTCACAGTATCTCAAACTCTTCCATTATTATTTTATCTGTTATAGTGATCGGTGACCTTTGACGTTACTATTGTAATTTTTTTGGGGGTGCCATAAACCACACCCATATAAAACAGCAAACTTAATTGATAAACGATGAGTATGTTCTGACTGTTCCACCAACCAGCCGTTCTGTCTCTCTCCCTCTCCTAGGGCTTCCTTATTCCCTGAGACAATATTGAAATTAGGCCAGTTAATAACCCCAAGATGCCCCCTCTAAGAGCTCAAGTGAAAGAAGAGTTGCAAGTCTTTCATTTTAAATCAAATGCTAGAAATAATTAAGCTTAGTGGGAAGGCACATTGAAAGCCAAGACAGACTGAAAGACAGGCCTCCTGTGCCAAACCACCAAGTTTTAAATGCAAAGAAAAAGTTCTTGAAGGAAATGAAAAGAACTTGTCCAGTGAACACACTAATGATAAGAAAGTATAACAGTCTCTTTGTGATATGAAGAAAGTTTAAGTGGTCTGGATAGGAGATCAATCCAGCCACACATTTCCTTACGTTAAAGCCTAATCCAAAGCAAGGCCCTAACTCTCTTCAATTCTATGAAAGCTGAGAGAGGTGAGGAGCTGTAGGAGACAAGTTGGAAGCTAGTAGAGGTTGTTGATTCATGAGGTTTAAGAAAAGAAGCCAGCTCTGTAACGTAAAAGTACAAGGTAAAGTAGCAAGTGTTGATGCAGATGGTGCAACAAGTTAGTCAGGAGAACTAGCTAAGATTATTGACACACTGAACAACAGATTTTCAATGTAGATCAAACAGACTTCTACTGAAAGATGCCATCTAGGACTTTCATAGTTAGTGAGAAGGCAGTGCTTGGCTTCAAAGGACAGGCTGACTCTCTTGTTAGGGACTAATTTAGCAGGTGACTTTAAGCTGAAGCCAATGTTCATTTATCATTCTGAAAATCCTAGGGTCCTTAAGAATTATGTATGCTAAGTCTACTCTTCCTGTGTTCTAAAAATGGAACAAGAGAGCCTGTATGATAGCACATCTGTTTACAGCATGGTTTACTGAATATTTTAAGCCCACTGTTGAGACCTACTGCTCAGAAAAAAAGATTTCTTTCAAAATATTACCACTCATTGACGATGTACCTGGTCACCCAAGAGCTCTGATGGAGATGTACAAGGAGATTAATGCTGTTTTCATGCCTGTTAATACAACATCTCATTATTTTACAAATACATTTTGTAAGGTTACAGCTGCCACGGATAGTGATTCCTCTGATGGATCTGGGTAAAGTCAATTGAAAATCTTCTTGGAAGGATTTATTATTCTAAATGCCATTAAGAACATTCATGGGAGGTGACCAAAATAACAACATTAACAGGAAGTTGATTCCAACCCTTACGGGTGACTTTAAAAGATTTAAGACTTTAGTAGAGGAAGTAACTGCAGATGTGGTGGAAACAGAAAGAGAACTAGAATTAGAAGCGGAGCCTGAAGATGTGAATGAATTGCTGCAGTCTCATGATCCACTTAAAAGGGTGAGGAGTTGCTTCTTATGGATGAACAGAGTGGTTTCTTGAGATGGACTCGACTCTGGTGAAGATGCTGTGAACATTGTTAAAAAGACAACAAAAGATTTAGAATATTACATAAACTTGGTTGATAAAGCAGAGGCAGGCTTTGAGAGGACTGACCCCAATTCTGAAAAAAGTTCTACTGTGGGTAAAATACCATCAAACAGCATCATGTGCTACAGAGAAATCTTTTGTGAACAGAAGAGTCGATCAGTGTGGCAAACCTCATTGCTGCCTTATTTTAAGAAACTGCTAGAGCCATTCCCACCTTCAGCAAACACCATCCTGATCAGTCAGCAGCCATCAACATTGAGGCGAGACCAGCAAAAAAATGATGACTTGATAAAGGCTCAGATGATCATTAGCTTTTTTAGCAATAAAGTATCTTTAATTAAAGTATGTACATTACTTTTTAGACAAACTGCTATTACATACTTAATAGACTACAGTATACCATAAATGTAACTTTTATACACACTGGGAAACCAAAAAATTTGTGTGACTTGCTTTATTGTGATATTCGCTTTATTGCAGTGGTCTAGAACCAAACTCAAAACATCTCTGAGGTATGGAATTCTATATACATTATATAACAAATAGAATTGATCTTTGTTATTCATGATATTCAAGAACAATTCCACAGAATGCAATAGAGAGTAATTTATAATTTTGATGAAGCACAAATGTAAATTAATTAAAAAGTAAGGGTGTATTAACAAGTAAATATATTATGGTTAATGAGAGCCAGATGTCTCACTTTCAGAGAAATAAGTTAAAAATAAGCAGGTGTATTGGTACTGGATTCAACTCAGAGATATCGGTATGAGCTCATGATTTTTGTTGCTGTTCATTTAAAAAAATACAATGATACAGAAATAAATATAGATGTATATGGTTAGTATACACATGTATCTTTCCTTGCTCTGTCTACTGAGAGGGCCTAGAAGCAGTCATACTCCAATGGCAATGAGAACATCTAGGGCCCAGATCTTGGCTCTAACTACCATTCTTAAATAAAAGGAATTAGGCTCTTTGGAAAAGTCGGGAGAGGAGGATATGGAGTTATTATATAGTGAGTACAGATTTTTTGGTTTGTAAGATGAAAATATCTGGAGATGGTGTAATGGTTGCACAACAATGTGAGTTTTTTTATTGCCACGGATTATACACTAAAAGTATTTCAAAACAAAAAGTTAAAAAAAAAAAAAAGCACAGATGTTAGATCAAGACATTAAGCTAGTCAATGAGTCTGGCTGATGATTCAGCTTTGACTACTTAAAATACCACTGTCTATTCTCTATTATTCACTATAGCACATGCTATAATTTTCAGTAAGACTTAAAAATTTCAGCCAGTGTACTACATTCCATGGGGAAACTACGTACTAAAATGGCTTTTTGAGGGTCTTGGTCTTGGGAAATATCCTAGTGAATGTTAAGGATCTACTAAATGTTAAGGGAAAAAAAGGGAAAAATTACTATAAGAAATTACCCCAAAATGCCAACCTAGTTTGTGTTAGGGTGGTAGGATTATGAACAGTTTCTTTTTCTTCATTTTCCAAATTTTCTGAAACAAGGCTGTATTCCTTTTTATTTATTTATTTAAATAAAAAAAATAGTTGTCCAGCTGATTTCTTTCTATTTTTAGTAGAGACAGAGTCTCACTCTTGCTCAGGCTGGTCTTGAACTCCTGACCTTCAGTGATCCTCCAGCCTCGGCCTCCCAGAGTGCTAGGATTACAGGCGTGAGCCACCGCACCCGGCCTACCTTTTCATTTACTTTTTGAGATAGGGTCTTGCTCTGTTGCCCCAGATAGAGTGCAGTGGCATCTTCATAGCTGACTGTGGCCTCAAACTCTTGGGCTAAAGTGATCTTCCTGCCTCAGCCTCCCAAGTAGCTGGGACTATAGGCACGCGCCATCACGCCCAGCTGTTTTTTTAATTTTTTAGAGAGACAGGTCTTGCTATGTTGCCTAAGCTGGTCTCAAACTCCTGGTCTCAAGTGATCCTCCCACCTTGGCCTCCCAAAGTGCTAAGATTACTTGTGCGAGCAACCATGCCCGGCCCCTACAATTTAAAAATTAAATTACAAAGTGTAAGTTATTAAAATATATATGGTCTAAGATACCTTTAATGACATATTGCTAGTTTTTCAACTAGTGAAATGAAAGAAGGAAAAAAGTGTTTTCTATATGTCTTGCCAATCTAAGAATGTAATATAATGAAAGAGGTCTAAAATGTTTCAACAAAATAATAAGAGTTGGGGCTGTAGGCAACCAGAAAGGATAAAAGAATGTCTTGGAATTACAACCTTGTTCTTAGGTCTTCTGTAATTTCCAGAGAAAGAAATCACAAGTTAATGCCTATAAGGGACATGTAACTTCATTTTACATTTCTATCCATTCACCCCACATTTTCTTTTTTTGAGATAGGGTCTCACTCTGTCACCCCAGCTAGAGTGTGGTGGTGTCACCGCAGCTCACTGTAACCTCAAACTCCTGGGCTCAAGTAATCCTCCTGCCTCAGCCTCCCCAGTAGCTGGGACCACAGGCATGTGTCACCATTTCTACTTGTAGAAACTGGGTCTCGCTCTTGCTCAGGATGACCTGAAACTCCTGGCTTCAAGAAATTCTCCTAAAAAAAAAAAAAAAGAAAAAGAAATCCTCCTGTCTTGGCCTCCCAGAGTACTAGGATTACAGGCATGAGTCACCGTACCCGGCCTCCACTCACCACATATTTAAATGGTGACTAGGTGCCTGGCACTGTTCTAGGCACAGAGAATACAGAGGTGAACAACAAAAACACACTGAAAAAAACCAGATCGTGTTAAATGCTAAAAAGGGATTTGAAATCATGTGGTAATAACGGGTTTAAATTAGGTATTCAAAGAGAGCCTCTCTGAGGAAGTGAAATTTAAACTGAGATTGAACAACAGCAAAAGTGAGTAATGTGACAATAATGAACAGAAGGTTTATAGACAGAGGTAAGAGTTCGTGCCAAGGCTCTAAGTTGGCAATGATCTTGATATTTTGAAGGTATAAATAAAGAAGGTGGGATGCCAACTCAGTGGGGGAAAGAATAGTTTTTCAACAAATGGTGCTTGGACAATGACATGGTATCTACATGTAAAAAAAATAAAACCAAATCCCTACCACACTCCATATACAAAAATTAACTCAAAATGCTGGACACAGTAGCGTGTACCTGTAGTCCCAGCTACTCAGAAGACTGAGGCAGGAGGTCACTTCAGGCCAGGAGTCTGAGGCTACAGTGCACTATGATCATTACCTGTAAATAGTCGCTGCACTCCAGCCTGGGCAACATAGTGAGATCCTGTCTCAAAAAAAAAAAATTAATTCAAAATGGATCATAGACCTAATTGTAAGAACTAAAACTCTCAGAAGAAAACATAGGAGTAAATCTTTGTGCCCCTGTGACCCTGAATTAAGTAGTGTTTTGTTTCAGATAAGACACCAAAAGCACAAGCCAGAAAAGAAAAAAATAAATTTAAAACTTTTGTGCTTCAAATGATACCATCAAGAAAATGAAAAGACAATCCACAGAACAGAAGAAAATATTTGCAAATTATTTATCTAATAAAGGTCTAGTATCCAGAATATATAAAGAATATTTACAAACTCAACAATAAAATAACCTAATTTTCCAAGTGGGCAAAGGATGAGAATAGACATTTTTCCAAGAAAAACATACAAATGGGCAATAAGCACATGAAAAGATGCTCAACATCATTAGTCACTAGGGAAATGAAAATCAAAACCACAAGATACCACTCTATACTCACTAAGATGACTAAAAGAAAAAAGACAGATAATATCATGTGTTAGCAAGGATACAGAGAAATTGAAATACACATACATTACTGATGGGATTACAAAATGGTACCGCCTCTTTGGAAAACAGTTTGACAGTTCTTCAAAAACTTAAACAAGAGTGTTATTATATGACCCCACAATTCTACTCTTAGACATGTACTCAAGAGAAATGAAGACTTAGAGTTACCATATGACCTAGCAATTCTACTCTAAGTATATACCCAAGAGAAATGAAAACATATGTCCACACGAAAACTTGTATACAAATGTTCATAGCAGCATTATTCTTGATGGTCAAAAAGTGGGAAACAATCCAAATGTCCATCAGCTGATGAATAAACAAAATGTGGTATATTTCTACAGTGGAATATTATTTGGCCATAAAAAGGAATGAAATACTGATATAGGTTACAATATAAATGAACCTTGAAAACATTTACGCTAAGTGAAGGAAGCCAGTCACAAAGATCACACATTGTATTACTCCATTTATATTAAATGCTCAGAATAGGAAAATCTATGGAGACCTAAAAGTAGATTAATGGTTGTTTAGGACTTGGGTAAGAATTGAGGTAAATGGGGAATGACAGCTAATGGGCATGGGGTTTCTTTTAGAGGAAAAATGTTCTAAAATTACACGGTGGTGATGATTGCACAACCCTGTGAATTAAAAAACAATAAATTGTACACTTCAAATTGGTGAGTTGTATGATATGCAAATTTACATTTCAATAAAGTTGTTAAAAAATTAATAAAAAAAGCCGAGCTTTCCAGTAACGGAAGGCTAAATTATTCAGATTAACCCTCCCACTAAGGACAACTAAAAACTTGGATACATTACATTAATTCTATAAATATTTATAGAACATACACCAAGTCCATAGCACTGTTTTAGGCAACGAAATAGGAAAATGATTTTCTTAAAAACAGTAAAGAGCTGACAAGATCGTGAGAAATACCTGGTAAAAATCCAGAAGGCAAGAAAGATAAACAATACGTGATCAGCACACAAAGCCACTCTTGCCTAGAGGACATCTGCCAAACAGAAGCAATCAGTTCCAAAATTGAGCCACTCCTTTAGTAGCTTCCTGGAGTTAAGATGATAAAAGTAAATCTCTGAGCCCAAGGAAAGTGAGGAATGTAATAAATTGATAAATCCCACCACCAACCATCTTCAAAGCTGGGAAATTGTTGGGCTACACTGTCGGGTGGAATGAACCAAACTGTAGCCTAGTACCAAGTCTTCTGGATGATCTAGAGAATCACAGGCCTTAAACTGGGCCGGATTAAGGTAATCCTGGATTGGTAGTAGGCCCCTTTGAAAGGTGCGTGGCAAAAGCAATGAAAACCCTGTCTGGAGAAAGAAAGGTATCTATTGTAGGCCTCAAAATTATTCTCTCAAATATCTTGTAAAATGTAACATCCAATGATTACTAGACACACAAAGAGGTAAGACACCATGAGTAAGAAAACAGTCAAAATAGACAGTAGAAACAGACCTAACAAAGGCTTAAGGTACTGGAATTATCAGTTAGAGATAACAAAATAACAATGCTCACAAAGTTTAAAAACCTAAAATACAAGATTGCAAATACCAGCTGGAAATAAGAAACTAAAAAGTGACACGTCAAACTTAAAAAAGACCTTTTGGACGTTAAAAGTATAATATACTATAACGAAAAATATAATAAATGAAATTAACTCATTTAGCAGATTACTCACAGCTGACAAGAGAAGTAGTAAACCAGAAAATAATTCTAAAGAAATTATTTAGACTATGATGGAGGGAGACAGATGAGAAATATATAAAAGTAAGAGACAGAGGATACAGTGAGAAAGTATAATGGATGTTTAACTGAAGTTCCAGAAAAAGATGCACATACAATATTAGAAGAGATAATGCCTAAGATTTTTTACAAACTGAATGAAAGACACCAACCCATACATTCAAAATGCCCTCAATCCCAATCGTCTATAAAACGATAGACGACAGAAGACAGTAAAGATTATTTCTCATGAAATGAAATCCTTTATCTAGTGCCAATTCAGTAGATAGAATTTTCTATCTACTGAAACCATTCTCTAAGAATAAAGGAGAAATAAAGATTTTCAGGCAAAACATTACCTGCACTAAAGTATAATGGGGAAAATGATCACAGATGGAAAGTCAGAAATACAGTAAGTGATAAGTGATAAATCTACACTAACCCTGAACACATAAAATAGGTAGGAAAGAAAAAAACAACAGTAGAATGACAAAAAGAAAGCACATAAAAACCACTGATAATATACACTATAGGTCTTATTACATGTAGGCACTATTGTAAACTCTTCATGTATTTTAATTCATTTAATCCTCACAACAACATATAAAGTATCTGGTATATAAGCCTGATATTAAGAAAAGAAAACTTAAGCAAAGAGATATTAAAATCTGGCTTATCTGAATAGACTGAGGAGGGGGAAGGCTCTGAAGAACTGGCAATGTTCCCCATTTCTGGAGCTGGACCGTGGTTATACAAGTGTTTGCTTCATAAATTATACTACGCATTCGCTTTAGGTACTTTTCTACATGAGTGTTATTTTATGATAAAAATTTGTAAAAAATAAGAAAGTAAATATGGCTAACCAGTAATGATTGAGGGAGAATGAAACAAAAATAGGTATACATTATAAAATGAAATATAGACATGATCTACATACTTCAGTGTGATTCAACTGCATATTATTAACAAGCTTTGAACTTAAAGAATCAATGGCTTTGTTTCAGGATTACATGCATTATACAATAGGACTGGTATAACTATTTACAAGCAAAATAAAATAAAGTGACCATTTTCTATATCTTTCAACTTTTTAGAACTATTTTTCTCATTATCATTATGACAGACTTTAAGCCATTAAAATCTGGAAAAGATTTTCCCACAGAGAATTTATTTAATGTATAAAAGCTTACCCGATTTCTCAGATAGCGGGAAAAGCCTAGCCAAAAAGAGTTGAATTCGTCCACAGAAGACTGTATTCTGGGATTTAGACAATCTTCTTAAGAGATCTAACAATATATGGAAATGAATGTTACACAGAAAAGATTGTTCTATGTTCATTACAACCATACCTAAGTTTTTAAATCAGTTTGTCAAGAGTATTTTCTTAAAGAGCAGTCTTCAAAAAGGGGGTAGAAACCATTGCCACAAAAAGGTACCATAAATTAAGAAAACAAATTCAGCACGAACAAGGTTAACTTTACTAAATTTTTCTTATTTTCATTATACTTGGAAGAAAAATAGTTTAAAGTGAATGATCAGTTTTAATAAACCAGACTATTACTTAAAAATGAAGATACTCAGCTGGGTGCAGTGGCTCATGCCTATAATCGCAGCACTTTGGGAGGCTGAGGTAGGAGGATCGCTTGAGGCCAGGAGTTCAAGACCAGCCTGGGCAACATAGTGAGATCCTGTCTCTACAAAAAATTTAAACATCAGCCGGACCTGGCAGCTTGCAGCTGTAGTCCCAGCTACTCAAGAAGCTAACGCAGGAGGATCATTTGGGCCCAGGAGTTTGAGGCTGCAGTGAGCTATGATGATGGTGCCACTGCACTCTAGCCTGGGTAACAAAGCGAGACGATGTCTCCAAGGGAAAAAAAAAAGAAGATAGATATTAATCTATCTTTAAAATGTTATCATTGGTATTTAATTCAATCACCTGTTTTTCTGGTCATATATACTTTTTTTTTTTTTTTTTTTGAGACAAGAGTGTCACTCTGTTGCTCTAGATACAGTGCAGTAGTGCGGTGGCATCATTATAGCTCACTGCAATCTCAAGCTCCTGGGCTCCAGTAACCCTCCTGCCTCAGCCTCCTGAGTAAATGGGACTACAGGTACACATCACCACACCCAGCTAATTTTTTACACTTTTGGTAGAGGCAGGGTCTTGCTCTTGCTCTTGCTCAGGCTGGTCTCAAACTCCTGACCTGAAGTGATCCTCCCACCTCAGCCTCCCAGAGTGCTAGGATTATAGGTATGAGCCATTGCACCCAGCCTCTGGCCATATATACATTTAAAAAAAAAAATTATTTATCATTGAATTCCTTACCATTGCACATACGTAGTAAATAATTTTTCCCAGCAGAATAGAATGTATTCTGAAATTAAGACAGAAATTATTACCATTTTTCAGAAGTTGTTCCCACACTATTCAATAATAAGTCACAGGAAATAAAATGTTAAAAAAAAACATTAACATGCACTGAGAATCTACTGTGCCACTTTCACTTTTTTCAAGCAAGTAACATTTTCAATCAAATATTTTCAGATATATAAGAAAACATAATACTAAGTAACTATTTTTAAACACGTAAAAGTATTAATTTTCAAGTTAATATTTACTACTCAATCAAATTTTGCACTTCAAGTTTTTCTCTACACATAGTTCCCAAGAGACCACAATACATACTTCTTTCATAGAGACAAACTTTTTGGCAATCAACAATATTAGAAAAATAAGCAAAAAAAAAATCTACCCCCAGAACTCCTATCTATACAAAGATAATGTTAGCAGGAAAAGAAACTAAGGCACTTACTGACTTCCAAGTAGCAACATTTTTTTCCACAAAAGTGAATATTGTGTCACATTGATCCAAAGGAAGACAATCCAAAACATCTCCCAACAATACAAAAGGTGTAGATGCGGTACAAATACCTTCAAGGGGAGCACAAACCAATTTAAAAGTTTAAAAAACTGTAGAGTAAAATTGTCTTTGAAAAATAATTCTGAAGAATATCTTAAAAAGTACGCTTTATCACTCAAAACAAGGTTTTAAAAGGACAAGAAATGGAAGCAACCTAAAAGTCCCAAAACAGGACATACTCAAGTAATTTTTGATATGTGCCCTAAGTAATGATGATGATGATATAATTCTTGACAACATCTAGAGCAGCAGTCCCCAATCTTTTTGGCACCAGGGACTGGTTTCAGGGAAGACAATCTTTCCTCGGACAGGGGCAGGGTGGGGGTGGGAGGATGGCAAGCAATGGGGAGCGGCTGTAAACACAGATGAAGCTTCGCTCGCTCGCCCTCTGCTCACCTCCTGGTTCCTAACAGGTCACAGACTGGTACCAGTCCATAGCCCAGGGGTTGGGGACTGCAGATCTAGAGCATTTACTATATGTCAGGCACACTAAGTGCTTTATATATAGGAACATATTTAATCCTTATTACCCTATGAGGTAGATCACATCATTATCTTCATTTTATAGAATGAGAAAACTGAGACACAGAGAGGTTAAATAACTTGCCCAAGCTCACAGAGCCAGTAAGTGGTAGAGCTGGGATACGAACCCAGGCAGTCTGGCTCCACAGTCTGTTTTCTTCACCACTAAGCTAGTCAAAAGAATATAATGCAGCCAATTAAAAATGATGGTTATGAAGACTATAATAACTTGGAAAAATGCTTATGATATAATGTTAAGTGAAAAAGGCAGGATTCAAAACTGTACGTATATTATGGTTACAACAATAAAAATTTTAAAAAAGATTCGAAACTAAAATCATTATACCAAAATGAATGGTAGTTTTTAAAAGTAGAGGAATTATGAGTAGTATTTTCCTTATTTCATTTCTAAATGTTTTATAATGTTCTTAAATTGTCTTTGTGATTTGAAAAGATTATCTTCAAAAGAGATAACAAAAAGGTTTAACACTGATTTCAACTATGATTTAACATTTAAAATAACAGTACTGTATCAGGGGAAAGAATGGTAAGTAGAAAGTTACTGTTTATTTCTAAAGTCAATGTTATCAGAGACCAACAAAGATTTTTCTTGAGAAATGGTCATTTAGATTAGTGAGAAATACTTTTATATCCCTACTTGCTCTTCCTTCTATTTTAAGGTATTGGGTACTAACTAACACTCAACAGTGTTTAAGTAGCCACTTAGGCATGATATGCAGTGGAAAAAAATCTAAGGGCACTGTAAGCCCAAAACACTCTACTAATATAGTATGCCCAGAAAAAGGAAGTAATATATCCAGGTCTATTCTGCATCAGTAAGATCATATCTGAAATGTGATGTGAAGGACACTGCCTCAGAACCAGTGCACGGAATGAAGAAGCAGATTCCAACTCAATACAAGAGAAACCTTCTGATAATCAGAACTAACAGCACCAAACAGTGAGCTCCATCAATGCGCGTGATCCAACAGAGGCTGGAAGACCACACATCAGGGATGTAAGCAGGCTAAGCCAGAGATAAGATTGGACTAGATGATCTTGAAAGTCCCTAACTACATTTAGATTTTGTGATATTATATAGCTTATATATGCAAGAGATTTGAGGGGCATACTCCCCGCCCTTAGTTGCAATACAGTCTGGTATAAGTGAATTCACATTTAGTAATTATAGAACTTAAAAAAATTATCTAGATTTTACTGTCAAAGATTCTGAACTAAGTGAAGGCCTGGGAATCTCATCTAAAAATAGAAATTCACTAGCGGTTCTGGTGAGCTAGCAGGTGGGGGAACCACTGGGTTATAGCATGATTCTCCAGAACTTTCAACACCGGTGTCCCAGCTTTCACACCAATTTCTCTGCTCACCCTAAACTTGGCCACAGATACCCCTCCTCAGTTCCCCAACACCATGTTATGTTCATCCTTCCATGGTTTCATTCACAATGTTTTTTTCTGCCTAAATAGTCTTTCTCTTCTTTATCATATCTTTCAAAGCATAGAGTAAATTTCAGCTGATCTAACTCTCTGGTATCTTTGAGTAGACCACCTCATCTATGCTTCTAAAGCACACTGCACATTAATCTACTGAAGCATTTGGCATACCCAATTACCTCTGTAATGTAGACTTTTTAAGTGTAGGCATGCATTTTCGTATGTTTTAACCAGTAAAGTGTCTGACACTGAATAGAAGCTCAATAAATTATTTGCCGAGTTGAATTTAACAAAACATATTTATAGACAATTTGAAAACATGTCACATAAATAAACAATAATAATCTCTTACAAGAAGAAATGTATGCCCTAAAGCTAAAATAAAAATGCATTTAAGCCTTTATTTATAGTTTAAGTTTATAAGTACTCCTTTCTCAATTAAATGTTGTACGTATAAATATTCTGTATGACTTCATGTGTTAAAAACATCCTTACAAGAGTAATATATCAAGTTAATCAATGAACTAAGCACACATTGCAAATTGTTTGACAGGAACTGGGCAAGGAACACTGTATTGTGCAACTTATTTAAGTATGCCTAATGAATGAATGAATGATTATGCAGCTCATATAAAAGTTTAACATGTAAAGTCAGAATTTATGAACTTAAGTTCACAAAATAGCTTGCTGCTACACTGGGAGTCCACTTTTACCTTGTGTTTTACAATTTCTGTAGAAGTAAATATTAACAGTACGTTATATGAACAGTGCTTTACAGATTAAAATGTAGTTTTCACATATATTATCCGAATTAATCAAGTGAGTATTTTAACCAACTTGGTTAAAGAATGCTGATGAACTATATTTTCATATCTTCTTTCTGCAAATATTTAAGGAGCTCCTACGATGTGTTAGGCACTCTGTACTTACCATGTGCCTTGTTTAAAGTCTCTTAAAACTATCCCATACTGCCACTGCCCTGTTTTAACATGCCCCGGCTGAGATTTTCTGCAGCAGTCTCTCCCTTTGGAATCATTCTTTCACAGCTGCTCTTTAGCATAGTATAGGAAGCCTTTACAAACGACTTGCCCTGCTTCTTTCCTAACCATTCTTATTCTCATTAGTCTCTCCTCCTCCTGCTCCACAGTTTTCTAGCCCTGCTGAACTTGGCCTTTGTATAGCTATTCCCTTTTCAGTTTCTGTCTGACAAACTCTTCATCCCTCACATCTTGGCTCTTATGCACAGCCTCCTTTTTAAAATCTTTCCTGATTCCTTCAAAGTCAAGTTTAGAGAGTCACTTTTACTCTATTCTCTCCAACCACACTTCATTCCCACTTTAACCATAGTACTTACACCACAGTAAGAAATGCATACATCTGTTTCCTCCATTAGCTCCTTATAGGTGGGAAATATGATTTATTCACCATTGAATCTCCTAGTTCAGTGCCAGGCACATAGTAGATGCTCAATAAATACTTACTGAATGAACAAAACAACTGGAGAACAGAGAAAGCGCCAAAATGTGCACTGAATAGCAGAGATGAGAAACAAGTGTGAACTAATTGATTGGGACAACTTGGCAAAGGTGGAAGTCAGGCAGAACTTGAAGAAGAAACATAATCAGATAGGCAGAGAGATAAGGGGAGAAGTTTTAAATAAAGCATTTCATATCCAAGATTACTGTAAAAAAACAGAACAAAACCATACTTACCTTCAGTTACTCCCCCAATAGCAAGAGAAATAATAGCTAAAACGTTTTCACATGATGAATGATTTATCTACCAACAGAGGAGAAACAATTTAAGGGCAAGAGTTCAGACTAATTTGATAACAATAAGAACATGTCCTCTGACATTAAACTCATTATCACAAATATGGAAGAAAAATATTTCTTATAAGAGATAAAATTATTTTCTACGATGAAAATACAAAAAGTAAACAGTAATATATAGAATAATTGTAGGTGTGAAATAATAAACAGGTGACTCACTCAAAATCTAATGGTCTCAGGAAAATGGTTACATTAGCATCATTAAAGCTATAAGCTAATCAAGCACAAAAGTGCTGAGGCCATAACTCAATCAGTGGCACAGAGCAAGAGCGGGGCCAGGTGCATGTACTGGTGCATCAGTGTGTCTGAGGAAAGATTTTAATATAAGGGAGGTAGTGATTAATGTCTATAAAATCATAATAACCAGCATTTATCGAATTTTCATTCAGTGTTGTCTTACACAACAACATTGAGAATGGTATTTCCCCTTTTACAGATGAAACTGAAGCTCAGAAAAGGAAAGCAATTTGCCCAATGCCTCACAACAGAAAAGTGACTAAGTCCAAAGAAACGGAAAGAATCATTTTTGATCTAGAATTGTCTGGGAGCAAGGCACACTGCAATATGGCCATTAGAAGAGAATGTAGGTTTTTGGGACCCAACTTCTGCTTGACAAAGAATGAATGATTGAAACTTTTCCTTTCATTCAGGCACCCCACTCTGGGTAAATAAATTCAGACTTTTCATGGTTAGATTTCTCCATTGACATAGGAGAGGGCTTAGTTATTTATGTATGCTTACTGAGGAGGATGCCATAGGAAAATGAGAGCATGGAATCCTAGCTCCTAAGCTCAACATCCTTGGATTAGCTCTTTCGTGCCACTTCTAGGACTTGACTGTTTATACAGCAAATTGAGAGAGCCCAGCTTCAATCTCTAGTTCTTGCTAAGACCTCCTGTTAACTTTTCTTATCTCACTTAGAGAGGGCTCTCTTCATTTATTAAACCAAACTCTGAAATTGCACCCATGCTATCAAAACTCCTATATTATCATTAGCTCAGTTTTTACAAGGCAACAAGCTTATTGTAGGAAAAAAAAACATTTTTAAATATCCATTCTAAGAATAAAAGCATTTTTTAAAAAACATGGTTTATTAATTTGTGAGCAAAATTTTAACAATGACTAAAGAAAAAACATACTTACAATTTCTTCTTCTAGTACACCTCTGAAAGCTTGATCGAGGGTGCATTTTTTTTCATTTTCACTATTAAAAAGAAAAGACATTCTCATTTTTTTAAACAGCTCAGGGTAAGTATAAAGATTCAAACAACTCTTTGACATAGATATTAATGACTTACCTGCCAGGTAACTGGCTGAACGTACTCAATAATGGCTTGATATTTTTGTTGTTCAAGGCCTCTCTGGTAGACTTCTAGAAAAATGAAAATGGCAAATAATTGGAAAGATTTTTCTTATTATTTACTGAAAACATACCATTCATTGATCTCTAACTAAAAAATATTTACACCTGGGAAAAATTACCTATCAGTCATTCTCTTGGTAATCCTTATTTCAAATGCCACTTGATGATACAGATCCCCATCACTTTAAATCCAGCAAGAGCTTCCCAGGTAGACTTTTCCATTCTAGGTTTTTCCTCCTACTATCTCTTTAAATATCACATTCATGAGAGTATTCTTTTTTTTTTTTTAAACCCTCCAATGGCTCCTTATTTATACATTTTGGTTTTGATGTTTCATAGCTCCTTCCAGGTCCTTGATGTTATCCCACTCCATCTCTCCAACCTTATTTCTCACTACTCCCTAACACACACCCTGCACTAAAGTCTAAAATTTTTCATCATTTTCTATCAAGCTCATTCTAGCGTACTCACACATTCATCTTGTTCTTCCCACCTGCTCATCCAAATTCTATCCAGTCTCCCAGACCCATCTTAAGTCCTACCTTCTAAGGTATCTTGATCAGTGCAGTCCCTGACACATAGTAAACACTGAATAAGGACCTGCTAATTGTCTTAAACTAGTCATAATTTAAAGACAAAAATATTGCAAAGTCATTCTGTGAAAATTCACATACACTTGGAAAGTCATCTTATTACCTCACAGGAGTTAAATCTATATTGGAAATGTCCATTCCTGGCTCTGCCACTAACAGGCTGAGTACTTTGGGGCCTACCCCTTTACCTCTGTGTCATTTCCCTCACCAGGTAAAAAAGAGGGTGGTTGTAGATCCTCATTACCAGCAGCAGCAGCAGTAGTGGCATTACCTGGGAACTTGTTAGAAATGTAGAATCTCAATCTACAATCTGCATTGAACAAGATTTCCGGGTAATCCCACCACACACTGAAGCTTGAGAAGCACTAGAATAGATAATCTCCAATTAAATGATCCCTTTCAGGGCTAATATGATCTTGGATAGTTTTAACAGTTACTCTTAGCAGAATTTCAAAGCACCAGGGATTGTAGCAAAATTCACATGAAGAAAACGATTCTGATGCCATCAACAAGATATAATGTGTTAAAAAACAAACCACATTATATGAAAGAAAATACCTGCAAACAAGAAAACTACTGACTACAAAGAATCAATTTCTTTCACAGAATTTTCATTCTGGCATCACTATAACCACCTAAACACAATTAAATATCTGAGTGGTTGAATCATGCCTTGAAATGTTGGTGCAAATGCTAGAGACGAATACAAACTACTTAGAATAGTGTTCTTCATACATATGTTACTGTGATGGGCAACAAAAATAATGGGTCTGAAGTCAGAAAAACCAGTGAAGTCAGTCACAACTTTTGGGGGTGTCAGTTGCTATCCTATGTACTAAAGATAATAAAACTTAGCCTGTTTCATAATGTTGGTGTTATAGTTAAATAATTAACACGAAGCCACTCTGTCAAGTGTTTCCAAAACGCTCAAGCTACCCTTCTCTATTGGGCAAGAATGAAATGGCACCTGGTAACCCTTTCCAAGGTGATGTTTGCCTTTTCTCGCTTAGAGAGAACCTCCTCATCGCTCTCTTAGGAGTGCGATACTGAGGGTTGAAGGGTGATGAACAGGCAGCCAGAACAACCACCTGGCAGTTCTTAAGCCCGGACCGGAGCCAGGACTTTGGGCTGAGACCACTCCCACTCTCCCCCCTCAGCAGCTCCCCTTCCAGCTTCAGAGACACCTGCTCCGCTAAGCGAGCAGAGGGGCTGGAGAGGACCGGAGGCAGTCTGCAGGTGAGCTCTCCACGCCGGGCCCTAAGGCACCCAGAACGCGGGGCCCGGGGGCCGGCCGGCGGGTGGGCGGAGGCGGACAGCAGAGGACGCACGGAAGAGGCAGGTTGTGCGTCTTTCCCTACCTCTCCGCCCTCGACGGGGCCGGGAGCAGACGCTGCGGCGGACAAACCTCTGTCTCGCTTTTACCCCAGGGCAAAATTCGAATAATTTCAGGGAGAGGAAGGCACAGAATAGCGCCGGGTCAGGCCCGCGCCCTCCCTCCTACAGCTCACCGTAAACCGCGTCCGCGCTTCGGGCAAACTGAAGAGCGGCGGCGTCGGAGACATCTTCTCGGCTGCGCGTGCCCTCCACTGAGCTGCGGCGCCTGCAGATGACGTCAAGCGGGAGCAACGAGATTGCGGGCTCCGCGCGGGGCTAGAGCGGCCTGTGAGCGCGGGGACTGGCGAGCCCGCGGCTGGGAGCTTCTGTGGTAGCTGAGTTTGGGTGGACGTTGGAACCCTGAGTCAGCCAAACAATGCCTAGTCTGGGTTCTTGGGTAACTCTTAGGGTGAGAGGACTTGGGCTTCGCCCTGTATGCTCTGCGCTCCCGGGCGGGGAAAAGGCCGAACGCGCACCTGTGTCCCGGTGGTTTTCCTGGTTTGGGGAAAACGGGTGAATGGCGGCTGTTTGCGGCTCAGATGCGCTACTCAGAAGGTAACCGCTGCCCGGGAATCCAAGGCAGGCGGGATATCTGGGGAAGCTCCAGTTTGGAGAAGTGTTGGCAGTGGCCGTGGACCATCGACTGCGGTCTTCTCCGAAGCGTAAGATTCGGAGTGGTGGCAGGCTCCGGATTTGAGTATAAGCCCTGTGGTTCATGGGCCCTGTAGCTCATGAGCACTGTTCCCTATTCTCTGTAATAGAAATAATACCTGTTCCACAGAGCTGTTGAAAAGCTCACACGAAATAATGACTGGAAGTGTGGATTGTAAAGCAATATTAAGTGGTATTTATTAATATCTTTACCCTTAGAATTAATTAAATTTGCTGGCACATATAGGTCTCACTGACAGAGACAGTTCTAGGAGTAATGCAGTACTCGGCGCTGAATGGAAAACGGGTGGCGCTGAGTCCAGGGTAGAGCGATCCCTTGCAAAAAAACCATGTCTCCATAGCAATTTCTTCCCTTCCCTCTTTTCCCAGGAGAGGCTTGGCCAACAAGAAGCCGAGTGGCAGAGTGACAGCAACTCAGCTGGAGTTCTGCAGAGAAAGAAGCGCTGATCCAAACGCGGGGAACTTCTACCACCTCTTATTCCCTTACATGTGTACCTTGTTTTCTTTGACATCCAATAAAAATACAAGAAGCTAGGGAAAACTGCAGGATCTTGCCCTAAGTGGGAATTGTGAATAATGATGACTACCTGGAGCATTGCAATCTTTTTTAGAATCAACAGAATCATTCAGATTTGATTGTACAATTAAATTTCCAGATTGGAAAAATAAAAGTGATTCAATTCAGAAATATACTTTGTTAATCTGATGGTACCAAATGTAATAGTATTATCCTATTACAGATGATTATCAACCATCTATAACACAACTAAGACCTTAGAAGTAAATATAATTACCTTTTAAAAAAATCCAAGCAGAAGAGCTGGGGAGTTTATTGACTCATCCATTCATCCATTAAAGCACAGTGACTTAGAATTATATTTGTTTATTCAGCAAACATTTTTTGTGCATTTTGTACACAGTGGACAGCATTGGCTGAGTGAAAAACACGAAAATTATTAAATGAACAAAATAATATAGCTTAATTGCTGTTTTGAGGAGCTCAGTATGGTTGATGTAAAAGGAACATAACTACAGTATAAAATTTCTATTGTGATTAGTATAGATAATAGCTGTAGTAAGAGATCAAAGGGCAGAGAGGGATTGGTACAATCTTCTCATGCAGAAGTTAGAACACGAGCTGGACCTTGAAGGATTTCCATAGGCATAGGTAAGAATAGAAAGGGGTAAATAAAAAAGACGTTCCAAATGGCAGGAACAGAGATGTGGAAGGGAGAAAGCACAGTGAATGACAGTTGTTTTCTTTGACTTTAACATAGGGTTCTGAACAGAAATAGGGCTTTAAAATCAAGTTGGAACCATATTAATGTTTGAGTTCAAAAAAATGTTACAGATTTTAAAATGGCTTTTACAGTTCATACCAAGTTACAGATGGCAGTATATTGGGGGGAAGGAGAGAAATAGCTATTTTGATGCTAAGATGAGTGAAGCAACACCAGATAGAAAAGAAACGGTAGGAAGAAAGCAGCAATCATCAGGGAGTGATAAGGAGTTAGTATATAATGGGCACAGAGTTTCAGGTAGGGATGATGAAAACGTTTTGGAGACAGATAGTGGTGATGGTTGCACAACAATGTGAAAAACTTAATTCCGCTGAACTGGAAACTTTAAAATGGTTAAAATGTTAAAATTTTTGTATATTTTACCACAATAAAAGATTTTTATACGAACTTTTTAAAAAAGCAGCAATCTGAGGCTTGGTAGCATAAAAAGGGCAAAGCCATCACAGACTTAAGTATGATCTTGAGCCCTCAAAGTTAATAAGGTAAGGAAGTAATATATTTTTTTAAAAGATGTCCACAAAAAAATCACTACAGTAAAATATGTTAGTGTTTAGATTCCGTTAATAAATGCTTTATCATTCACAATATACTTAACATACAGTGTCCAATTTGATACTCTAAATCATATTTTGAGTTGGGCAATACAGCTGTTATGCCGATTTTATACATATAGAAGCAAACACAAAGGGGTAGGATTCTTGATACAAGGAATCAGGCCAGGCACAGTGGCTCACGCCTGCAATCCTAGCACTCTGGGAGTGCTAGAGATGGGAGCATCACTTGAGCTCAGGAGTTTGAGACAAGCCTGAGCAAGAGTGAGACCCCATCTCTACTAAAAATAGAAAAATCAGCTGGGTGTGGTGGTACGTGCATGTAGTCCCAGCTACTCAGGCAGGAAGATCGCCTGAGCCCAGGAGTTTGAGGTAGCTGTGAGCTATTATGATACCACTACACTCTAGCCAGGGTGACAAAGCCAGACTCTTGTCTCAAAAAAAGAAAAAAGAAAAAAAAGAAAGAAGTAATCAGCAAAAGTGAGACTACTCAGTGTCTGGGTTCCAAGTTTTGTGCCCTTTTCTTATATTACTTTCACTCCTTACAACAATATTGTACTTATATATTAATGAGGAAACAACTTCATTTGCTCTAGGTCACATGGCTAGAGAAAACTGAGCTTGGGATTTGAACCCTGTACTAATCCCAAAGCCTGTATTTTCCTCAAGTCTTAGAGACTGGGTCTCGCTCTATCCCCCAGGCTGGAGTGCCATGGCTTGATCATAGCTCACTGCAGCCTTGAATTCCTAGGCACAAGCAATCCTGCCTCAGCCTCCCAGATAGCCGGTACTACAGGTACATGTCACCATGCCCAGCTAATTTATTTTTTTAGAGACAGGGTCTCACTACGTTGCCCGGACTGGTCTCAAATTCTTAGACTCAAGTGATTCTCCCACCTCAGCCTCCCAAGTAGCTGAAATTACAGGTGCAAGCCACCAAACCCGGCCCCATTTTTCTCAAGTCTTAACTCTTGAATCTTTACCAAGTCATGGGCCTGTTCAGTGTCTCATAAATTATTTCTTTATAAGGGTGGGGACCTTACTGTAATTAATAACAGTCATTAATAAAATGTATGAATGTTTAAAAAGTATATAATAATATTCGTGGGGGCAGACATCCAACAACATGTAACCTTTCCACTTACATTTATTGCGTACCTGTTTTTTCTCTTATGTTAGCTAGTGAAATAAGATGAACCAGGGACTGCCTCTCTGTTAGGAAATACCTTCCATGGGAAATTCTAGGGTGGGTGGTTTAGATCAGTTCTAGGCATTCACATCTTCATTACCCTTTTTTTTTTCCTTAGTGTACTCTTACTTGGGTTCAATTTACCATTAGAGTGGTGAGATCTAGGAGAAAAGGGCCAAGGAAGCAGCTTAATCTGCTTTTCTTCTAGTCCTTATCCTTAAAATTGTCCAGGCAGAAGAAAACTTTTTGCCCTGTGCTCACCAGTGAACCCCATTAGGATGTTGGGTTGCAGGTTTAGCTGGTTCAGGTTGTGGCCCCTAGCTATCTCCCCTTTCTCTCTCTTTTGTAATTTAAGTGGGTTGAAATAATTGTATTTACAGGGAACTGATGTTTGCTCTCAAACAGCGAACTGATGTTTGCTCTCAAAGTGGGACAAAAAGAATGAGACTACTACACTGGGAAAGGAATGGAACTGACAAGAATAAAAATGGAAGAGGATGGCACTTTGTGTATTTTGGGGACTTAAATTTTCATGGAAAAAGGAATTTACATGAAAACTGTGGGGATACTGTATTTTTTTATAGGTTAGTGGCAATTTTCAAGCATTTTATATTGGTGATATTATACTATTCATTCACACATTCAGCGCTTACTGTCTGGCAGGCACAGGTACAATATCAGATTGTATATTCAGTATTATTATATTGCAGATACTGCATATATCATTATCTAGTGTACATTGTAAGATCCTGTTTGGTGAGCTTTGTTAGACTACATAAACAAGCATAATTCAAAGTGAAAAACAGAATAGTGGGTGACTTCTTGCCCTGGAATGCTCAGCTTCCCTGTGGGGT
>NW_012149507.1:6884893-6887488 GCF_000956105.1 Propithecus coquereli | reverse complement strand
CCTAGCTCACAGCAACCTCAAACTCCTGGGCTCAAGCAATCCTCCTGCCTCAGCCTCCCAAGTAGCTGGGACTACAGGCATGCGCCACCATGCCCGGCTCATTTTTTCTGTATATTTTTAGTTGTCCAATTAATTTCTTTCTATTTTTAGTAGAGATGGAGGTCGCGCTCTTGCTCAGGCTGGTCTCGAACTCCTGAGCTCAAACGATCCGTCCGCCTCGGCCTCCCAGAGTGCTAGGATTACATGCGTGAGCCACCGCGCCCGGCCAAAGAATATATCTTAATTACCTTGAAGTAGGGAGGGATTTCTCAAACAAAACACAAAACATATCAAACATAAAGGAAAAGATTGATAATTTTGACTACACTAAAATTAATTTCAGCTCATCAAAAGATACCATAATAAAAATGAAAAGATGAGACTTAGAGTGGTAGAAGATATAATAACTAGTGATTAGTGTCTAGAATATATGAAAAACTTTTATAAATCACTAAGAAAATGGCAAACAGCCCAGTTAAAAATGGCAAAGGCCATAAACAGGAAATTGATTGACAAGAGGAAACACGAAAAGCTGCTTAACCTCACGAGTAATCAGGGAAGTGTGAAAACAATACTGGGATATTGTTTTCTCATCTGTCAGGTTAGCACAGTTCACAAACATGACTGTTGATGAGGAGGGGTCGCATCCTCAGCTGATGGAAATATAATTTGGGGTAACCACTTTGGAAAAGAATTTGGCAATCTAGGAAGGTTGAAGATGTGATACCCTACAACTCAGAATTCTTCAGTTATAAACACAAGAGGATTTCTTACACATGTACAGGTACGTATACAAAGGGACATATAAAAGATTATTACAATATCCTTAGTCATGCCACAGAATTGGAAATACCAAGTGTCAATCAATGAATTGAATACATTTTAAAACATTTGTTTGATGAATGTGTCAGGAAGTGGAACTGAAAGAACTAAATTAGCTTGTCTCAATGGGAATCAGTCTCTTTCACTGGTTGCAGTGACCATGTTTTACTTTTATAATTTTCAACAGCAGTGTAATAAGCAAAATTGATTTTAATGAGAAAGCCACGAAAAAAGAAAAAAAGTTCTGGAGATTGCCAAGGAAAAGCATTTTGTGGATGAATTTTTTTGTTTGTTTGTTTGAGGCAGGGTCTCACTCTGTTGCACGGGCTAGAGTGCCGTGGCGTCAGCCTAGCTCACAGCAACCTCAGACTCCTGGGCTCAAGCGATCATTCTGCCTCAGTCTCCAGAGCAGCTGGGACTACAGACATGTGCCACCATGCCTGGCTAATTTTTTCTACATATTTTTAGTTGTCCAGCTAATTTCTTTCTATTTTTTTAGTAGAGATGGGGAAATCTCGCTCTTGCTCAGGCTGGTCTCGAATACCTGAGCTCAAACGATCTGCCCGTCTCGGCCTCCCAGAGTGCTAGGATTACAGGCATGAGCTACCACGCCCAGCCATGAAATTTTTTTTTTAACCAAAATAAATCATTTAACTTACTTTGTCATTTTCTATCCATAACAACAAAAATTATCCTAAATTTCATTAGAATGATACCATCTTTGAAGTAACTGGTTCTTACCACAAGAGGACAGCATTTGCATGGAAATGTCTCCTTCAATGTAGTATAGCAAGAAAACTTAAGGGAGAAAAAAACTTTTTGTATTTCGATGTAGTCCTATCTGAAGTGGATTCGGGCACTAACTAACCTTCAATTGTCTTAGTCAATGCAAATTTTAAGCAAGTTATTATTATAGAAAATGGTATCTGTGTTAGAAACAGTACTTCATTTTCATTAGTTTTGATCAACTCAGCGGCGCCATGTTGCGGATGTCCAGAAGGCTTGGTTTTTTTGTTTTTTTTTTTTTTGAGACAGGGTCTCACTCTGTCACCCTGGCTAGAGTGCAGTGGCGTCACTGTAGCTCACTGCAACCTCAAACTCCTGGGCTCAAGCGATCCTCCTGCCTCAGCCACCCCAGTAGCTGGGACTACAGGCATGTGTCACTATGCCTGGCTAATTTTTCTATTTTTAGTAGAGACAGGGTCTCACTGTTCTCAGGCTGGTCTCGAACTCCTCAGCTCAAGCAATCCTCTACACCTTGGCCTCCCAGAGTGCTAGGATTACAGACCTGAGCCACCGCAATGGGCTGAAGGCTCATCTTAACTTTGATGGTGTTTTTCTTTCAAGGAGTTCCTCTAACTGCTATTATATCAGTTTAGAAAATAAGTGAGACGTATCTACCTCAGGAGGAATTACTAAATTAGGATTACTTCATGGGGTTTAGTGACCTTCACTCTAGCATGTATTATGTTATTAATTCCTCTAAGAGGAAAAGGAAGCACTTTACCTTGGGGCTGCAAGGCCTCTTAGTCCTGGGTAGACTTCCCACTACGCTACGCTATTTTTGACCCAGCTCCAGATTCCTTCCACCAACTTTGTAAAAAAAGCGGAAAGTAGTGAAGAGTTTCCTGTTTTGAAGTCAGCAACAGACCTACACCAAATTGCCAGCCTTGATGGCAACAAATTATACACTGGGAGTCTAAGATAGCATTCTGATCCAAACATCTTCCCCAC
>NW_012149507.1:6875258-6883353 GCF_000956105.1 Propithecus coquereli | reverse complement strand
TGAGCCACCGCCCCTGGCCCAATCCTTCTTGTATTTAAGACTCAGTTAAGCCATCACTTGCTGTGGCTATCCCTCCCTGATCCATTCAGTTATGTTCATTGCCCTGCTCTGAGTTACAGAGTTGTAGTCTTGAGAAGTTTTTCTTACATTGTGTGTGTGGGAGCAGGACAGAGGACGGGGGAGGTAAGAGCTGATGTTGCACTGGAAGGGGCACTGCTCTCTGTGATGCAAAAAGCCATTTTTTGCTTGAACCCCAATAAAGAAGTGATTCTTCCTTCCAAGAGGAGCAAAATAAGTCCATCTCTTTTGACCCCGGGATAAAGTCACTAGGAGAGAGAGTACTGATTGAAGCAGTAACTGAAGTTTTAAGACAGCTCCTAAGTTAGAGCGACTTGCAGGGCCAAGAGAACAAAGTCATTACCAGGGCTGTCAAATCAAATAGGAGCTGTATTTAAAGGTGAGATTTGAAATGAACTTTAAGCCTTTCCAAACATAAAGACCAAAAGGGCCTTGTCCACACTGCAATAGGGAGGATTTGGGTATCCAAAATGGGCAAAACCAGGGAAGCAACACTCCTTTCTTAAAATTCTTTTCTCAAGGTAACTCATTCCCGTGCGAGCATGCCATGTGGGAACAGAAAGCTTGATGGATTATATCTCCAACATTTCCTTTCATTTCCTTCTCAAGAAGTGGAGCTAGACTCTCGCTTGGATTTGCAGCAGGAGCATTGCCCTTCTTTTTTAGCTATGGCTTCTTCCTCTTTTTTTTCTTTTATTTGCATGTTGTTAAGTTTTCCAGTAGCTAAGACTCTGGAAATTTCCAGGCTAAGTTGTGGTTCCATTGTCCCGAGAAGAGTTCTTTAAAGATACGGTCTTATTAGTTCCCATTTCAAGTATTTTCTTTTTCCAACTCATTTTGGAGATGTTATCAGAAAGGGAAAGGGAATTAGCATTCACCGAGGATATGCCAAGTACCAGACAATTCTTTCACATGCATCTCATTCCATTCCCAGCACAGTCCTGTGATGTGCTCATATTATCCCCATTTTGTAGAGGCGGAAATCGAGACTGATAGAAATTGAATAACCTGGTGGTAAGTGGGGAAGCTGGGATTTGAAGAGCATCAAGTCTGATTTCACTACCCCAGGGTTTTCCAAATTTGAATGAGGTATAAATATTCTTTTTTAAGGAAAAACATTTCCATAGACCCCTTGTGTTGACTAAAATTATTTTATGTTTCCTAAGTGAACAAGCATAAAATTAGATGTAAACATCTCATGCTTATGGCATTTATAGAACCACAGAACTTAGAGTAAATATACAAATTAAATGGGAACAAAACCTCGATAAAATCCAAGCTCACATTAATAATGGGCAGTGAATACCATTTTGTTGAAATAAAATGGAACCTGCAGTATAAATGCAATATTGACTTTTCTGGTGTGGCTTCTTTTCAGCTTGGCATTTCTGTCTGCGGTGGGATGGCCCATTTTCACATTATTATTTTCTCTTTGAACTATCATGAAAAATACAAGATTTTTTTTCTGGATTCCAATTTCTTTTTTCTTTTTTTTTAAATGTATGCATATTATGGGGTTACAAATGTTTAGGTTACGTTGCCCTTGGCCCCCCTCCCCCCCTCGTCAGAGCTTCAAGCGTGAAAAATACAAGATTTTCATAGCACATTGTGATAAAATTTAGCCTGTGGTTGGCCCAAATGATTATTTCATTATGAAACCCACCTCTGGTCTTGTTTCATTAGCCCACGAGAATAAAAACAGAACTATGTTCCTTGAATGTCTGTTTCTTGAGAGGGGTCTTTTACCTGCCTTTTTCACTGTTGTTTTCTTAGCGTCTAGAACAGTGCCTGACACATTGTAGGTGTTCAATAAATATTTATTGACCATAGGAGTTAGTGAATAAAGAAACACCTGGGGCTAGTCCATTATTCAATGCAAATGCAGGCCCTGAACTCTCGAGGCAGTAACAGATTGCAAGATGCTCATCCAGATGATTACAAATGTGTTTATGTTGCTGAGACAATATTTTCAGATTTGATCGATTGATGGATTTCTCTTTGTGTTTTCCTTTAAAGCCCTTTCTTTTCTTCCTTCTCCAACCATTTGAGCAGGTGCTTGGGTTCTGTGCCTGTGACCTCATGGGAGAGATCTGATGAATAAGAAAAGCGGAAATTGCTTGCAAGTTTTCTTGGTTTATGTTCCCTTAGCCTCCTGTGACAGAGACATTTCAGAGTGCGCCCAATGTGCTGGTTACCGTCCACTCCTACCTCCACGTCTACTCTCCATTCTCTTCCCTGGTCTGTGCCCTGGGAGGCTGATCTTTAGGAATCACATCACGGGGCCTCTTACCTTTTGATTTCTGCTTAGATTTGGCCAGTGGCAGGCACTGGCACAAGATTGGAGGGCCACATCTCAGTGACACTTGTTTGGAAAGATGTCCTTCCTTCCACATAGCACCCATGCCCACCCCATGCTTTGGTGTTTGGGCTCTGTAAAAGGCCATGGAATTGTGACAATCCTGGGGAGAGGGGGTGAGGGGAACAAGGAGATCTGAGGTCGAGTTGCTGGTGCTCCTGGTGGAATAGTAGACTCAAAGTTAGAAATTAAGTTTAATTATAGAAAATTAAGTAATATATTTTACATACATAAATTTGCAACTTGAGATTGCTACTTTCTATAGTTTTTTTTTAAAGATTAACATTGCAATGGAAATTCAAAACTTAAAAATTGTCGTAGTGAACTTGATGGACCCCATCCAGGAGTCCGATTTGAGAAACACTGCACGATATCATGCTAAACTTTCGGTCACACAAATCTAAAAGCTGGTTTCTTGTGCGCATGGATAAAAGCTGTGATGAAAAGTTACACTCTGGGAGGCAGCAAAACATAGTGGATAAGAATAAGGAATCCGGACTCAAAATCCAGCTTTGCCACCTGCCAGCTATATGACTTTATGTTTACTTACCGCAGATCCTGCAGTGCCCAGCAGGGGGCCCTCATGCAAAGATGAATAAGCATTTATCTGCTTCCAGGTAGATGGCTAGATATAATCAGCTCTCATGAATATTTTTATTATTATTATTACTGTGGTCTGGGTAGCCATTCAAGCATTCATTCGTTCCATTTATGTTTACTTACCGCAGACCCTGCAGTGCCCAGCAGGGGGCCCTCATGCAAAGATGAATAAGCATTTATCTGCTTCCAGGTAGATGGCTAGATGTTCACCAAAAAATCATTTCTTCCTTTTCTTGGGCATGCAGTAAGACTACATTTCTAGCATGCTTGCAGGTGGGTACAGCACATAACTAAGTTCTAGCCAATGGTTTATGAGAAGTTTTATGTGTCACTTTAGAGCCAGGTTTTTTAAGAGGCAAGTGTGCCCTCTTCATATTTATTCTTGTTCTTTTTGTTGTTGTTTAGACAGGGTCTTACTCTGTTGCCCAGGCTAGAGTGCAGTGGTGTCACCATAGCTCACTGCAACCTCACACTCCTGGGCTCATGTGGTCCTCCTGCCTTAGCTTCCCAAGTAGCTGGGACTACAGGCGTGTGTCACCATGCCTGGCTAATTCTTCTATATTTTATAGAAATGGGGTCTTGCTATTGCCCAGGCTGGTCTCTAACTCTTGGCCTCAAGCGATTCCCGCCCCCACCTCAGCCTCCCAAAGTGCTGGGATTACGGGTGTGAGCCACCACGCCTGGCCACTTGTCCCCATTCTAATGTCTCCTTGCAGAAGATGACAAGGCCCTAGGAAATGACACAGCCACAAAACAGATGGAGCCTGGGTTCCTGAATCACCATGTGGAATAGAGCTGTCAAACAACTAAGAATATCACCCTCACACTGAATTATGGGCAAGAAGTAAACTTCTATTCGTCTTTGAGCCATTATACACTCTTTTGAGAGTCTGTTTGTTGTAGCAACTAGTGTTATCCTAATTCACACATTATTCTTATAACTGTAACCATGACGGAACTCATGAAATGTGTGGATGCTTTCAATCAAGTGTGCTGTCTAGTTGGATACAAATTTTTAGGAGTGCAAGGGTGGGGAAGAAACTAGAAAAATAGAATCCTTTTTTATCTTGTCTTTTTGTTGAAGCCAGATCCCTTTCCAGATCTTCCTGATTTCACCATTGTGTCTCCCAAGCCGGTGTTTCTCGAACTCTCCTCCATCATTTTCTTTGTTTTTAAGGCTCCCAGGCAGCAGCCTCCTCAGCTCAACCATGAATGGCATGTGCTGAAAGTGCTGATCCCTTTTTAATATCTGGGTCATGCTTTGTGTGTCTTTCTGCATTAGTGTGATTAAGAGCTTTTTCTTTGGTTCCTTTCCCAAATGATCAATTGGCAATTTGTACAGTAGGTCAAAAGGTTGGTTCTACCACAGTTCATAAATAACGTGACTTATTAATCAAAGGAATTTCATAATACACAAGGCCGTATTCTGTTTCTTTGAAAATAAATTTTATCATTATTTTTCGAAAATGTTTTTAAATTCCAGGTTAATTGCACATCTACTTCTTAAGACAAAATACCTTCCTTTCAATAAGTAATTTTCTGGAATGCACAGCCTACACTTTTACTATTAATACATAGCAAGAATAGGTAGTGGTTCCCATACTGTTTTATCACCATCCTCCAGCCTAAATTATAGATTTTACAGAGATACTTCCTATGACACTCACGAGTACCCAATTAAAAAATCCGCATCTGCACCTAGACAGACCTGTGCAGAGCAGGCTCCAGTGAACGTTGGTTTGGAAGGTGCTGCTCTGATTCGTGGCAGCTCAGGGAGGCCTGGCGTGGATCGGTTCCAGCATGGCCCTGCTCCAGGATGTCTGGAGGCCTCCCAAAGGAGGGTGTGGGTGGTGCCCAGTTCTCTCCTTTCTCCAGGGCACTGCCAGCCTGCACCCTTGGCTTGAGAGGTGTAATAACACAACTAAAAACAAATCATAGCCACATTTTTACCTGGAGTTGCCAACTGTCCCGGATTGACCGTTTTCATCCCATAAGCAAGCCTAAATCTCAGAGAAATATAAGCATTTCAGAAATATTTGGATGTTTTCTTTCTTTCTTTCTTTTTTTTTTTTTTTTAATTCCCAAGCTCCTAAACCAAAAGAAACTAATCCTTCTTAAGTCGCTGTATACAGATTCAAGTGCTTGTGTTGATATTTGCTATCAGGACTTTACATTTTAAAATCATATTCTAACTCTGAAAAAAAACTTACTCTTTTGGCAGGTTTACAGGAAATAAATACTCACCATGTGAGATGTTAGAAAAAAGAAAGGGAAATTAGTCACTCAATACTTCGAAGCATCCAGCAATTTCTAAATCCCTGGAAAAATCAACACAAGGCAGACCTCTTGCAGATTTCTTAACTTTTCTATTCTCCTAGGAATGCCAATCTCTCAGCTGGCTGGAACACGACTTGTGAGCCAGCATTAGTCCAAACCAAATTGTGGTTTTTCATTCTTCTACAGCAATGGCTTTCAAACTGGCAGTAACAGCCACAGCCTACAGCGTGCCCCTGAAAACTGGGCAGAGTGGAATCTGGCACTATAGACATTTTTATGACCTACTCCGTGAGGATGTCATGTTCTGGCCAGTTGCTAGAGTAGTAGTGACCACCCACTGGGCAAGGACCTTACAGGAGAAACTATGCATTCCCGACCCTAGCACTACTCTCAGGGTGCGTCGCCAAGAGAATGCGTAGACTTAAGTGCCAAAGAGTCTCACTCACATCACATATCTGCCCTGAACCTACCATGGCAGGAAGGTTAACCAGCTACCTACCATTGACCAGCACAGTGGAAGAGAAAGATCACAGGATCTTGGTGCTGGCAGAAAATGGACTGCCACTACACCACAGCCCCTCTTACGGTGGCCCTAAGGCTAGTGTTGAGGGATAATTCCACAGTGGGCAGAAATGCCAGCAGTACACTTGGTGGCTCACGTTATCCAGAGGGAGAAGTGGCCTGAGAACAGATCGGCAGGGACTCTGGGGCAAGGGTGAATGGCTTGGCTGCTTGGTCAGGGCCCAGAAGGAACCGGATTGGAAGATCTGTGAGGGGACGTCTGGGGAGAGGCGTGAGCATGAACCTATGGCTGTGGGCACAGCGTGTGTTTATCTTTGTGCCTTGGATTAAATTAATACCCACAAGAGAACTCTCACTATGGAGGAAGCTCTCAACAATGAGGTAGACAGGATGTCTCATTTCGTGGATGTGGATAACTAATGCTGAACCTTTAATATGACACCATTTTTTGAGGAGAGCAGACCGGTCACTTGATGGTAGATTGATTTCAATTTCAATTTGTCCTTATCAGAACTATTAGAATAACCTGTGCTGCCCATGTGTCTCTGTTAGCACCACCATTCAAGGGCTTACAGAGTACCCGATCTGTGGGCTTCATATCCTGTACAACACGGTGGCAGTGGGCACCTGGCCATGATGTCCTCTGGTCTTATCAGTTACTTGATCAACCGGAAGCAGCTAGTGTAATGGGAGAGTGGAGAGACAGTTCGAAGGCTCAGCTAAGGTGCTCGCTTTGGGGCAATGACCTGTAGGGTTAGGATGCCGTTCCCCAGGGTGCAGGCTATGCGCCGAAACAGTGGCCACGGTGCTGTGTTCCCAATGGCTAGAACTCACAGGCACAGGAGCCCAGGTGGAGAGTGGGTTTGGATCCTCTCACCATCACCGCTTCCCAAGCTTGCAACTTTAGGTTCTGTTCTATTAATGGTCCTGGTTTGTTTCCCACAGGGGAAACCAGGCAGTCACGGAACCTGAAGCTGTGACTACTGCCAGGTCACTTGAGGCTATTCGTGCCAGTGGACAAACTGGCAAAGAAAAGAATTTTGCTGCGTTGATGGGTGAGATAGACCTTCATTACCAAGAGGAGCTAGGGCTGCTCCTACAGAATGGAGTGGGACTGGAACCCAGGGCACTTGGTGGGGCCTCTTGGTGCTTCCATGCTTAGGGGACAGCCGTGAATGGGCAACTGCGGCAGCAATGGCCACGTGAGGCCGAGGCCCCTAAGGACTCAGGGTTGGAGTTCTGGGTCTGCTCGCCAGGCAGGCAGCCTCGATTGCCCAGAGTCCTGGCCAGGGGTGAGTGGAGTCAAGAGTAGGTGGTGGAGGGGGGGATGAAGCCTTTGTCTTGGGAACTGTTTTGCAGAGAACCCAAGAATGGCCCTGACAACTGGCGCGGGATCTGGACCGTGAGAGGGAGGCCCCCTGTCGTTGATGACATGAATCTTTGATGAGTATGTGAACGAGGACCCTTGCCCTGTGCTCTGCTGTACAGGTGCTCGAGGTCATTCACGCTCGAGAAGGGCTGAGGGATCTCAGGGGAGTCGCGTGTTAACGCGGAGAGCTTCTCCACGCGTCCCTCCCGCAGAATCAGGGTTGTCGTGGTGGAGGCTCACGCGGAGCTTGGCAGTGCACCAAGCCACCTCTCTGCTCGCCTCCCCAAGCCACCATGTCGCCAGCGGGAACTCGTTATTCAGGCAAGGCGGAGCGACAGAGAGAAATCCAATCCTTAGGGCTTAACCATTTTCTCTCTCCCCAGTAAAAAAGCCAAGTCACACGTGGCTGTAATTCGGGCGCAGTGTCCCTTTCACACTTTGTTGCGCCACACATAAGCCAGCTGAATGTTTTGTAAGTGACTGACTGCATTTAGTTTTTAAATTATCCCATGTACCTTATTCCGATAAATGACCCAAATAACCAGCAAGAGTGATATAATTACAGTGTTGACAGTGGTCTAAGGCTCAGCAAGATGAAAAATTGCTTTTCCTCCACCCCTTCATTTCTCTCTCCTGAGATCAGTTGGTTGGAGATGAATTCTCAACATCTGAGCTATTTTCTTGAAATGTAATCGTCGGCCTGGATGGGCCCAGAAGTGTTTGTGCCTAGGGCCTAATCGGTAAAGCAGAAATTTTGCAGATAGGCTCAGAAAATCTCTCAGCCTTTCACTTAATTCCCACCTTTTTGGCTTCCTCTTAGTCTTGACATATAAACGGTCTGGCTCAGTGATTCTCAACTCATACGTTTCCAGGTCATTTTTTTTTGAGACAGA
>NW_012149507.1:6872680-6874843 GCF_000956105.1 Propithecus coquereli | reverse complement strand
GAGGAAGCAGTTGCTGCTACTGTGACTACGTGCAGTCACTGCTGGGGTCTGGCACTTTCTCATGGTGTCTAATGAAAGCATCCACAGTTATTGCCTCATTTAAAAAGGTGGTTTTTCAGGCCTATGTTGTTTGAGAAGATCTTTTTGCTGCCCTGGCCTTTCACTCACATGTTTAAGTATAAAATTTGCCTTGGTACTGGCCCAATAAAAATAGACATTTTGCTTTCTTAATTACGGAAAGTTGCTCATAGCTCTGTATCACCTTTCACAAAGCTTCTCACCTCTGGGTTTCATCTTTTGAACATGTCTGTTAACAGTAAGTATTCAACTTGTACCAAAAATGAAATTTATATCTTGATCAACATTTGGCTGCATGTTGGCCATGGATTTGTGAGATGCCACAGTGCTACATGTGGCCTCCCAGTTAAGAACCATGGTTCTCGCTAGTCATGATGATTTCTGTGAAGATAGAAGTAAACGGGTTACAGGTTATGGTTTTTTTTTGTTTTGAGACAGATTCTCACTCTGTTGCCTGGGCTAGAGTGCCGTGGCGTCAGCCTAGCTCACAGCAACCTCAAACTCCCAGGCTCCAGTGATCCTCCTACCTCAGCCTCCTGAGTAGCTGGGACTACAGGCATGCGCCACCATGCCTGGCTAATGTTTTCTATATAGATTTTTAGTTGTCCAAATAATTTCTTTCTATTTTTAGTAGAGACAGGGTCGTGCTCTTCCTCAGGCTGGTCTGGAACTCCTGAACTGGAGCGATCCTCCTGCCTTGGCCTCCCAGAGTGCTAGGATTATAGGCGTGAGCCACCGCGCCTGGCCCAACAAGTTATGTTTGTTAAGATAAAATTATCCAAAACGTAGGTAAAAAGATGCATTTGGATATCCATGCAATATCCATGGAAATGTCATCCTGTAGTGTTGGTCAACAAGCCCAGCTGAGGACCATCTGGGCCTCCAGGGGAATATAACTGACAACTATGTCGATTGTGGCTCGAACTCTGCAAGGTTAATGTTAATGAAGATAATTGGTAAGCTGCCAGTGATTTTTGTCCAGCAAAGGGATTTCTCTTTGGCTAAAAAGGTAACTCCAAAGGTTATTCCTCTATTGCCCTGTAGGACAGTTTTGTATCTAATTTAGCCACTTTATTTCAGCAACTTGTATTTTTAAAAATAGACTTTATTTTTAGAACAGTTTTAGATTTACAGAAAAATCAAGAAGACAGTACGGAGGGTCTCCCCAAACCCTGCACCCAGTCTCCCCTATGATTAACATTTATGAGAACTCCACCCCACAACCTAATCACCTCCCAAAGGCCCCACCTCCTGATACCATGACCTTGGGATCCAGGATGTCACCATATGAATTTTGGGAGGACACAGACATTCACACCACTGCGCTAGGCTACAACTCTGTGGCCATGTTGGATGTGAGTCTTCTTCATAAGACTTGAATCCTCCTAAACTACTTCTTGGGAAGCCACGTTATGGTCTCACTGGCCCTGGAGGCCTTCTAAGGTCATTTGGGATATTTCTCTCCCCTTCTGCCCAACGTCTTTGATCCATGGAGGGGCCGCTGTGCAGGGCACTTCTTAGAGACCTAAACTTTGGCTGATCTCGGCTGGGCTTGGTGGGGTGGGTCTGCTGCAGGCTCTGAAGGTCGGGCTGGCTTTGCTTCTCAACACAGGTCTGGTTGGGAGAAATTTCATTCCCCTCCCAAGCCTACTGCCTGGACTGTGGCTGTGGTGCTGAGCCTTTTCAGACCGAGGGTGACAGCCAAGGGATGGCAACAAGAGAGTAGGAGTGTGGCTCCCCGGGATGCTTGTACACCTATAGTTAGGTGCGAGGGAAAGACGCCTCCCTCTTATTTAGGCTGCCATTATTTGGTGTCTTTATTTCAGTAGCCAAATCTATAATTAATACAGATTGATAGGAAACTCTACTCTGATACCTATGGAAGGGATGACACACAAAGACGTACAAGTTAGGGTTTTTTTTCAGCATTTACTGGACTAAAGGAGCAGAGATACCATGATTTTAGTTTGTTCCCATATCACCCCTCTCTGCTATTTTGAAAGGAAGTGTTCTCAGTGAGATAATCATCAAAACAGTCTCCCAAAGGGAATCAGGACAAGCAATGCCAGGACTTGTTCTTTTTGC
>NW_012149507.1:6862599-6870285 GCF_000956105.1 Propithecus coquereli | reverse complement strand
TACTACTCAACCACAAAAAACAATGGTGAACTAGCATTTCTTGTATTATACTGGGTGGAGCTGGAGCCCATCCTTCAAAGTGAAGTATCACAAGAATGGAAAAACAAGCACCACATGTAGTCACCATCAAATTGGTACCAACTGACCAACACTAAGGTGCTCACACGGTAGTAATATTCATCAGGTGCTGGATGGGTGGGAGGGGGGGTGGTGGGGATGGGTAAACTCACAACTAATGGGTGTGAAGCGCACTGCATGGGGGAAGGGCACGCTTGTAGCTCTGGCTTGGGTGAGACAAAGGCATTATATGTAACCAAAATGTTTATACCACCATAATATTCTGAAATTAAAAAAAAAAAAAAAAGCAACCGTGACAGGAATGTGAGCCATGGGCAGTTCTTCAACCTGAGCCTCAGTTGCCTCATTTCTCAAGCAGGGACAATAGGTTTGCATGAAGATAACAGAGAAGTATCACTATTATATGACTTAGGGTCATGAATGTTAACTTGCTAACCTTCTCAAGAAGAGATGAGTTTTGTCATGTGAGGCCAAATCCACATGCTTGGTATTGTTACCTGATCTACGCAGCTGTTCACAGCCTTAAACATGTTGTCTTTTTTTTTTTTTTAATGGGAGCAGTTATACTATTTGTTGTCTGCTTCAGCTTAAACTTTAACTGATATAAATTGGAAAAATGGGCAGGGGTGAGTTGATGAACATTGATCATAGAAGAGAAAAGGCAAGCTTTTTTTTCTTTTTTTTTTGCCTATTTGCATTCATTCTTTCAAAAGGCATTTAGAGAGAAAAACGTTTTCCATCTTCCCATAGTACACAGCAAGTCAGGTGCCTGAAGCCCTCATCATACTTTACTAAAACTCTCTTGTCCAAAAGACCATCAGCTGTGAGTAGGTGAACAGAAACCTGGTGTATAACACGCTAAGTACACAGAGATGTACGGGGGGCATCTTACAATGCGCGATACTCATCCAGCTCTGTTCAGTGTGTTATTAAGGACCCTGGTTCCTAAAGAAAATCAGAGCATTTTCAAAGCTTGGGTCTGAATCCTTTCTCCTACTCAGTGATGTTGTGACCCAGGAAATCATGTCACCTCCCAGAATCCCAGACCTGTGAAACGGGGCATATAGTAAGATCCACTTCAGAGGACTGTTGGGAGGATTACGTGAGACAAGCAGATTGAAGCATTCAGTCCCAGTGCCTGATAAATAATAAATCATTATTAGGGCTAGGAGAGGAACAACTTCAGCAGTGAAAGCTAGCACTGGTCTATTCTGATGATGACATCAGATATTTAATTTCACGACGAATCTTTATTGACACTTGAAAAACAGGAAGAGCATGAACAAGAGGACTGAGTGTAATCTATAAAGGTTCTTGAGCCTGAAGAGGCATTGGAGTCCAGTGCCTGACTTGTGTCACAGGCCTCGGCAAGGCAGGCTCAGATGACACTGGGTCCTGCCTGCCTGGCCACGCCGCAGACAGGCCAGCAGGGCATAAAGGTGCTGAGGAGATGGCCATTCCTGGGCTGCAGAAATGGCATGAACGGGCTCATGGGCGAAACAACACAGTCCACGGGGCTGCAGGAGGTGAAAGTCAAACTGTCTTTATTCTTTTGCCATTTTATTTGGGATTGGTAGCAGCATTGCCTGGGAAGACCCTTGGGAGGGAGGAGAGGGAATCTGTCGATGGAAATCTCACCTTTGAGCATCAGTTATATTACTATTTAATGCCTAATTTCAGCCCTTTTCATATTAGACTTTTCAATGGCAAGTCAACGAGTAGAAGGAAGATGGGCTCAGAGGAAAGGTTCTTTGTAAGAGTTTAGCAAAGTGACCAAATATTTATTCTTGCATTTTATCATGCATGTCCCTTGGAGTTATGTTTTTGGAACCTGACTCAACAAACTTTCCAGGTAGCATATAGCTGGGTCCCATCTTTCTAGCATCTCTGCCTTTGGCTGATGTGACGCCATACTTTCCTGACAGTAAACATCAGTTCTTGGTATCGGTGTGGGTCTGATACCAAGTATGGTACAGTCGTATCTCAGCTATCCAAGGGGGCCTCCGAGATAGCCAGATTCAGGTGTTCTGCCCTTCCCAACAGACACCTCTGCACTCCAACTGACTGCACCAAAATGCAGTAAAAGCACTTTCTGAGCTGACCACTCCCTTGGGGCTGGCCCGGCACACATCAAGAGTGCCAGCTGGAGATGGGCTCAGGGTACGGCCCACTTCACTGAGCCATGTATGTGCTCAGGCTTGATCAACACTGGCAAAATTTGCAAGGATATTTCTAGATATTTCACGTGACTGACTCCTTTGAGGGAGGAAATGATACATTAAAAAATACATATATATACACACATGTATATTTAATTATTTTTTCAAAACCATGACTGAAAAAATTCTTTGCCACTGAGTAGAATTAAATTTGACAAAAAAAACCCTATGAATTTTTATTAGTACCATTATTGTTTTCTTTGGCTCCATGTATTATATCGGTAAAATGACAAAAAAAAAAAAAGGAAAATAATGGTAAAAGGCAAATATTTTGTACAAAAATACAAAGTTTTAAAAGCTCTTTAAGTATATTTCATATTATTACTAAAAGTTGGTCTATATATCTGTATGTCTGCATATTTTTCCTACATTTGGGATTTTAGAAATGTAAGGTACTGTTTACACAGCATATGCTTAAGTTCTTCCTATAGCTCAACAACCACTCATGGTCTTCTTCTGATTGGAGCATTCCATACTCTGGAAGATATAATTTGTATAACTGCATGGTTACTGGCTGAGAAAAATCTATGTGATTCAGTCCACGTGCACACTAAAAGTCAGCATATCACACTGGGGGAACATTTTAGTTCCCAAGTCCTTGGGTAATGGCAGATGGTAAGAAACACTAGCTGTCAATTTTTTTCAGTAATTGGTTTTCAGTGCTTTTTCCCCAATCTGGTGAGAAGGTGATGCAATCAGAAAGAAGCATCCATTGCCTTTGCGAGCTGTCTGAACATGTGTTCATGATATTACATCACAGTCCATTATAATGAGGATGATAGTACTAAAAGAGAGAAATAAGGAAGGGCATTAGTTTTTCTTAAAGAAAAAAGCGAATGTACAATTCAAAAAAAGGACACATGTATTTTTATAGGGAAGATTCTAAAATATATCATTCAACAATGCTTATTTTTTCAAAGCAATGTCTAAAAGTTCTTATTCAGATTAAGTAAAAGCTAAGTTTCATTTTGAAGGAGCTTAATCTGGGGAAGTCTAGTCCCTACTCAAATCCAGAATGGCCAACAAAGGCAAACAAATGACAAATCTGGGTTACTTGTCACCATCTATTATAATCTCTTGTTTAGGTATCCGTGTTTCTCCCCCTCAACCGACCCAGCTGTGAGTTCCTTATATGTCTTGAGATTCCTATCTCCAGCACTTGGACCGATGCCTGACATGTCAAAGGCACTCAATATTTGTTTCTGGAATGGATTTAGGGATAATTTGTGCCCTAGTCATTTGAGGTTTTTGTTTACCACCAACCTTTTTTTTTGTTTAAATGGCTTTACTGAAATATAATTCACAAATCATATAATTCATCCATTTAAACTATATAATTTTTTAGTGTGTTCACTAAGTTGTATAATTTAGAACCATCTAATTTCAAAACATTTTCATCACCTCAGAAAGAAAGCCCACACCTATTAGAATTCACTTCCCATTTCCTCCACCTCTCCTACCGCAAACTTTTAAATCTAGTTCTGATGAAGGAAACTAAGATGCCCCATTCCACTGAGGGTCACATATTACATGAAGGTTTAGGTAAGTATCTTTTGAAGGCAGGAAAATCTCCAAAGGCTGCTTTGGCTTATGGGCTTATAAGAAGCAGAGGCTGTATCCCTCCAGTACCTAGCACAGAATCTGGCTTATAGTAGATGCTCAATAAATACATGTGGAATCAAATGCATGGCTGCCTAAATTGGCTGTGTACGGATGTCTGTGAGAAACACAGCACTGGTGCATATTTTAAAGAACAATTGGCTGACAATTTTATAAGATACTGACCCAGGCCAGAGTACTTCCTATATGTTAGGCACATTTATTAACTTATTTAAGTCCTCACAACAACCCCATGAAGCAAATACTATTATTAGTCCCCCGAGGTTAATAACTTGCCCAGCTAGTAAGTGGCAGAACCAGGAACTGCAGAGCCTGCACCCAGAGCCCTCAACTCACCGCCTCTCACCCTTTAATGGGACAAAAGCTCTGCAGCTCCCTCTTAAATCCCACCTACTGCTCACCTGTCTCCCTGTCTTTTTCGCAAATGAAGTTATTCACATCTTCACATTGGAAATCGTTCCACTGCCCGGCGTAAATCAACCCAGCGCAGTCTTCTCCTGGCCCGTGGCCGTGACCCCAGTTATCTGGCTGTCCAGCTTTCCAATTTCTTTTAACAAAACAGAAATTGAGTATTATTGGCACAGTAATGCAGAGGTTTTCTTTACTCAAGAGCAGCAGAGAAATGTAAAAAACAAAACTGAACCATGTTATTTGGCCTGGAATGAAAGTGCATTGTTTAAAAAGCAGCGTGTACCCTTATTCAGAATAAAGAGCAGCTGTCTTGCAGAGTGATGCGTAATGAAGCATCTCCCTGCAGGCTTGTTATCTCTGCACAACGAAACCAACTCATTGAGCTGCTTCATCACAATGCAGAGGGAGCAAATCCTCCTTTGACACTGTTAGATGAATGATCATCTAATGTCTACTGGAATGCTGACTTCTGGGCGTGTGTATATATGTGCATGAGTTTCTATGCCTTGTAAGGACATGATACACACACACACACACACATACACACACACACACACACACACACACACACACACTTATACACACACTGTGAGAACCAAGGGGGATCTTTGTACATTTCCATATATTGCCTCTAACAAGTCCGAGTCAGGAAGAGAAAGTAAGCAACCCTTTATACATTTTTAAGAACCTACAATTACAAACAACTGGTTATGACTGTCTGGCTAAAATGTAGAGGGTTGATTGCTCTACAGAGAAACAGTAATTTAATCTTACTGAAAATGACTCATACATTTCACTGCCTTTTTTGGGAGAGAGATTCTTAAAAACAAGTTTTCTTTAGGATGAGTTCACTGGGGCTTGTTAACTTGGATGCGGCTCCTCCAAACAGTACTTTGCCACGGGTAACCGTTCTTGATTCTGTTTCCATGCAGTGAATTAGATGTGCGTCCAGACTCAGTTCTTGAAGGCTAAATCTTGTCTAGGAAGCAGGTTCATGCACAGAAGCTTGTGGTTACTGCCTGAGAGGATAAGCCTGCCTCGCGCAGGGTCTGAAAGAACATCTGCGGCAGGAGGTGCTTCCCATAAACAATGACTCATTACCCCATCTGCCACAGGGTAGCCTCGGGTCACCCGAGGAGAGCGCCCATATTGCCCTACACCTTTTGACAATGAGACCAGCAAAACCAGAGGGCTGTGGGAAAGGACAGTTGAAGTTTATAGTCAAAGGGTCAGGGAAGCAAGGTAGCATGGACTCCCCCACACCAAATGTGTATTTGGGGATTTTTAATAAAATGAATATGAAGGCATGGTGGCTCACGCCTGTAACCCCAGCACTTTTGGAGGCCAAGTCAGGAGGATCACTTGAGGCCAGGAGTTCAAGACCAGCCTGGGCAACATAGCCAGATAGTCTCTCTACAAAAAATAAAAAAATTAGTCAAGCATGGTGGTGAATGTCTATAGTCCTAGTTATTTGGGAGGCTGAGGTGGGGCGCTGGCCTAAGCCCAGGAGTTGGAGGTTACAGTGAGCTATGATTGCACTACTGCACTCCAGCCTGGGCAACAGAGCAAGATCCTGTCTCTTAAAAAAAACACAAAGAACATGAATTGAGTGACCTCAATTAAATAAATCTAGTGATGAAAAAATAGAGGAAACCATTAATGGATGAGAGTAAAAATGAGATGATACTTTGAAGACAGTTAGAAAATATCCATTCGCTCACTCAAATATCCATAGAGCACCTATGATCTAGGACCTCTGCAGTCCCCGGCCCCCGCGGGGTGTGGACTGATACCGATCCACAGAGGTCTGCCCCGTCCCCACCACACTTCTGCGGAAAAACTGTCTTCCATGACACTTAGGGTGTGGGCGGGTGCATGGCAGGGGAGGTGAGCAGTGGGCAAGTGAGTGAAGCTTCATCTGTATTTACAGCCGCTCCCCATTGCTCGCATCACCACCTGAGCTCTGCCTCCCCCTCTCCCCCTGCCCCGTCCGTGGAAAAATTGTCTTCCATGAAACTGGTCCCTGGTGCCAAAAAGACTGGGGACTGCTGATCTAGGTGCCAGAAATACAGCAGTGTGGAGAACAGACAGAGTCCTAACTCTCATGGAACACACATAACAAACAAGACCGAGGAGTTCAAAATCTCAGCCCGTCACAGTGATGCCAGATAGAGAAAAAGCTGAAGGAAAAATACTTTCACATATGCTTTTCTGTTCACCTTGCAGGACTCCTCTGGAAGTGTCGACAATGCCTGAGCATCGTTTGATCTTGTTGATGTATATTTTGTTCACTGCTGCCAGTAATATGAGGGAGTTTGATTCCAATTTGTTTATAAAATTTGATATCTATGATTCCTGAATATATAATGATGGAACATTTGATATTCTTGATTTGCCAGCTAATTGGGAAATTGTATAGATACGACTTCTTAGGGTTTAGAAGACCTGCTTAATATTTTCCTTTTGCATTTCAAGTCATTTTAAGTAAGTAAAAGGGATTTATCAACTAGACAGAAAGATAACCCAGTGATAAGAGAGGAGATTATCACCTTTCTCCATTTGTTTTTCTAGGTCACTGGAATTTTTCTCATACATTGCTCAAGGCTTTCCTTAGGACTAAAAGCAGAATGCAGTTCTGTGGCTGTGGGTGACTGGGGGGCCACCGTGAGTGGAAGGTAGGCAGCTAGCCTGGGGCTGGGCTGCGGAGGCGACTTGGCCTGGAGGCCGAGCACCCAGAGTCTCAAAGTGTCTCTTTGGCAAAGTAAAATCACAGGGAGTGACTTGTGGCAAACCCCCCCAGTCTGTGTCTGTGTGCTTATAATAAAATGGAAAAGAACGTGTCAGATAAACAGAATATATATATTTTGGAGAAGAATGTCAGCTTAAATAGTGCCTTAACCTCATTCACAAGTAGATCCTGGCAAGAAGAATGGCTGAAGCCTGGGCTGAAAATCCCTGAATCCCGTATTATAACACACACGTCACAGAGGTGAGTGGGGAGCACCACACTCGTCCTTGGATGTCACACTCTAAGTACACCAGGGACTTCGGGAACACTTAGACTGACGGCTCCAGTGAGCTGGAAACACACAAGCACATCAGCCCGTGGATGTGGAGTTCCTCCAGGATTTTGGGTTCATCCTAACGGAAGCAGAGCACATAGTCTCAATCTTGGAGACAGCTCCTCCCAACCTCGCACCTTAATACTCTCTCATTAATGGCCAGCAAACATATACAAAAACGCTCAACATCTCTAACCATTAGAGAAATGCAAATCAAAACCACAGTGAGATATCACCTAACCCCAGTGAGATTGGCCTCTATCAAAAAATCCCAAAACATCAAATGCTGGCGAGGA
>NW_012149507.1:6839165-6861914 GCF_000956105.1 Propithecus coquereli | reverse complement strand
TCTGGATCTGTTAATACTTTTTTTTAATCTGTGCAATAAACCGTTCATGTTTAAAAAAAAAAAAATACTCTCTCATTGACCACAAGATTGACCGGTGCTTTGTGGCCAAGAGACTTCTGCTGGTAAGGCCCTAGCACAAAACAGAGAAATCTTAGTAGTGAGTATGTCTTGCAGCAAACTTTTCTTCCGCTACAAGGGTCTGTATTATAGAAGATTCCTCTTGTGGCCTGAAACATAAGTGTGGACCAGCGTGAGTTATTACTGACTCAGAGGATGCTGAAGGTTCTTTTCTGGTCCCCTCCATTCTATGGTCCTATATTCTAAAAACACAAGGTGTAATATACAGAGCAGTCTGCATGGACAGAAAGGCCCCCTTGTTTTATCTTTGTCAAGATGACATCACAGATGATATCAACTGTTACTTGACAGCATCCTCCCACCAAATGACTTCCTGTGGACAGAATAGAGGAGGTTCAAGTGTGTTGGGGAGATTCTCAGGAAGACTTTCACATCTCTAGTGATCTAAGGTGGGCAACTGCAAGCAGGGCGGGCAAGAGGGCCCTTCGAAAGCTGCCTCAGAGCTCTGTTCTGAGCAGGTGGGCAGAGCCTACGTCTCATATGTATTCAATTCCCACACCTAGCCAGCTGCCTCCATTCACAGTGACAGTCTGCCAAACAACACACTGACATTTATTCCGTCCAGAGCAGAAAGATCAGCTTTGACATGCTCCTGGTTTCACAGATCCTCTAGATTGTCCGTTTTCTACTGCATTGCTCTCTAGTCTTTATTTCCTTCCTTCTACTTACTTAGGGATTAATTATTTGATCTTTTTCTACCCTGGTAAAAGTTTAGATTATTGATTTTCAACCTTTAAAAAATGTTTCTAATATGTGTCTTTTTTTTTTGAGACAGAGTCTCGCTCTGTTACCCTAGCTAGAGTGCAGTGGTATCATCATAGCTCACTGCAACCTCAAACTCATGGGCTCAAGCTATCCTCCTGCCTCAGCCTCCAGAGTAGCTGGGACTACAGGTGCGCACCACCACACCCGGCTAATTTTTCTATTTGTAGTAGAAACAGGGTCTCGCTCTTGCTCAGGCTGGTCTTGAACTCCTGACCTCAAGGGATCCTCCCCTGCCTGGGCCTCCCAGAGTGCTAGGATTACAGGCGTGAGCCACTGAGCCTGGCCTAATATATGTCTTTTAAAGCCATAAAATGTCCCTCCTTAAACACTCTTTTAGCTGCATCCTATACATTTTGATATGTTTTCATTTTCTTTAAAACATTTTCATATTTCTTTGTGATTTCTTTTTTCAGCCATGGGTTATGTAGAAGTGTGTCATTTAATTTCCAAATATTTAGGAGTTTACAGATTACCTTTTTGTTATTGATTTTTAATTTAATTATTGTGGCCAGAGAACAAACTCTGTATAGTTTCAGTTCTTTTAAATTTATCAAGACTTGGTTTATGGCTCAGTATATGGTTTATCTTGGTGCACTTGAAAAGCACGTGGATTTGCAGTTGTTGGGTGAAATGTTCCATAAATATCAACCAAGTCAAGTTAGTTGATAATGTCTACTGTATCCCTATTGATTTTTCTAATTACTTGTTCTATCTATGACTGAGCAGGGAATGTAGAAATCTCCTTTAAAGCCCTGCTCTTTGATGTGTCTGCATTTAGGGGTGATACGTCCTCTTGAGTGTAACACGATCCTGGAACCCAGCGTTTTTTTCCATGAGCCCAACAACAACCTCTTACTCATACCGCCACCCCCCAACTCTAGAAAAGCTCCCGCAGGCCAGCACAGAGGCTGGCTCCTGGTGGGCACCTGGGTTAATTTGCCAAATGTTATCACAGGTCTGTGGGCAAATGGACCCCACTTTCCAGTCGACAGGCTGGTGCTTGCCAAGAATGGACTTTCACACATCTACGTGAAATGCAAAGAATGAGGACAGCGTGCGTGCGTGCGTGCGTGCGTGCGTGTGTGTGTGTGTGTGTGTGTGTGTGTGTGTGTAAGATGGCCAGCTGTCTCTGCTTGGAAAGAATTGTAGGTTTATTATTTTTTTAATGCTGAGATTTGCTGACAGGTGATTTTTAAAAACCATGTCCTTAATTGGGAAGTAAAATCTTGACAATCTATGTCAGCCTTCCAGTCTTTCTTTTGAAATTGTATCGGTGTGTAGACCCAAAGTATCTGAGGACCTGTTGCAGGCACCGTTCCGAGCCATTGCAGATGGCGTCTCCTGCTGTCCTTTCCCTTAGCTGGTCCCGTCCTACTTTAGTGCAGAAATAGCTATAAGACTCAGTGAGTAAGGTTGCAGGTTTTATGGGACATAAACCTGAGTTCAGTCTGTGTGTGCCCTGAGCCTCTGGCATCTGTTCCGTGTCACTGCTGCTTTCTGTTGTAGCACTGTACTTCTCATCCAGGTCTCAGCAGGAAAAACGAGGTGAGGCTGAGGAGAGAGCCTCTTATCCCTTGTCCATTTGCTCCTTAGCGGTAATCACAAAACCCTTAATCAATTTGAAAAGGGCTATGTGTGTGTTGGGGAAAAAGGGTAATGGGAAAGCTGTGGCACTTAATCCTTCTGCAGAAGAAGGAAGCACAAGGCATAGGATGGTCTACCTACTTTCATTTTTTGGAAGAGCTTAAAAAAGTTTGGTGTTCATTCTTCTTTGAATGTTTGGTAGAATTCAGCTGTGAAGCCATCTGGTCTTGGGCTTTTCATTTTTGGGGAGGGTTTTGGTTACTACTCCAATCACCTTATTTTTTATTGGTCTGTTCAGGTTTTCTATTTCTTCTTGATTCAGTCTTGGCAGGTTGTATGTTTCTAGGATTTTATCCATTCCTCTAGCTTACCCAATTTGTTGGCACATAATTGTTCGTAATAGTCTCTTAGGATCACCAGCTCCAGAAATCATTGCTGGAGGCAGGGAAAGGAAGGTGGATGGGACAATGCTTGGGGGCCGCAGATGCAAAAAGTAGAGGGGAAAAGGTGAGTCTGAAGGAGAAGAATTTGGGGTGGTTTATACTGGCGGGAAACCCCTGAGAGCCCAAAGCCCAGTCCCCATTCCCAGGCCGTGCAGAGAATGTTTTTCTTGTTTTCTTCACAAACCTATTGTGAGACTTGAGTGAGACACTGTGAGTGACATCCCAATCAGGGTACTATAAAATACATACATTCTAGGTAGTATTAATCTGTAATTACTTACTACTATGATGATAATTATGACAATAATTGTAGCAATAACACCAACACTAGCAGGTAATATTTCTCAAGCACTTCCCATGTGCCAAGCCCTCTTCTAAATGCTACATATATAAACAATCTCATTTCATAACACCAGCGTAGGTACTTTGGTAAGATTCGTTTTATAAAGGGGCACATGGAGATTTTGCATGGGTGAATAATGCACATGAGGTCTCGCAGCTTTGAGTGCTGTTGGGTCAAGGCCCGGAACCCGGTTCTCACCGACACCAGAGCATGTGCTACCCCCTCTCGACTGCACTGGCTCTTTTTCTAGTTTGTGCAATGTTTATTATTACATGTCAAATTAAATTAGCCTTCAGTTATTGAGACCTCATAATACGCCTATCTAATTTATTCCTGCTTTTAAAATTTGATCCCAGGGATTTTTACGTGCATATGTATTCCTCTGGGTGGAAAATGAGAAGCATATCTGTGGCTGGGGTGCAGAAGCCAAGCCTTTCAGGAGGCTCCAGGGTGGCTGCGGCTGGGGACTGAGTTCCCTAGGAGGTGTCTGATGACGTTGTCTTTCTCAGGTCCCAGGTACCAGTGCCGGCGCTCTCCTCCCAAACCATGTCATTCTTGCTGGACTCCATGGAACAGGAGAAGAGTCTCACCTTGGGAGAGCTGGTGTGAACAGTCCTGTTCCAGCTCAATCCACTCCACAGGGGCCAATCTAGTTTTGTCTGGGGGGAAGGCTTAAGATCGAATTTCTCAGTGAGTCTAACCCAGACCTTTTGTGCATTTACAGCAGTAAGAAAAGTGGAGAAGATGGATTTTTTTAGCTCCCCTAACTCTCTTTAAAAAAAAAAAAAAAAAGATCCCAGTACTCCTGACATTAAAAAAAAAACAAAAACAAAAAAACGCTCTGCCTCCCAACCCCACCTCCAAACCTCCACTGCTCCTGTTTAGATGCCAACTCCACAGTAGTTTCGAGTCTCCGAAGTGCATTCCTTTCGTGCTGGGTGCTTTCCTTGAACCTGCCAGGGAGCTCCCGAGTGCCAGTGTGTGCCAGGTGTAGCCACCTCTCTCCCAGGACAGGTGCAGAGGAGCAGACAGGCACTCTGACGGGCCATGGCAGATGTGCACTCGCCCCTTGGGGGCGGTCTGAGCCTGAGCTCGAGCAGACCTGAAATCTTCAAACGTTCCATCTCGACATTTGGCCATTTTTTTTTTTTTAAAAAGAGATGGCCTCCTTCAGGTTTCCCCCTACATCCTCTACTCCGGCTTCTCGCATGGAGGAGTACAGAGGAGCCTGTCTACCCACATGCACGTGCATACGGAGATATTTTAAAAATTCTGTAATCCTAGCACTGTGGGAGGCCAAGGCGGGAGGATCGCTTGAGTTCAGGAGTTCGAGTCCAGCTTGAGCAAGAGTGAGACCCTGTCTCTACTAAAAATAGAAAAAATTAGCTGGGCAACTAAACAAAAATAGAAACAAAAAATTAGCCGGGTGTGGTGGCTTGTGCCTGTAGTCCCAGCTACTCGGGAGGCTGAGGCAGGAGGATCATTTGAGCCCAGCAGTCTGAGGTTGCTGTGAGCTAGGCTGACACCGTGGCACTCACTCTAGCCCGGGTGACAGAATGAGACTGTCTCAAAAAAAAAAAAAAAAATTCTACTGGCCTTTCTATCACCTCTGACTACTCCCCTCTCCTCAACTGATACAGGTCTGTGCCTCAAACCTATGCGACGGCCTCAGGCCTGAAACACCTTCATTGTCTCCTCTGCCAGGACCAAACAGCCCCAGAGGCTGCGCCATGGACTCTGAGCCACTCTGGGAAGGCGCTATCGATGCTGTGATGCTCTTGCACCCGGCAGAGCCTCGGCAGGGCCTGGCTTCTCTGCCTCCAGCAAACTAAAGTTACTCAAAAGTGGGTTTTTTATAAATCCCGCTCCATTTGGTACAGGTTTGTTACACATTTGCACATCCATTCGAGGCAAGGTCAGAGAAGAAGTAAAATTCTAATGGGTACAATTTAGTAATCTTCAGACTTTGGGTAGGATGGAGGAAGGAGCTGACACCCCTGGGGTAGGATGAGGCGCTGGAGATTTCTGTGTCCCTAGGAGGTCCAAGAAGGTACCGCCAAGTGCTTCTGTTCTTTGATGCTGCTTTTATAGAACTCAGATCGCATTGGACTTATGAAGAATCTTCAAACCTTTAGGGGATGGTAATCCAAACAATGCAACCTTTTTGATGGTGCCCAATGTGTAGAAGCATCATCAGTTAGTAGTTTATCATCATGCTCTGCCCAGAAACCCTGCCAGGGTCATGGGCACCCACAATGTCATCCTGGAGGGAGCTCGCCAGTCCTCAGAAACTTGTCCGGGGTAAACACTGAATGTGCACAAGGCTGTCTGGGCTCTGGTATCCTTTGCTGTAGCATTTAAAGAAAATGGCTTGGCCAAAAGTACCATGCCTTGTGGTTTTATCAGGCTTGTGATTTTTTTCTTAGAAATGAAAAGAAATTCATTCCATGAAAGGAAAAAAGACAAACTCTATGGGACAGCATATCGATTGTCAACCACAATTTCCCCAGTGGGAATACACAGCTGGGTACGAGGAGCCTCGGTTTGGGAGCAGCCTCTGGGACACAGGGTCATTAAGGAAGAAATTGTAGGGAGTTGGACAAGAGGTGAGAACAGAACTGTGAGTGTATGACTAGCAATCTGGAAGTTTCTGAGTACTCACTTGTAGTCTGGAGACGTCCCATCCAGCCACTTCCATTCATTTTCACGCTCCACGTCCGTGAGGCCGATCCAGTGGCTGTCTCTGCCTACCATCTGCTTCTTTATCCATTGCTGAAAAACAAACCGGTGACGGTACATTACCGTTTCTCAGAACAGATGTCTGCGGGACTATTTTTGTTTTTTTAACATTTGGAAAAAAAGAGGAAAATTTCAAAGAGGACATCAGTCAGAACTTGTATGCTGCTTTTGCCGTCTGCTTTTTTTATTGCACTCATTTTGCTTTGCACCGTTTGGGGGCTTTGATGTTTTTTCCTCTTACAAGTTTCCAAGTGATGCTAAGGTGATGCTCTTCCTCTAAATCACTCAGACGACTCAAAGACTTCCCCTCAGCCCCATTTCCCTCCTACCACCCATCCCTCCCATGTGCTAATGACGGTAACAGCCACATCCTCAGGCCAGGCCCCATGTGCAGCACGCTGCACGCAGCGTGTCTTTAAGCCTTTGCAACAACCCACGTGACAAAGATGAGAAGTGGCTGATCTGGGTCTGGGCCCAGGGCTGTGTATTCTAAAGCCCGCTCTCCTCTGTGTGCTCATTCTGGTCAGTTCCTATGAGAAACATCTGGTTTCAAGGTTGTGTCTGCTGCAGATACTTAGGGAGGTCGCTGGAACAGTGTGGCGCCAAAGAAAGAGCATTGGCACTGTTGCTGGAGGAGCCTCAGTTTCAGTCTCAGCTCTGCATTTACTCCATAAACCATATTGGGCCTTAGTTTTCTTATCTGTAAAATGGGTTATAATAATACCTATATTCTAGGGTTGTTGTGAGGTTTAAGGGAGAAAATGCCTTGTACACATAGGTGTGGTCTAATGGGTGGTCGCTGCCATTATCACGTGTGGGCTGTGGCCCATTGGATTTCTCTGCTCTTCCTGACCGCACATCTGGTCATTTGTACCCCACGCCACCCCTACAGTGCTCACACCTCTGCCTCTGTTTCCACAGGTGCCAGGTGGCAGCCCTAGAGCTTCTCCCCTGCGTTACAACCCTCCTGACAGCCACCAAGAGAAGCCACGCATCTCCAAGCCTGACAAGCAGTACTTCCAGGGGGAAGCACGAGGATTTAATTCCAGTGCCATGAATGCTTCCAGCCACTGGATAAAGCCCAAATCTCATAATGTCGCCGTCCATGTTTATGTGACTAGGAATTCTTGATATCTTTGAATCCCCACGAAGTATGCAATTTCCAGATGTAAATTATCCGTAAATTATAGTCTTCACCAACCAAGTATGTGGCAAACATACCTGTTCTTCTCTCGTGTTTATGAAAACGAGATGTGAAGACTTGTCTTCACAGGAAAGTTTTGCATCCTCGAAAATTTCTTTCTCAACCGAAAAATAGTAGCATTTGTCTGTGAAGTTCTTCCAGTGAGGCGGGCAGCCTAGGAATGCAAAAGTGTCAGACCGTGATTAAAAAACCACAGAAAGCACTTGCCTTTCTTTAGCTACACGTAAGAGGCCAAAGCTGCGGCCCTGCCGGGAGCAGCCCAAGTGTCCCCGTGCGGAGCCCGCGGCTGAGGGTCACGGACATGCCTGGAGCACGGACTGGCCCAGGTGACTGCAGAGCACACAGTCGTCCAAACCACATAATCTGGAAAATACCCGTGACCGGGTCTTTGTTGCTCTGTGCCTGGATTAGTCCTTACAGTGACAGAAATAACAGAAACAACGACAAAAAGCAGGGCAGGCGCAGATGTTCAGCGTCACCCTGGGATCGTGGGGAGCGCGCAAACAACTGGAAGCGAGAACCCAGAACCCAGACTGGGCTTGTGGATGAAGAGCACCCGAGTCTTTCCGAGGGAAGTCAAGTGGAATCGGTCAGAAGAGAGAAGAATAGGCTTGGTTGCTAATCGTACATTTGATTTTGCCGAAGGCTTAATTATCAAAAGACTAGAAGGCACCCTAAGACCTTCTGAAAAAGAAACTACATCTGGGCACCAACAGCAGAAAGCTTCACCTGCACACTGATGAGGTCGCCTGAGGGCACGGTCTGTCCCAGAGAATATAAAATGAGGAAAACACGGGTCGGGGGCAGCCAGCCGCAGCCCTAACGAGGGAAACGTTTTGGGACGCGCTTGTCTCCCGAGGGCCCGACTCCTCTGAATAAATGAGCGCTGAGAACCGACGGTGTTCAGAAACGTGCCACTGGAGAGGCCGGGTACGGGAGCAGGGCCGTGTGCCGCCCCCGGGGCCTTCGCTGTCAAACAAATGGTGGCGGTGCGGACGCTGGGGGCTGGCTTGGCCACGAGCACATACACTGCCCTGCCCCCCGGAGGAAGGGAGGGTCGGACTCACCGTTCGCCTCGGGTGCTGAAGTCGGCTCGTTCTGCAGGGCCAGGGGCACCACTGCCCCTGATGGGCCTGGCGGGCCGGGGGGTCCCTTGGGGCCCGGCATGCCTGGCACCCCAGGCAAGCCTGGCAGCCCCCGAGGTCCAGGCACCCCAGGCTCCCCCACTGTGCCCTGCAGTCCCTGGAAGCCGGGAGGGCCCTGTGGGCCGGGGAGTCCATCCTTGCCCGGTGGGCCTGGAGGGCCTGGGTCCCCACTGGGGCCCTGAGGGCCAGGCTTCCCGGGGGACCCACGGGAGCCTTTGGGGCCCTGCGAGCCTTTGGAGCCTTTGCCGCCGCGCTCTCCAGGGGGGCCGACGGGTCCGATCGGGCCTCTCTCCCCTGCAGGGCCAGGAGGGCCAGGCTCCCCCTTCTCTCCTTTCTGTCCCTTGTTGCCAGTTGGGCCAGGGGGTCCCTGGGATCCTCTGTCACCTTTTGGACCCCTGGGGCCAGGAGGACCTAAAACATAAAAAGAGTAAATGGCATAAACAGGAAATCAATTGTGACTGACAGTGTGTAAACCTTTTTTTTTTTTTTTTTTTTTTTGAGACAGTCTTGCTCTGTTGCCCTGGTTGCAGTGGCATCGTCAGCTCGCTGCAACCTCAAACTCCTGGGATAATTTATCTTCTTATAAAATCTCCAAATAAAAAAAACCTAGCATACAAAACATATACATTAAGGAATGGTTATTTGTTTATCCTACTATTGTTGGCCGTTGTTATGGGCTGAATTATGCCCTCCCCCAAATTCATGTGCTGAAGTCCTGCCCCCCAGAAAGAACCTCAGAATGTGACTGTATTTAGACACAGGGCTGTCAAGTTAAAACGAGGCCCTTAGGGTGGGCCCTAGTCCAGGATGACCGGTGTCCTTAAAGACAAGGGGATTAGGACACAGACGCACACGGGGAGGATACCGTGAGGACACGGAGAGCTAGAGAGACGCCTCAGAAGCAACCACCCTGCCAGCACCTCGCTCTCAGACCTCCAGCCTCGAGAACTGTGCGGAGATAAATTTCTGCTGTTTGGGCCACAGTCTGTGGTACTTTGTTACAGCAGCCTGAGAAAACCAATACGACTGTGTGGCTTTTATTTTAAACAAAAAGTTCACCCTTCCCGCTCCAAGCATTGAGAACTTATCTTAACCATGTACAACTTTCTAGCACCCACTGACGTCCTTCCCGTTGACGCTGGTGACAGTGGGCAGCTTCCTATTCACGGCGACTCACACTATTAATGTGGGTTCTCTGAGTCGACAGGGCCTACTTTGTCACCGGCAGCAAAGATGTGCAGGCTGGGAGCAGGCTTTCCTCTTATTTATTTCCCCTTTCCACTAATCTGACAGATATTTATTAATGACCTCTTCTTACGTGGCCAGCACTGTGTCAAGGTGCTGTGGGATGAAGAGTTGGATGGGGCCAAAAAATGTCATCAGGTGTCGAGAGGCACTGACCTACTGATCTCTCACCACAACCGAGCCCCGGCCTCCTCCTCTCTGTCACATACCATCTTGCATTCCCGACCCCCCCACCAGAGCTGTGGGGACACTGCTGTCCTTAGGGCTGAGCTTTACTCACCCGAGGACCAGCTCGGAGGGGTGGGAGGTCTCTCCGGGGGGATGGGTGGGGCTTCACTGCCCATTATGGATGGTAGACGGGACTCTTGGGGCTGTTTGTTAATCTAATAACATAAATATGGAAAGTGGCCTAGAGAAAAACATTAAGTGGCCCATCTAAATGACAGGGATGGGAGGGAAGGCAAATACCTTTTCATCCTCATCACCCCATAAAGAGGCCCACTTAACACAGAATTGTTTTGTTTTCTTTAAATTCTCAGGCAATAGGGAACTTCACACATATATTCCGCAACCAGGATTTGTGTTGCGAATGACAGTTTTCAAGGTACCTTCATCACACACATTACGTCATCTGACCTTGCCTAGGACATATTATTCCCATGGCACAGACGAGGACATGTAGGCCAGAGACGCCAAGCAGTTTGTTCAAGGCTACTTAGGTACTAGGAACAGATGTTCCAAGGAGAGTACGACCTGGACAATCTCAATTGAGTAGTGGAGCTGGGCCATGAAGTCAGGCCTTCTGACGTTGAAATGAACATGTCTTAGAGTTTCTGAGATCTCACAATTCTATATGACTAAGTAAAAGGCCCACCCTGCCCTCCATCCTGTGAAGATGCCGTTCTCACCTCTGCAGGGAGATTGCCCTCCACCCCCGCCCCACCCAGGCCTTGATGGACGTCCGCCACACCCTCATTCTATCCATGGCCCCAAGTCCAGCCCACCTCTCTCTGTCCTTGGCAGAAACCTGGTTCTGCACTTAGCTCTCCTTACTCAAGGCCACCCATGATGTTGCGCACAGATTCATCAGCAGAACCCTCCTCCAAGTCATAAGAAAAGTTTATCCTAACAGCCAGGACTAGCTTAAACACATTCTTTCTAGGGTTATCTGCTCCATAAACGGGAGACTTTCGAAGACTTGGGGATGACGCACTCTCTACCTGAACCCATCCCAGTGACCCCTGCCCACAGCTCCCGTTGGCTTCTGCCTGTGTCCCGCTCTGCTGCTCTGGGTCCTTATTTCCGTCTACTAGTTGGATGGGCAGCTTTCCCTGGGATGTTCTGCCAGCACCTCCGACCCAGCACGTCTACGACTGGACTTCTCATCTCCTTGCTGTCGGTTCTCCTTCCCTCATCACTCCCCCCACCACATCGCACAACCTCTTTTCTCACCTGTTACCTTCGCCAGGACCCCGGTGTGGGCTCTCTCCCTCCCACCTCTCAATCTGTCTTTTTTGGTGGATTTTTAGGGTCACTTTTTTAACTGATCTTCTGACCCTTGATTCCTCTCTATTCATTCCACCTGCCTTTGTCTTCCCCAAGCCCAGCTCTGATCTCCACTTGCTCAAGAATATTCGGCCCCTACCCGATCAGTTGCTATCAAGGCTCTTCACCACCTGGTCTCGCACGTGTTTTATTCCCTCCTCCTCTGCACCTTCACATGTCTCTTCTTTTAGAATTTCCTCTGCCCAGATCCTTCCGTAAGCTACCTATCATCCTCCGAGGTCACTCCAGATGGAAGTTTTCCCTCCTTCTCTAATCTTTTTGCCCTTGTTTGCTCTATAGGACCTTTCTCCATCCAGGACCTCACAGAGTCGGGCCCATAGTCATCACTCAGCAAGCACTTACCAAATACGTGTGCATCACTGTTAGAAAGTCCGGCACTCTAATACTAATAATTTGGGCTCCAGAAGAGAGATCAGAAGAGACAGGTTCTGGGTGTGGGGTGACCTGCCTAGTGACCGTCACCTTATTCCAAGAGGAATAATCTACTTATTGGAAGGGCTGTGGCTGCCACTATGGAATAAATCATGAAGGGATCTGTCTTTCCTGACTCTACTGACACGAGTTGATGCGATGAGTCTCCTCATCTGCAATCTGACTTTTTTCTGTTTAACCTGGGGGGCTCGCTAAATAGCTCAGGCCAGTTGGTAAAGATAGGAAGGTGGACTTTTCACTGCCAGATCTAACTCCTTTTACAAAGTGACTTAGTTCCTTTGTGCAGTTGAGAAATAGTGTCCTAGATATTAATACGGGGGAAGGTGGCTGTGCATTCCCCCATAAAGGATGTAGCATTATGGAAGGTTCTAGTGAAAAAATATTGACAATTTAGGCCAAAACAAACATATTCTAATATATGTAGAATAACATCAGAATTAAAAGTAACTTTTCTTCTCAACTATTTCTGTTTAGTTTATGTTCTATTCAAGTGTTTTAGAAATTTTAATCTTTATTCTTTTTGAAAATTTTTGCCAATAATCAATGTTTCTCAATCACTCCCATCTGTGGTTGGTGCTCTACTTGCAAGTTAAGGGAAGTGAGTTTACCTGCGACCATAAAACGGCGACTGTTCAGGGGCTTGTCTCCCTGTTCTGACATATTGATGTGGGAGAGTTGGATTTCTTCCAGAATACCCTCCTCTGGTTTCGACAGAGTTTCAAAGACACGCAACTCTCTCCTTCTCCCTTGCCTGGGGTGACAGCTTTCATTCATCTTCTTTCTTTCTGGGGTAGTTTATGGTGTCCAGCTATTTCCCTCCGGACTGGAAGTGCTTGTTGAATGTCCCCACCCGCTTCACACATAAGCGGTGGCTTATCTGAAGAGTGGTAATCAAACGTGGATCCCACAGACAGCACAAAATGCCAGCAGATGCTAATTTCTAGATCTTGTGAAGAAAGGGAGTAGATATTGGGAGAAGATGCAAGTTTCTACTATTGATAATGATCTAAAATCCTACTTGTGGCTGGGTGTGCTGGCTCACACCTACAATCCCAGCATTTTGGGAGGCTGAGATGGAGGATCACTTGAAGTCAGGAGTTCAAGAACAGCCTTGGCAACAAAGCAAGACCCTGTCTCTCCCAAAATGAATGAATGAATAAATAAATAAATAAAATCCTACTTGTGATGGATTTCCCAGCTGGATTAGTATAAAAACCAAATATCTCCATACAAAGTATTAATACTACAACCATCTTAAATAGGTTACCTGTCTCTTAATGAGATAAAGCTTAGCATTCATGGCTGGGGATAAACTAACTGGCCAGCACGCTATCACCCATGTCTTCCTTCACAGCTGTCCCAGCTTTGCAAAAACCACCAGGGAGCTGGTACCCTCTGCCTTCAGATGCTGGGTTACAGGAAAATGTGTGCCCTATAAATAAGGGAGTTCATATAATGTACTTTGCTCATTAAGACAGGCTGGCAATTTGCTCGTTTTTTTTTTTTTTTCTTTTTAAAAGTCATTGAGAAAAAGCTAGAGCCATTTTAAAAGTCAACACTGGATCCTCATAAAAAGCAGATTATTAATGCCAGGGCACCTTTTCCTCTGGGACCTCATGGTGCTGGTATCGCTTATTAGCATCTGGATAATCTCAGGCTTTTAGGTCTTACTTGAATCTTTTATTGGGCAGGTATGGAAGTGAAAATAAAATGAAATAAAATGTAAGCTACCCTTAGTGCCTTAAAAACCAAAGGAAAAAAGAAAGACATTGTAGCATTAATGAGCTTGTGCAGTAAAAACTTGAATTTAGGGTCGAGAAAATAGTAACGCCACATGTGGAGGCACATGTGATGTCCCATGTGGAAGGACATTTGAGATTTGCTTCCAAACTGGCTGAAATTTTAAATGTCAAGGCCAAGTAGGTGGCTCGCTGGCTCAGGATTCTGAAATGCCAGGATACCCAAGAGGCTGGTAAAGCTGTCACAAGCCCCAGAAATGCCTGAATACAACCAATACCAGAACTCCGAGCAGCCCTGGCTTTGCACTGCCAGCCAGAGCCCCATCCTGTGCTCCCCACGCGCCCTTGCTTCGGGAGCCTTGAAACCCTGAATTCTCTAAAGAAGCAATTCAAAGAGGACGCGAGGCTCTAAATCGCCGTGCTGTTTTTGCTTTGGCAAGCCAAACTGCAGACCTTGAGAAGTGCCTGGCCCTGTTTCCTACCCAAGATAAGTTTCAAATTTGTTTTCCAACAAAATTGCTGGTGCTTAACAGAAAGTAGAAAAACTCCTTTAATTTTTACTGCCATCCAGTAAGATGTTAAGACTCACTGGTGGTTAAGACTGGAAGATAGACAAGGTAGGAAAAAAAAAATAGTGGTAAAAGCCCCCTGCCTGATCCGCTGTGTGTTGTCCCCTGTCCCGCCAGCCTTCCTGTGCACCTTTCAAGGTTCAGCTGAAATGTCAATCCCTTGCTGAAGCCTTAACTGGTTGCTCTTCTATAAATACACTCTCCGTCATTTCAACCTCCCAAACATGTTATCTGTTCATGGTATGAGCAGGGATTTGGGAACTAGACAGACCCAAGTTGGGCACTGTCTGCTATTGACTAGCTGTTTGACCTTGGATAAGTTACTCAGGCTCTCCGTGCCTCAGTTTCCCTCCCTGCAAATGAGGAATGCTAATAATTCCTACCTTAAAGAGATGTACCAATGAAAGCAGACAATTTCTCCAAGTGCTTAGCAGTGTGATCTAGCTGTCAGAAGCCCTGGAGTCTGAGTCATATCCAGGGCTGGGCATCAGAAAGCTAGCAGTAAGTACTTTGGGACCCAAATCAACCTTAACCCCATCCGTACGATTGTATTCTTTGTGTACACTCTTTTTTGTTTTCCACCACAACGCAGTGGCTACAGCTACAGCAGAAGGGAAATCTTTGCTAGGAAATGAACTTATTCACACTTGGGTGCTATGCTGACCCGGTGCTAGGGGCTGCACTAAGTACTTTATATTGTCTCATTGAGTCCTCATAATGCTAAAGGGTACACACAGATGAGGAAACTGAGGCACATGGAGGATGAGGAACTTGATACGCAAATCCAGGCCTCTCCAATTCCAGAGCGCTTGTTCTTACTCATTAAATCTTAAGCCTCTCTGGCTGGGCACGGTGGCTCACACCTGTAATCTCAGAACTTTGAGAGGCTGAGGCAAGAGGATTGCTTGAGGCCAGGAGTTTGAGACCAGTCTGGGCAACGCAGCAAGATCCCATCTCTAGAAAAAATAAAAAAATTAGCCAGCCATGCAGTTTGAGGCTGCCGTGAGCTATGGTTGTGCTACTGCACTCTAGCCCAGATGACAGAGTAAGATCTTGTCTCTTAAAAAACAAAAACAAAATACTTATGCTTCTCTCAAAAGAGCAGAGAGGGAAAACGTCTGATTGTACAGGAAGGATGCAACTGACACTCTCCTCAGCTTGCCGAGGAATAGCTCAGGATGTGGCGTGAACTGCCTACCCAGGAGTATGTGTGAGAAGTCTTATTATTTGTAACAAAAAATAAGGCTTTCTTAACAAGGTTTTTTGGTCAGTGGAAGTAAAGATAACTGTTGCCAGAATTTAACAACTGAACATCTATTTCCACATTATCGTCCGCCTCAGTGCAGTCAATCCGTTTTGGCTCCCACTTCTGAACAGGGCAAATGTCTCATGTGGCTGGACTGGACGGTGAGCACGGGGTTCATAAGTCGACAGGGATTTCCTGGACAGCATCAGAGGATTCTGAATCTTGCGGAGGCCAGCCCCAAGCAAACTAATCCATCCGGTTTTATCCCCCTTGCCCTCGTCCACAGGGATGGGACCTGCACGCACAGAAAGAGGAAGGCGCTAGAGATGGAGACCTGTGGAAGGACACACTTGCATTCGGAATGGAGTTCTTCTCAGTCTCTTGTTCTCTTGGAACACCGCAGGCACCCCTGCTCTAGGGGCAGCTGAATAGACCGAATAGAAAGGGGGTAGCTTGGTGGGCTTGGCAAGTTTCTTACATCAACTCACAGAAAGTGCAGTGAACAAGACCAGGGATAAATGTGATACGGGAAAGCGCAAACCAAGCTCTGAGGCGGTTCAGAGACACCGAGTAGAAGCCTCATTCTAACAGACACCTCCCACTTAGTGTGTCCACACGGGCCTTTTTCTGAGCCTCCCTGGTCTGCACCAACATTCACCTAGCTGCTCATGCTAACAGCTTAGGAGACATCCCGTTCTTCTCTTTCCCTCACTCCCACAGGCGATCTGTCAGAGGGTCCTGCAGATCAGCCTTGTCCGGCCACATCCCACCCCACACCCTGTGTTCCATTTCTGTCTACACCACCCCTAACTCCTCCGACACGCAGGTGCCTCCTGGCCACACCTCTGCATCTGGGCACACTGGGTAGGGCATTCTACAGCCCTGGGCATCAAACATGGATAAGAAGGGGTTGGCATGGCCCCTTGAGTCTGTGGACTGCTCACCTCAGCAGAGGCTCGGCTGGAGGAGGCCAGTCGGGACCTCCTAAAGCAGGAGGCCTTGTTGGCAGGGCAGGGCAGGGCTGCCCTAGATTCCACGTCCAAGACTCCTCCTGGATGGGAAGACCCACCTCTCCCATGTCCACGGCTACCCTCCCATTCCAAGTCCCTGACACGTGGTCCGTGCTCTCTCTGCACGCCTGCCTCCGCCGTTGCCCCCTGCAATCTACTCTCCTCCCAGCTCCCAGAATGACCGTATAAAGCAGACCATCTCGCCACCTTGCTTCAAACCTCCCTCACACTTAGGACAAAATCCTAACTCCCTGACCTTCTAGGCTCCTTCTGGGGTGGGCAGGTGCCGGGAGGAGGGCACACACTTTCAGTGACCACCCTTGGAGTTAACGGCATGGGCTTTGGCACCAGACAGCCTGGGCTCCAATTCTGTTTAGCTACTTTTTTTGTGTGTATAAACTTGAGCAAGTTACTCAAACCTCTCCAAGCCTTCATTTCCTCATCTATAAGCAGGAGATGGTAGTATAAGTACCTCCTTCATAGAGTTGTCAGGATTCCCTGGGATGGTTTGTGAAAAGCACTCAGTACACTCACATTCCACATTAGCTGATAAAAAGAATCATAAAAGAAACATTAACTAATTTAAACACCCAGAGTCTAATCTTCAACTATGAGCTTTTCATATACTTACTTAGCTGGCAAGCCATGCTGTCTATAAACTAAATATGTCAGAAGTTTCCCTGTAAAAGACAAGCTGACCATTAAGCTAATGGAATAATAAAACTATGAAATTAATAGCTAGAAAATATCCAGAATACCATAATAAGATTGTCTAAAGTATCACAATTCCAAGAGACATTTAGAAAGCTTGTATTTTATGAGGTTGTACATCTGCTGCTATCTGCCCTCTTTCTGAATTTAGATTGAGAAAGAATAGGAAAAAAAATCAAGCATGGAAGAATTTCCTTATCACCTGAAGGCCATCCCATATTCAGAGTATGGCTCATACCTACAACATCTCTGACTTGTAATTGTCTGGCTCCTCTAGAGTTGGGGCACCTATATCACTCAGGGAAGCTATTATAATTTTAGGTAACATCCCTTTATATAAAGAACATTCTACAAAACCAAAATTAATCTTTCTTTAATGAATACTCAGTGGTAATCCACAGACGGAGCAACTTTAAACAGTTGCAGATGGTTGTCCTGTTCCCCACTAAGCAGGTTCTCTTATGGGTTAAAGCTCCCAGGCCCTCAACCCTTGCACATGGTTTCTAGACCTTGTCACTCTGATGCTATTTTTCTGAGCGTGCTGGTCTGTGAAAGTCTCTCCTGAAAGGGGCTTTCCAGAATAAACATTATCTTCCAGGGTTGGTCTTGGCATACTGAATGGAGTCAGATGTTACTTCCCTTATTTTGGATGTCATATTTTTATGAAAACACTGAAAGATCACATTCTCTTCCCTGGAAGACACATTTAACTGCTTCCAATCAACCAAAACCGTCATGTTTCATGCATGCTTCCTTCGGGCCATGTTCTCCCATCAACATTTGTCTGTTTGGTCTTACCCATTTATGAGCAGGATTTTACTTATATTCCCTATCTATTTCATTTGGTTGGCATCTTGTTACTATTGCAGCCTCTCTAGATCATTTTGGACTATGATTCTGTCACCCACTAGTTAGCGTATACAGTTTCATGTCATACAAGCATTGGATTACCAGGTCATCCACATCATCCTGCTGTCCCTGACGAAGCTGTTGAACAGAGTCCTGCCATACACCATCCGGACCAGCCTTGAGGTTCACGGGGGCTCATTAACTAACCGCTCTCTGTACTCGGTTGTTTGATTAAAGTGGCTCACGCCCTTGTGTAATTCCTTCCCTTTGAATGTGGCAGCTATGACTTGCTTTTAACCCATAGAATCTGGCAAAGGTGATGGGCTGTCACTCTCTCGATTAGGCTACAATATTTACGGCTCCATCTTAGCAGACTGGAGTGAGAGAGACTCCTTCACTGGCTCTGAAGAAGCCGCAATATTGTGGGATGACTACATGGCAAGGACCTGTGGGTGACTTCTACGAGCCACAGGTGGTACCCAGCTAACAGGAACCTCAATCTTATTCTTAAGAAGATGAATTCTGCCAAGAACCTGAACGTGTAAACGAATCTTTCTCCAGTTGCGATTCTGATGAAACTACAGCCCCTCGATGAGTCTGCAGCCTGGTAAGACCCTGAGCAGAGGAGCCCCCTAAGCTGTGCCTGAACTCCTGACCCACAGAAACTATGAGGTAATAAATGGGTGTTGTATTAAGCTACTGAGTTTGTGGTAATTTGTTATGCAGCACAGAAAACTAATACAAATAATAAATCCCCCAGCACCTATTTCCCCTTCTTGTTCTTAAGGGTATCACTGACGAATACCTTGGTGAAACCCAGACATGCCATTTTTCATTCTCCTCTTTTGACCAATTTAGAACTGTTAACATAAGGAAATAAGATTAGGTTCACCTGCCTTCTCAGTGAACTCATTCTGATGACTGAAGATTCCTGAAAACTCACAAATGACCCTTCTCTTCTCAAATCTTTCTTGGGCTTGAAGACCAATTTCCCATCTTATTTAGTGTAGGAAATCCAATTTAGCTTCCTATTTGAAACTCAGCACTACATTTGCTTGTAGCCTATCTTCTGATGCCCTAAAATTCTCTTTATTTTAAGCTGCCTAAGGACAAGGACAATCTAGTCATCATTGTCTACCCCAGAGTGTGAACACAGCATCTTCCACACAGTACTTTCAACTTAAAACCTGTGAAAATAGTTTAAGACTGAAAAATGTTGTAAATATATGATTGCTGCAAATCCTGAAAAATAGATGTAAGGCTGAGTACGGTGGCTCATGCCTGTAATCCCAGCACTTCAGGAGGCCATGGTGGGAGGATTGCTTGAGGCCAGGAGTTCAAGACAAGCCAGGGCAACATAGCAAGACCCGGTCCCTACAAAAAATAGAAAAGTTAGCTGGGCATGAACCTATAGTCCCAGCTATTCTGGAGGCTGAGGTGGGAGGACTGCTTGAGCCCAGCAGTTTAAGGTTACAGTGAGCTATGATCATGCCACTGTACTTTAGCCTGGTGGCAGAGTGTGACCCTGGCTCTAAAAAAAAAAAAAGAAAGACAACCTGAATCAAGGACTTTCAATTTATTTGGATGACCTGGATGATAGTAAAACTCAGATTTTATATGTAAGTCACATTGTCTCTCTCCTCTGTGGTCTTACAGATACTGTGATGGCCAACCATCCATCTGCTCACGACATTTGGAAATAGCACGCCCTTAATGGTAGCTTTATGACCTAAAAGAATTAATCTTGCTTTCAAAGGAGTTCAATTTATATTGGCATTGAAATAGCTCAAGTACTGAAAAAATCCAAATTAACCAATCTTTTGTTCAACAAATAGGTGGAACACCTTTGAACACTTTCCGCAAATTCTTAGTTACACCTCTTTTCAGATGAGCAGCTTAATTCCCTTCCCCTTGAGTGTGGGGGCTGGACTTAGTGACTTATTTCTAAAGAACAGAGTATGATGGAAGGGATGGTGCCCAGGCTAGGTTATAAAAGGCATCGTATCTTCCTTCGTGCTCTCTCTCAGATCACTTGCTCTGGAGGCAGCCAGCTGCCATGTTGTGAGGATACTCAAGTAATTTCACGTGGTGAAGAACTGAGGCCTCCTGCCAAGAGCCATGTGAATAAGCCACATTGGAAGTATACCCTCCAGCTCCAGTGAAGCCTTCAGATGAGTGCAGCCCTGGCTAGTAACTGGACTACGACCTATGAGAAATACTGAGTCAGGACCACTTGGCTAAGCCATTGCTGAATTTCTGATCCACAGAAACTGTGAGATAATAAATATTTATTTTTTTAAATTGCCAAGTTTTAGCATAATTTGTTATGCAGCAATAGATAACTAATACAAACACAAATTCAGAATTTTGACTTACCTTGGAGTATTGTAAAATTCTTGATAAGCTGACCATGCTTGGAGTCCACCAGCTTCATTTCTTCCATAATTACCGATAAGTTGGCCACTTCAGTGTCTAACCTCGACCTCATCATATCTTGTTGCATCCTGAGAGAAACAGAATCCAAACGGATGTTGGCCAGGGTATTATTCAAGGAGGTCAGATCATCCATGTGTTTGGTTAGGGTATCCGTGCAAGTGGTCCTGACTTCATTCAGATTGCTGGTCAGCGTCCGCAGGTGGTGGGCTGTGTAACTGATGTTGCTAATGATGTTCACAATATCCGTCTCAAAGAGCTGGAAGCGTTCCTCCAGTTGGCTGAATTTGATGGCCGTTCTATTCTCCGCATCCTTGTGTGAGTCCTGAAGGTCTTTCAGGTTCTGCTCGTTGGCCTGAGAGATAGTGGTGATGTTGTCCATCTGCCCTGTGAATGAGCTGAGCTGGTTGTTCATATCCTCCAGGGTGTCGTTGTTGGCTTTGGCCAAGGCAGAGTTGTTGGCAGCCAGCGTCTGCAAGCTCTGTACTTTCTCCTTCAGCCAATCGGTGTCCTTCTTGGCTTGAAGGAAAACCTGCTGCAGATTTTGGAAGTCGTTCTTGATTCGCTGGATAGCCTGACTTGTGTCATCCACAGACCGTTGCAGATTAGTGATAAGGTTTCTCTGCTGCACCTGGGTCAGGTTCAGGTTGTTGAGGTTCATAATGACCACACTATGAGAATACATTTGATTCTGCAGATTGCCCTGGAGCACGCTGGTGTCTTGCTGCAGATTCGTGACATAGCCATTATACGCCTGGAGGGTTTTGTTTACAGTGGTGATGAGGAAAGAGTTATTCTCCAAAGTTTCTTTCAGTTGACTCTGCCTGTCCACCAGCGCGTCCCCACTTGCCTGTAACTTCTCCAGCGTATCTTTGTTCTTGCTGGTCTTCTCTGTAATCTCACGAAGTTGCTGGCGGAGGTCCAGAATGTCTGATCTGAAGGTGGAAAGTTCTGAATTGGTGCTTATAGCTTTCTTTCCAGTTTGGTCCCCTGGAATAAGAAATGTTTGTTACTTAGGTTGGTGGTATGGAGAAGCATTCAGGGCAAGGTAAAAGATTCCCGAATACCATGCACTATACTACAGATATAGTATTTGTGGTATATGCAGATGGATGTACATTAGCAAAGTGGGTATGTATGTATTAAAACTGGGTCCTGGGAAATCAGAAAGGGTGCTCAGTACTAGGACCGACAAACTTGGGTGAACACTTTTCCCAAAGAGGGAGGGGAATGGACTGAATTCTGGGGCACTGGGCATGGTGTCAAGAAGAAAACCTTTTAAATTTACCAAAATTCTTTTTTAAAAAATGAAAACAAAAATCAAGGAAGAGAATAGGCTGGGCTTTTTTATTTTATAAATTAATTTCTACAATTCTTTCACGTAGTTTAAAATATTTCAGACAGGAATGTCTCTGTGACTTTTTTTTCAGTCAGAATTGATCTTCAGATTTTATTTAGCCCATAATAGTTTTTTGGGTGGGATCTAACTCCAGAAATTGGTCCTTAACTTTCACATGTAAAAGTCTTTGAATTAAATTGTGAAGGAAGGCTCAATACATAACAGAAAAATTGAATGTCTTTCTAGGTGAGTGGGAGTCTATTGCAACATCATTCTAAAAGACTGTTGTCATCTACGCAGAGTAGAGTCAGGGGATTCCACTTAATGGTTCACTCTTATCACAGGTTACCTAATTTTTTCAGGTCACTTTCCACTGCTGTGAGCTTGTCATCATAGGTTTGGCGTGATGTCTCCATGCCACCTGTGACATTGTCCATTTTCTCTACAACTAAGATTTGGAAAGTGATGCATTAGTACACATACCTGCTCATATTTTATTTTTTAGTTTCAAGATATCATTTCATTACAGAATAAAGGGAACAGATTGAACAAAAAGTATAATTGAAATCAAACATAGAAAAAAGGCCATTCTTTTAGAAAAATAAATAACTTACTTGTCACAAAACCCAATGGTGTAATTTACTTGGTGGAGAATTGTATGTTTTTAACTGTTCTTACGAGTCTGTAATGCCTTGGATGTTTCAGAAATTGTTTGAAACAAATTTTAAAATTTTTCTGCATTTTAGAAGTCCTCAATCTGTATTATTTCCTATATTAATTTCCATGAATGGAGGCATAGCACACTTTGATCATGTATAAAACCTTGTCACTCACCATCCTCCCTAACATTCCAGGCAGGTGGCACTCAATACCTAGATGAGGATTCCATCAGCAAAGCACACCTAGCTCAAGTCTGTACACAAAGTCATCATAGAAGGACACCAAGGGATGTCAAGAGCATTTGCCACTTTCTGTTAAGAGTTCCACCTTGGAGCCCTGAAAATCTGCTTTTTGGTAGTGACGACTGAATCTGTACGTTATCAATTCTCAAGTGAATGCCTAAGTGGTGTTTTCAAATGATGATTTACCAAGGTTTTTTTTTAAAGCATTTTCTTGATTGTACACAACAGGGAAAGCTAGTGATGCAGTGCTACATAAAAGCTTCATTCTCGTCCATTCTGAGAAGACAGTAATTCTCTATCTTAAGAATTCAAGGCCGGGCGCGGTGGCTCACGCCTGTAATCCTAGC
>NW_012149507.1:6764946-6838871 GCF_000956105.1 Propithecus coquereli | reverse complement strand
AATTCAAGTTTATGTTTCTAAAATGTCTAACAAGAGGATATTTCTCCAGAAGTGACTCCTGTGAGATCCAACCTCTAGCAGCCTGGGATCAAATCTGTCTTTCTTGGTATCAATAAGCTTTACAAAAAAAAAAAAAAAGAGACTCTTTTAAAAGTGTGAATACGCTTTGTGTATTAATTGTGAGCTAATGGATCCAATTTATTTTATTCATCAAGTGTTGTACCCACGCATGATTGTGTGAGAAGATTCTCCTGGCTCCTATCAGGAAGAAGAAGTAAGTTCCCATGTGTTTGTGTGACCCAAAATGAACCGGCTCTGTGGATCCTGGAACTGTCCCTAGAGAAGCTATGTTCTCCCTCAAGCATCCACATCCTGGCCGTCATGGAATGTGTGCAAATGTTCTCCCCCCCGAGCCTTCCCACATGCTCTTCTCTGCACCTAGAATCTTCTTCCCTGGCCTCTTCACCAAGCTAAGTCCTACTTGCTCTTCAAGACTCTGCTCATCCCTGGGCGAGCAGTCACTGGGACACTCTGCTGAGGTGCATTTTGCAGAATCCTCTTGGCAAGTAGTGCTTTCCCTGCTACAGGACTCACTGCACTGTGTTGTCGTGGCTTATTTACTATGAGACCCTTTAGGGCAAGAAAATTTGTATTCAGTTTTATCTCTAGCTCTTAGCTCAGTGTGTGGCACTTAGTAGGTGTTCAAGGAATATTTATTTATTATGCCATTTATTCCAAGAAGTGACAATCTGCCTGCTGGCTGCCAAAGACTGTGAAAAATCAGCTCAGCTGGTTATGCAAACGTACATACTAACCAACCAACACAGGGACGCCTCAGCATTGACAATGAGAATAACACTGAATAATTATTATTTTTTAAATTACTATTAATATAAAGACAGAGGTATAGTTATAATAATCTGTACCCTTAGGGTTGTTTGACAGGCATGCATACTCCTAAATCCCTGGAAACCCTGAAGAATAAAATATTTTGTATATGTTTTTAGCAAAGCTAAAATTTTTAAAACCTAAAATACAGAATGTTTACAAGTTTAGGTTCAGTTTCAATTCCAAAATCAAAACATATGCCTCAGTCTGTCCTCAAACCACACACAGGATCTTAAGTCCTGCCCTTCTTTCCTGGAAGCCAAAGAAACCTCTAAATACGCTGACACTCAGTCATTTTCTACCCTCTCTAATTTTTCATCCATTTTCGTTTTAAAAAATACGAAATTGTCACGGACAGATAATTCAGGTTTTCGTAGAATAAATACAAAAGGAATACATACATTCATTAAAAAAAGACCCAAAAAGACCTGTTAACTTTGTCTTCTGTGCAGCAAGGAAACTATCTACCCTGCCCACAAGCGCTAATGAACTAATTAACATGCGCCGGAGTGTGTGTGTGTGTCTGTTTAAAATTAGGACCTTGATATAAGCTGCAAACTTTCAGGTTGCAATGCTGGAACTTGCACAACAATACCAGACAGGCGGAGATCCAGGACTAACACTTGCTGTAACAGCACAATGCATTTTCACTGGGTTTTTATTTTATTTTATTTTTCTTCCCTCTCCCTCTTTTATTCCTAATTTATTAGCACAAATGCTCAATTGGGAACATAGTGGCAGAGCCATCCTGTCTCATCCTGGAACTCCCAGTCTATTAACATGGACTTCAGTCTGTAGATCATTCCCATCTGAGGACAACGAACAGGAGACAGAGGGGTTTTACCAGCAGTCTGGTTCCTCATGGGCTCCCCTTCATTGGAAACTGTTTCGTGACATAGAATTTTTCTTCAGAATATCAGCATTTCAGGCATTATACCTGAAGGGTTGTCCCTCTTCAAGTACCCAAGGTGTATTTCTCTAGGCTATTCTGACGATGCCACTTTTCCTATAAAAGCCTTAGCTGTTATCCCTTGGCCTGGGCTACTAACCTCCTCTTCCCTTGTCTGGATTCCACTCATCCTTTAAGGTCCACTGCATGGCTCAGCACCCCATTGTACTCAGCCTCGGCTATGATTTGACCCCTTTGCACACCAACTCAACCTTTGTTTGACCGATAATAACAGCCTCGATTTATTGAGTGCCTGCTCTTTGCCAGATACATCGCACCATCACCGCAGTTAATCCTCACAACTGCAATTTTATAGATGAAGAAATTGGGGTTTCTGCATCTATAAAAGAGATGTTCAGTGACTAAGTGGGAGGATACCAGGCTGGAAAATCTAACTCCAAAATCCATGCTCTTTCTACACCTTCACATTGCCTTCCCATTTAGTACTTCCCCATCCTCCAAATCTGGTTTCCTCCAATAAAGAATCTCTTGAAGGGAAAGATTATGTCTCTTTATATTCAAGCTTCTAAAGTCATCATCACCAGATGTCTACCAAGCGTCTGCCATTTAGGTGGCACTGTGCTAGACCCTGAGGATATGAGAGACTCAGGCCATGGTCTCAGCCCTGAGGACAAGGAACAGGAACAGAGCACAGAGCTCCTACCTGGTGCTCACAGGTGTTTGTACCAGACTGTTTGCACTGTGGGATAAACACACCCTCTCATTAGTACCTGGACTTCCCGGTAACATCAGTTACACTCTTCCGGAATTTAGTAAAGGCATTTCTACCTTGAACAATATTTTAGGTTTTCTTATAGAAATATAGAAAATCTGGTTGTAGGGTGTTACCCTGGATTCTAAAGAGCTCTACATCGTGGTGCGACGTGCACTTTGAAAGCATACTTATCCGGTTGCAACTGCTACCTTGGCAGAGCTTAGCAGCAAAGTAGATATTCTATGGCTAGAAATGAAGAGTTAAGGGAGATACTTACTCAGAAAGATTCAGATTTCTGTCTTTTTACCTTATCTTAATTCCCTGACGAAGGCTGCCTGCTGGGCAGGGCAATGGAGTAGGATTTTCCCGCTCAGGGAATATTCCGGAGGAAACATCACTTAAGCCATGGCTCCTGCCATGGAAGCTCCATCACTAATGACAAAAGCCCAGGGCAGAAGACGTCCCAAGCTGTAACCGTCCCAGAACATGCTTTCTGCAAAGTGGCTGACGTGCTTCACAGCCACCGCTACCGTGCAGACCCTGTCTGGGTGACTAAGCAATTCTCTGGCTTGTTCAGCAAATTCTCTAGAAGGAACTTTGTTATATTCTAACTTGTAGCTGTATAAGTGACATAAAAGGAGAAGAACAGTTTTGAGGAAAACAGTATAAATAAAGAGTTTCTGTTCATTTCAGCTTCTTCAGAGAAACACCTCATTGTGCTTCTGTCACTGAATATTCTCTTCTTTCTTTTCTTAATGGAGAGAGTCTCTCTAGACTTCAAAGGGAGATGTGTGAAGGGAGAATGGTCTTATCTTTCTGCCTCTTACAAGGTTGGGTCACTAGAACCTTATCAGCAAGAAAGAGGAGTCGTGGTATAAGAAAGAGAAAGCACATCTGGAAAACATCAACATTTTAGTTCATTAACGTGGTGTTTGGAAACCAAAAGTGCATGTTGTATTAACTTCTTTCTGCCAGCAGAGGCCTGCAGGAGGGGGCACTGCAGGAGAGGAACGAGGGACATCATCTGGCCTCCCTTGTACCAGCTCCCGCTTCTCTTCTCCCTTCGTCCTGGTGAGACTACGCCTGCAGGGCAGGCCAAGCCAACCTCTGACATTTTAGGTTTCTAGGTAGGGCTTTTAGGGGCAGCAATCCCCTACGTGCAGCTTGGCTTAGAGGTTCAGGGGCATCTACCGTTTGTCTTAGTAGAAGTCATCCCTAATCCACAATCCATCCTCCAACCATCTGTCCATCCACCCTCCCATTAACTCATTTGGTAAACTTTTCTGGGCACTTGTTAAATGCCATGTGACTAGGTGCTAGTGGGAGATATAATAAATAAAAGACAGTCTTTTGTCTTCATAGAAATGCATAGTTTGGGTGGTGAGACGGACAAGCCCACCAGCCCTCATGATGCAGCATGACAGCTCAGTCACTAAAGGTTGCAGAGAGAGCAAACAGGAGGGGGCCTCACTCGGCCTTCAGGGCCTTCCTGCAGGACATGTGTCCAAGTGGGACATGAAGGGCAAGGAAGAGGCACTTAGGCTAAAGAGAGCAGAGAACAGGTGTCTAGGCAAATGGACCAGCACACCCAAAACATGTCAGAGCTGTGAAGGACTTTCAAAAGTGGGTAAAAATGGAAGAAATATTTGTACCTTAAACAGACAAACAAACAAACAAGGCCCTCTTCTTTGGATCTTTCTGTATAATTCTGAAGGCATACAGGTCCCGGATCTTATTTCATAGTACCGTGGTCCCCAACCCCCGGTACTGGTCTGTGGCCTGCCAGGAACCAGGCTGCATAGCAGGAGGCCAGCGTTGGGGGGAGGGGGGAGGGAAGGAGGGGCGGGCAAAGCCCCACCTGCACCCACAGATGCTCCCTGTCGCTGGCATCGCCACCCGAAACCCCACCACCCCACCCTGTCAGATCAGCAGTGGCATCAGACCCTCATAGGAGCATGAACCCCACTGCAAACTGGTCATGGGAGGGATCCAGGATGCAAGCTCCCCATGAAGATCCAAGGCCTGATGATCTCAGGTGGAGCCGGGGCGGTGACACTCCCTCCTCCCCACCCCCATCCGTGGAAAAACTTTTCCAGGAAACCGGTCTCTGGTGTCAAAAATGTTGGAGACCACTGTCCTAACAGAAGTAAAAATTACAAATGTTATATATCACGTACTCTGTTTGCTGCTTCATCTGAAAACTTAAGACACTGCGGGTTAGATTAACTCATCACAAACAGAAAAAATGACCTGGTAATTTTCCAGATTTCCATTGCCCCAATTCATCAGCCAACACACTCTGTGATTCACATCATTTACCACATACATGGCCTTAGAGATGGGAGTAAAAAGCCTTGACTGTACTGAGGATTTTTATCATGTTTTGCCATTGTAATGGCTAGAGCTATGTAAATGCAATTAAGAAGCAAGGAACAGAGAAATACAGCTACTATCTACTGGGACCAACTATAGGACAGGTAGTTCATTATGTCATCTTTGCTTATCCTAATCACCTTGAAAAGTGGCATTATTATTGCCATTTTACACATAAGAAATCAGCAAATCTAGGAGGTTATGAAGCCACACAGAAGACACAGCATGATGCCTGGCATGCTAGCAAGCACTTACTAAACATGCACAATTGTATTAAAAATGGTATCAAGAATTAAGCTTGGACTGTCTGGCTCCGAAGCCCATTGGGAATTCGCTTTGAATCTTTCTCCTCCTAGGTCAGGCCTGTGAGCCAGGGAACAGAGAAGGGAATGTGTGGGGAATCCTCCACTTGTTAACCTGTCAATTCCGAGGATAGGCAGTTGAGGGAATATTGTGACGATCCGCAGACTCCACGCCTGCCTCTGTGCGGAAACCAGACGGACGTGTCTGTCTCCTGTGTCTCTGACAGCGGGGCTTCCCTGGCTGTTTTCTATAAAAGGGTTTATGTAGTTCGGGATTCTGAATCATGACACCTTCTACTTGTGGTCTCTGAAAGGGATGTGGGGGGCGGGGAAACCTCCTTTGTCTGCATGTCTGGAGGATTCAGGTGAACACCCTGCCCCTACCGTAAACCAGACACTTTTAGGAATTAGACGGCCAATCCCTGGGTGAAGTCAGTCTTGCATTTTGTTGATCTTCTGTCAATACAGTTTTCCTGTGTGCTGACTCCAGGGTTTCCATAAAGCCTCATAGAAATAAGATGAAAAAAAGAAAAATAGAGTAAGAGTGAGGAATAGCTAGAAATAGGTAGGAAAAAGCAGCAAAGAGGAAAAGATCTTTATAACTCTTAGAGGACCATTATTATTATTGAAGTGGATCAAAGGCAATTACTATTTCTTCCCTTTCAGATCCCATAGCTACAAGAAGCTCAAGACACAGAGATGGAGTTTATCGCGTTGCTAAATTTTGCCTATGAGTTGTATGAGTGAAGTATTTCAGACTTGTAAAGGTGAATTTTTTCATGCTTAAATTAATGGAGGAACACTTGCTATTTGGAAGAAAAAAGGAAAGCGTACTTACCTTTATATCCCAAAATGGCTACTGTGATTGTTAGCAAGGCACACAAAATATACAATAGTATGATAGAAAACTTCAGTGCCCAGTTATTTTTACATTTGGTACATTGTGTTCCTTCCTGAATACCTGTAAGAAAAGTCAAATTTTAGTAATAGTAAACAAAAACACTATTTCAAAAAGTACCTTTTTGCATTTTGGTCCAAATACTGGTATCCATTAGCAACACAGAGATACATTCTGAGAAATGCATCCTTAGGGGATTTTGTTGTTGTGCAAGCATTATAGAGTGTACTTACACAAACCTAGATGGTATAGCCCACTACACACCTAGGCTTATGGCATAGCCTATTGCTCTCAGGCTACAAACCTGTACAGCATGTTACTACTGTACTGAATATCGCAGGCAACTGTAACACAATGGTAAGTATTAATGCATGTAAACATAGAAAAGTTTCAGTAAAAATATGGTTTTATGATTTTATAGTACCACCATTGTATATGAAGTCTGTTGTGGATTGAAACGTTGTTACGTGGCACATGACTATAGTTTCAAATCAAATTCCATTATGATAACCGCAATTATTATTTCAATAAAAATCTCTATATGACAAAAGATTTAAAACACCCAAATTTACTTGTTTCAGACATTATTGGACCTATGGAAATTCAGACAACCCAAAAAAACGTGATTTGTCCCCTGATGTTTGTTTCAGTGGTGTGTTGGAGCTGGTTTCTACTGGCTTGTGAGAGCCAACTATTAAATTTGTAAGAATTTTGGGAGCTGGTTGTTAAACTACTAGTAGCCTGAAATCAGCCCTGGAGGGAGTATTTACACCATGGAAATTGGCAAACACTACAAATTAGGACAACGCCCTCCCAGACAACTGGTTTACCAGCATGTCACTGGCTGTAATGTACTATATGAACTACAGCAGAAAATACAGGTAATTTTATGATTAAGTGCTCAATATATAACCATTTTTGTATATTACATGTATACAGAAAACAGACACTGACCCTTATTTATCACAGTGATTTGAATAATGACTATGGAACAAACAGAGACACCAGACATTTTTTCATTAAGAGGAGGTAAATTTTTACTGCTTACAGTTCAACTTTCTGAAAAACATTCAAATCAGCATCATTGCTGCAAATGACTCCAAAAAAATAACCCATAAAAGGGGAATTTCCATCTGATTGATTAGAAACACAGAAGACAAAGACTGTGGACATTTTGATGTGAAAATCACGTTGTAGGGAGTGTCGGCAGACTCCTCGTTTTCCTGCGCCGTTTCCCTATATATGTCTTGCTAATAGCGTCCCCCAGGAGCAACAGCACATAAAGGACTGATCTCCTATAATTGTGCTCAATAACTTTTGATGGGTAAGTCATGAGGATTAAGCCACAGTCGAAGTTTCTCTCTTGTGGTTTGTAATTTTACGCACAGTGCCCTTCTTCAGTGAAAAGAGTTCTTCAGCTGTGTTTAATGCAAAATGATGAGAGAAACAGCATATAACAATGACCCGAATTTAGCTTTCAGGGCTCAACCAATCCCTCTGGCTAAAGGCACACGGGGAGGGGGTCTGCTCTGTTTCATGACTTAGAGCAGCGCTTCGCAAACTTTGGGGTGCATCAGAATCACTCCAAGAACCTGTTAAAACACAGCTTTTTGAACTCAGGAGGTCTGAGAAGGGGCCTGAGAATGTGCATTTCTAACAAGCTCCCAGGGGACGCTGAAGCAGCTGGTTGAGGCACCACACTTGAGAACAGTGCTTTTCTAACTTTAAGGTGCTTATGAATCACATTGTTGAAGGACAGGTTCTGATTCAGCAGGTCTGAGGGAGGAACTACAATTCTGCATTTCTAACAAGGTCTGTGTGACACCTGGTCTGAGGACAGTACTTGGAGGGGCAAAGGTTTAGTTTAGAAGATGGTCATGACGGATCAACCTTGGGTTAGCTGATTCCTTGAAGGTGAAGCAGTAAAATCTCAATGATCACACAGAGTAAATCAACTTCTTTGTGTTTCAATTTTCCCACTTTTTAAAACTCTCTTTCCTTTCTGTCTTGCTTCCTTTAACAGCCACCTGCATATCTCAGCACCACCTCTTATGTCCAAAATTGACCTCAGTACTAGCCCTGCCAAACCAGATCTCTAACTACCACCAAACTTTCTTATTTCCACCCAATTTAAATATTACTACCACCCCAATCCCGCAGGTGGTTAAACTGAAAAAACACCATGAATTCCTCCCCTGTACTTATTCTCCAATTCAATCAGTCACCATGCCTTGTTAATCTCCTGTGGGCTATTTTTTATCATGATCATCATCACCTACAGTTTATTGATGTTCACTGACTGCCTACAGTGTACCAGGTTCCGAGCTAGGCACTCTACACACAGCATCTCTAATCCATAAAAGAACCCTGCGACCAGGCAAGTTAGTGAGAGCCGAACTGACATCCTATACCCGTCACAGCCAGGATTCTGGCCTGTGTCAGCCTCCAAATCCCATGACTTATCTCTCCACTCTAGGCCAAGGTCCCCATCTCTGGTCATCTTTTCCCCTCCATTTCCACTGCCACCACCCTATTGTGAGATCTTTTAATCTCAATGGAAGCTTCCTCTTCCATTCCCACCGGAATCTAGCCTTACCCTGTACTAAAATACTGCTGTCCTCATGACATTTGCCAAAAAGGAAAAAGCAGAAACTTTCAATGGTTCACCTTTAACTAAAGGATGAAAATCACGTACACTCCCCCCACGCACACACCAGCTCCTAAGCTCTTTATAATCTGGTGTTTTAAAATGAAACAAAGACTGCTTACGTTGGCGGGGTGAGATGGCTCACACCTGCAATCCTAGCAGTCTGGGAGGCCAAGGTGGGAGGATTGCTTGAGGTCAGGAGTTTGAGATCAGCCTAAGCAAGAGCGAGACCCTGTCTCTACTAAAAATAGGAAAAATTAGCTGGGCACAGTAGTGCACACGTGTAGTCCCAGCTACTCGGGAGGCCGAGGCAGGAGAATCACTTTAGCCCAGCAGTTTGCAGTTGCTGTGAGTTCTGATGACACCACTGTACTCTAGCCCAGGAGACAGAGTGAGATTCTCTCAAAAAGAACAAAAAACAAAAACAAAACCCTTACATCTAGTAAGGGTGAAAATATTTTTTAAATTTGGAGAGAGAAAGTATAGGTAGACCCACAAACATGACACATTCCATGTCGAGAAATAATCAACTTGCTTTGGTGGCAACTGTAAAACACAGGAGGGTGACAGACACGGGGATGCCAGACCCACCTCCTGTCAAAGGACTGGATGACACTCTCATGGGCAATGAGGGGTTTCGTTCCTTTTGGATTTTGGCGCTGTGGTTGATGATTTCTTACATTCCAGCAAAAGAGCCTGAGAAGATCTGGTTAGAGCAGAGATTGTGCGAGATGACAGAATCTGGCTAGAAGGTGGTGTAGAGGTCACCTGGTAAGTGTCACTGTGTTACTGTGTGTCCTGACTCCGGCTCACGTGCCTTTCTCTCCCTGCCTTCCCTGGGCATCTCGTGCATGTGGTACTCGCGCGGGTCCGCTCCCAGACAGTCGTCACTGGCTCCCATTCGGAAGAGCAGAGGCACTTCCTCACCGTGTGCACCGCCCACTGCTGACTGTATCAGCATTTAATCAGTATCAGACGGCACTGCCTGCCCTCCTTTTCCACTGGACACACTTTCTCTGTCTTGTTTCCTCCCTCCCTGACTTATTTTTCATAAGAATTCTGTTTTATCTTTCCTCTCTGCCCTCCGCTGGGAGGACATCTGGCCAAACATATAGATGCCTACTACAAAGAGACCCCGCTGGCTCACGTAGCTGGGGGACCCCCTCCCCCTTGAGCCTAGATGGTCACGAAAAAACATTCGAGAGAGATATCCCCCTGTTATCAGCCTTTGTAGTGTTTGTTTTCTTAGCATTACTTTCCAGAGCCTGGGGACTTTGTTCCCATGGGGGGTGGGGGTGGCAGGGAAGGAGGGGCAAGGGTACCCATCTGCGGGTAAGAGATTCCAGTCCAGGAGATGAAGCGGTGTTGCCCCCTGCCCTCAAGAGAGCCAGCTTCTCAAAAACCCGGGCCCAATTGGCCCTTTTTTATTTCGGCAGGTTCCGGCCGGAAGGGGCTTGGGGGGGGGTGCCTTTCTGCTGGTTTTCCCTCTTGAATTGTTTCTTGCTGAACCCCATTCTTGGCTCTTGTTTTGAATGTATTTTCCGGTGTCCGAGTCTTTGTAATACAAAAGAGTCTGGGGGCCTAGTGAAGCCAGAATTGCCGTGGTTAACTCCTTGATCAGTCCACAGAGGCTGACAATTTGGTTCCGGTACCCAAACTCAAAAGTTCCCTGTATTGCCCTGTTTCCAAATACATGTTTCAAGCAAGAGGAGTGGGGGTGGGGGACGGGCAGCGACCCAGGAGCCCTTAGCTGATTGGAGGGAATAACTGAAACGCTCCAGGAATGACAGTGAAAATGGCCAGAAGGATTCACCAGCAAAGGGGATTCCTTTCTGCTGTGGTTCTCCATGAAGAGCCCTCCCAAGTGCTGTGGTTGAGGCTCCAATCCAGTCTGTTTTTCTGATCTTTTTGGAGGAAAAAATGTGTCTCTTTCACTATCAAAGTTTTCTTCTATGTATACCACTAAAGGTGGGCTCATCTGTTAAAAATGGATCCATGCTGATCAAGCCCCTTCCTTGGTAGGAGGAGGCTGGCTCTGTGGGTAGGCATGGGGCACTTCTGGGCTGTCTTAGTTATTGCGAGTGTCTATAGCTCTTTATGGTGCTACCATAAAGATCATGTTACCAAAGAGACGTTTTAAAAGGCTGGTAGACTGTACAATCCAGAAAACCACAGGTTTTGATCTGAGATTTACAATGACCTTTTCATGCGGTTTTTTTATAGTTATTAATCTACTGCCTGGTGGCATATATTCCCATAAACCCATAAGAATGATTTGGCTCTAACAGTAAAACTGATGATTCAAATAAATTCCTATAATTAAAATGCCCTCTAAAGCAACAAAACAATAAGAGTTAACGTCCTGGTTAGTTGCTTGAATGTTATGCAACATCATCAGAACAAAAAAATACATAAACTTCTTTATCCCCCAAATATCTAGCGTTTCCTTGCTATAACGACCATTTAGCAAATGATGGGATATGGATTTAGTTAGTAAAAAAAAAAAAAGAAAAGAAAAGAAAACCATTTTATTAGTGAGTAATTTAGTTCCCCAAATACAAATCCCAGCCCTGGACACCTCCTTATGCCAAGTTTCCTAAAAGATGTGGAAAACCATGAAAAGGGAATCAGGACAAGAATTGGAAATGAAATTACTTTCAAAATAAGAGAAGCCTCATAGCAACTCTGTATTGCTAACGATGTGTTCAAACCAGAAAAGTTACTTAGAATAGAGTTTTATGAGAGTGTGAACTGTTCAGTGTTCATTCTGAACTTACATTAATATTCTGCACAGTCACTAAGGGTATAGTTTTTTTTTTCATTAGATTTTTTTCATGTACATAAAAAGAAAAGGTAGTTAGTCCTTGTTTGGTTTTAATGTTTTTTTTAAAGAATATGCATTATTTATTTAAAATGTATAATTTATACTCTGTCTACTAAAAAAGAATTGTTGTAGGCAAAAACCAGATGTAATGGTCCCACTCATAACATACAGTGCCCACCAGAATATATGGTGTCTCAAAAGAACGCCATTATTTTCTCTTTGTGGTTTTTGTAAGAAATCCTTTATTATATCAACTGTTCACAAATGCTTTCAATTCCGAGGAGAGGAATCCTCGCTCACTGGGGAGCTCAACCATCACATCCCTCACATTCGCCCCTCCTAGCTGGCCCCTTCCCCTTGGCTCCGTTCCTGTTCATTTTGTTCTATGGGCACAGAGCGAACTGTCAACATTTCGGCAAGCCTGACTGCTTCGTTATCTGGCACTCACATACAATGTCCTTCTGTGATGAAGCCCTGAATCTTTTCATTAAATGGACTCAGGAAAGTGCAGCTCCCGCTTGGGTCATCAGTCTGCTGTATAACTGAGCCAGACGCTTGCACTGATAGGCATTTGAGGAAGACCACTGGACGGTTCTTTAGCGGGGGAGAGTTTGCTGCTGCTGTGAATTCAAAGAGGAATCGCCGAGGATGAAGGCCGTTACTGAGGCCCTAATATAGGCCAGGCACACCCTCCTTGTGACTTACAATCCCTTTAATAACCCTGCAGAGTAAGAATTCTGACCCTCATCTTATAGATTTTAGGAAAGGTGGGAGGTTAAAGAGGTTGAGTACCAAAGCCATTGAGTAGCTGAGCTGGGAGTTGAACCCCAGATTTTTCTTTCTTTTTTTTTTTTTTTTAACCAGACACTGAGCGAACAACCCAGGTCTTCACATGTTGCTTGTCCAAGTTTATATATCCCCAGAAGTGAAAAACAAAGCAAGATGAAAGATGCCCAAAAAGATAACCTGTGGAAGGCTGATGGGTTAGACTTGGAGTAGAAATATTCTGTCAAAATAAAGGGGTGCAGAAACATCCTTTCACATGTCAAGAGGCTTTGCTCAGAAATGAGCAGTGAAATTTCGTCTCCAGTAAGTTAACTATGACAGGCCTGAGGATTCCACAGGCTGTAATTTCTCCTTTACCACTCTGCGGTGACATACTTACGCAGCACGTTAATTCCGCCCTAAATAAATGCTCATTATCTCCATGAGAGGTCAAGACTGGCTTGGCGGTTTGGCTGGTCAGGCTTGTTAGCTCTGCGGGGGAATATCCCCCAAGGGTGATGGAATTTTTGGAGTGGGGTGGGCCAGGAAGAGAAGGTATCTTTATAATTTCAAGGCAGAACTATGGGATGTACAGGGCCCTGATCGGTTTAAGCTTGAAACCATAACAAGTTGGTTTCCCCTATCGAGTTTTCCTTTGAAGTTCTAGTACACTGAAATGGGGCCTCCAAACCCAGGCTCCAAAGGCCCATTCATCTACAGAGCAAAACAATTGCTGGTGGTTCAAGCTTGCAGGAGTTGTGCGAGATAAGATAACGGAAAGGAAGAAGGTGAAAGGAGGGTTTATCAAATGGTGATAAAAATTAATTTATCTCTAGCCTCTTGATCTAAAAAGAAAACAATCTGTCAGGAGTACACTGGCAAAAACCAGGTTTTTTTGTTTTAAACTAATACCACCTTGACCCTGCGGTTCAAAAATCCACAGTAATTCTCCAGCGGCTCCAATGCCTTCAAGTTGCTTCCAAGATGCTCACCGGCTAGCACCCTCTGACCACGCTGGTCCTCAGAACCTGCAGCCAGGAGCACTGGCTGTCATCTTGGCCAATGTCCATCTCACCAGTGAGGACACTGACGCCCAAGGAACTCCACTGCCCATCACAGTTTACACACGAGCCAGCCCTGGCTTCAGGACTCAGGTTCCTGACTCCCAGCTGGAGTTCTTTAGAGCCCAGAACACTGCCCACACCACCACACTCTTTTCTTGCTACATCCTGTTTATTCATTTGAGAAATAAATATGGAACGCCTACCATGTACCAGGCACTGGGTGAAAGAATGAACACAAGAGACAAAAATCTCTGTCCTTATGGAACTTATACTTCAGTGGAGGATATTTTAACATGTCAGAAGGTGACAAATGCTAAGGAAAAAATAAAGCAAGGCATGGGAAAAGGGCATGGAGAGGAGGTGGATTTAAAATAGGGTGGCTGGGCCTGCTTCGAGAGGTGACATCTGAGCAAAAGCTTGAAGAAGCTCCAGAGAGAGCCCTGGGCACCTGTGCTAGCTGTGCCCCCCAACCCCCAGGTTTCTGCATTTCTTCTTGAAATTCGCCCTTTTTCTCCCTGAAACACCCTTCCCCTCCACTGAGTGACTTCCTTCCTTCGAACTTACTCACAGATTTCCTCCTCGGTGAGTCCTTTCCTAATTAGCCTTGAATGCCTCGGCCCCTATGTGGTACACACTGCACCTTCCACACCCATTTGTGTGTTTCTCAGATCATTAAATGCCAGCTTCACGGCTACCTCCTCCTACAGGTATGGAAATTTTATTTTTCTGTACTATTGCATTTACATTTCCCTAAACAAACCAGTGCTCTCTAGTACTCTGCCCATCAGGGGCTCAGCAGATCCACGCCTGGCGTGCAGATGCTGGCAGAGGGAAGGAAGGGTGCCATCGCTCCCCTGCTCAGTCTCCTTCACGCGCTGGAGCCTGCTCCCAGGTGCGAGGGATTTCACAATCTTCTCTCCCACCTTTGTGCCCGGTCTTCGGGGCGGGTTGTCGATCTCACTGCCCCTCAAGCCAGGGTGTAGATGTCCTGGGAGAGGCCCGTGGCTCAGGGGCCTGACAGTCAAAATGCTGACACTCCTGAGTGCACCTTCCTCCCACACTGTCCAGGCTGATGCCACAGGAAGCCACCCACCGGCTCAAACCTCAGAGGAAGAGTTTTCTTTTCTCTGCTGGAGGTGGGGTGTAGGATGGGGGTCACTGATTGAAGGAATGCAAAACGCGCCGTTAGACCCCTTCTCATGCTGAAAGGAATCCCAAGACTCTAAAGCGGCAAAGCATTTCTACATTTTGTGGCTCTCAGCACTCACGAAACTCAATCTGCCAGGGCGAAGATGAGACACGCAAGCCTGCCATCCAACCCTTGCCTTGAGTGTTGCTGCTTTAAAAAGTGTCATTTTGGAGCAGCTGAAGGACTATGGTAATGATGATGGAGAACAGTGCTGAGCAGGACAAGTCTCGGTTAATGACAGGGTGTTTGTTGTTTGTCACTAAAACATTGCTGGGGCATGTGAAAATTATGCTGCAGAACAGGTGCTGGCAAAAAAAAAAAAAAAATTGCCTACATCCACTGTCTCTCACATCCCTGCTTGATTTTTTTTTAAACTAACAAAACTAGTGTTTTGATGAAAAACAATGTGAATGCAAATATCAATCAGTCTGACAGACATTCCTCATTCCTATATGAGTATGTGTTTTTTCCTTTCTTCAAGTGAAGACTATAATTGAGGACACTTAGAATTAAGGGAAAAGGGCCAAAACAGAGTGACAGATTTCACCGCCAGTGTTTCAAAACAATCATTCTATTCTGCACCGAATGTAGCCTCAGTTCTGAACCTTAATGAGAAATGAGTCAACTTGAAACGACCCAAATGAGGAAAAGCTGGCAAATAAATAATGAGGGAGATGGGAGGGACCTATTTCACAGACTGCTGGCCGGGAAGGCTGTGGGGGGAGCGTGGCCCCCAGACTGAACGAGGAGCATCCCATTTTCCAGCCACACACTTGTCATTAAAACCGGACAAAGGACAGAGAGAGGAAGAAATCTTTTCATGAGGCAGACAGCTATGGTTTTAGAGGTCAAGGGAATGAAACTGGAAGACAAAAAGGAAAAACCACTAAACAAAAAAGTCGGAAGGCACACAACGAATTATGACTAAGTGGAAATGGGAAAACGTAGGCTTGTTTAACTTTCCATGCATTTGTAAAGGGTTCACAAATGACAGTTCAATCTAGACAACTGTTTAAAACTGAAATAGCTAGATAAAAGCATACATTTGCATATACACAGAAAGTTTTTTTGGATAGTAGAGGTGTTTTAAAAAAGGATTCCTAAAGCAAAATTCAAATTTACAATTTCCCACAGGTTTATCCAGGGTGTGGCTGGAGCCAGCGTTTACTGGTGGGTGACAGCCAACTGTTTTTATCTCTTTACAACTCCATGTTCAGTGACTTTATATTGGTAGCATGAAATTGGTCAGCCTGGGAGTATTTACACCATGGAAATACACAAAAAGCTCCAAATGAGGGGTTTGGCTTTCTGGAGATCTGGTTGTTCAATATTTGCCAGCAACCCACTCAATGTACTACAACTGACCCATCACCTTTAAACAAGTCGAACAATTGCTCTGTCCATATGGAGTGAGCCCTTGAGAAGTTCAGGATCACGGGCACGACCAACCTGGACATGGCGATTACACTGAAGTATCATTGCTTCCCTCCCCCTCGAGGATATAGAGATCTTATATGTACTCCTATTCATGATATTTGTACACATTAGATATTCTGAATTCAAAATTTCCATGGAAACAAGGGAAATTTCAAATTCATGAAATTTCCGTGGTGGTGGGGGAGATAAATTTTTTTAGGTTCTTAGTGCAACTGACGATGTTTAAGGTTCAATTCCCACATGTCTCTTAACGTCATTCCACAGATACAGGTTCCACTTAACTCTGCCCAACTTCCCTGAAAGCACATTTCCTTCTCATGTGGAAAGGTATAGAAGGACTGGCCTGAGCTGTCACCCACCTGACATTAGCAAGGCAGAGTTGAAAGGTGTATCTGCCTAAGGACAGGCAGTTGTGGTGGGCGCATTTGGGTTCAGATGGAGGAATCACCACGGGGGAAGGGATTTTGAATGACAACCCTCAGCCTGGAAGATATTCCCTTTACCTCCTAAAATGATGCAGGAATTAAAATCCCACCTACTAGGCAGAAAAAAAGTCCAAGGAGTCCAAAGGACACCAGAACTTCATTCACATGCATGAGATGCACAAATGTTCGTGATCGCAACAAGCAGACCCAGAAACAGAAACAGGAAAACATCAGAAATACGCCAGCTGAGCTGTTCACAGTGGGGGCAGAATGCCTTCTGAACTCAGCTCTTACAGCAGTGAATCATAAAATTTGACCAGGGGCATATCAACTCCGGAAACAAGAGAATCGTGGAGATCAGAGATGTAAAAAATATAAACACAATTTCATATGATAAGAAAATTCTTAGGGTAAAATCACTTCATTGTATTTCATGCTCAAAGAATGGACTTCATTTCCAAAATGGCCAAATGGCTCCTCGCTTGGGTTGTAAACTGGTTAAACAGGCTGAAAGAAGAGGCTTTGGATGAGGACTTAGCAACACTGTCCAACCCACATTTAGCTGATGTTCTCCGCTGCCCCAGTGCATGTGGAATCTGGAGTTAGTATCAGAGGCACCACTAGGGATTCACTCATATGTTTTATATATAATTTACGCGTATATTTGTTTACATTAGTTCTTAGTAAATTGCATGAAATTTAGAACATAGTGTGAATTTACTGCTTATTATTCTTTAAAATATTCTATAGTAAAAGAGTCCCTCTCATTAAGAAAGGTACGTGTCTTGAGGGCTACTACATAATAGGATCCCAGGAATGGGCACGGCTCGATGGACCAAGGCAGCACACCTCTTCTAGAATGGTGCCTGAGCCAGAGCTCACCCTGCCTGGGGTAGCCAGGCCTCCCACCCCTACTGCTGGAAAGGCAACTCAAAGCTCAGGTCCTACTGATGACGGGCCAGCAGTGTCATCTTTGCACACACAAAGACAGCACTATTAATCACCGTCACATTACGCAAGGCCCTCAAAAGGAACTGAAAAAGAAGGATTCAGTGAATCAGAAAATGTCCCTTCCTCAATGAAGAATAAAATAAAGTCAGGACTTCTTAGCTCTCACTACTATGCAATGTTCCTTCCTGCCGGAAGGCAGTTGTGTTATTATAGCAAAGCTAGTCAAGACAACCAACCACCTGTAAATACAACCTAATGGTCGCCCTGAAACAATCTGTCACTTTCTACAGCACTTAAGGGAAACAACACCTAATAAACAGCACCTAGTAAAGCAAAAGAACATATAAAGATTCATTTTTCAAAGGAAAAATCCCACGTATAACCGTGGTTATGACAGTGCTTATAAAATTAGAAGCACTAGTTTATTAGGGTATACAGAACCCCAAATGACGGTGTGATTATATGTTTACTAAATTTTATCCACAGGACTGTTGCGTAGAAGTCAATCTTCCCGGTTTTGAGCTTGGTGGAAGATCCATCTGTTTCCACTCCTGCTTTCTTCCCAGACATGCACCACAAATGGGCACAAATCATAAGAGAAAAATGTTTATCCGAGTGAAGCTGGAAAAGCTAGGGCTCCAGGAGGGCCTGGAGGGCTCCTTCTTTCAAAGGCTTCTGCGGCACAGGCCTTGGGTAGCATGGAAAAGATCACAGAGTAGGGGATAGAAACAATTTTTTTTTTTTTTTTTTAAGGAAGAGCAAAAACTTGTGATTATCTAGGCAGAATAGGAGAAAGGGGAGAGCAACAGAGAAACGAAAATAAGCAACAACAGGCCTCGTGACACAGACTGCAGGAATGTCCCTGCTGTCAGGTAACCTGTGTCCTGACAAGCTGGAGACCCTGAGGTGGAGGGTCTGTGCTTCGCTCACTGGACCCTAGTGATGACACAGACTGTCTCTGCTAGTGGTTAGGAACAGGTTCTAAAGTGAAGCATGAGACTAATATCTGCACAACGGTCACGTAAAATCACTTGGACATCTAGGGCTAAATCAATCAAGTACATCAGGTAATGAAACGAGTGCCGACGTAGCCGCCACTGTGGTGATTCTTACTTCTGAAACGGTCAATCTGCTTCCGGTGCTCAGGGTTTGTATCTGCACACCTGGGCCACAGAGCAGGGACTGCCGTTCCCACTCTCCTCAGCCAGGTGCCCTCGTGCGGCACCGAAACTGGGAAGCAAACACAGTGACCCCACCACCCACTGGGCCCACGTCCCCTACTCAGGGGCGCTAGGTTTGGATAATGAAAACATTCTTCTTTGGTAAATGCATTTCAGAGTTCTTCCCCACTCTCCACACCCCTTCCTCCGCCCGAGCTCATGAAACACAAAATAGGTGATAGATTGAAGAGAACAAATTGACTCCCTTAATTTTTACTGTACTGTCTCATTTCTGTTAAGTGCCACAGTCCTGACGCCACTGAGTCACAGTAAATGACCCAAACCCTTGAAGCTGGTGCAGAAGTAGGGGCAAAATAGAGTTTCCTGTATCATTTTGGAGGTTAAACCTGAAAAAGTCTTTTTACCAACACTGGATAACGTAATTCACACAAAAGAGAGCATTTAGTGATTCGAGGGTGTACCTAGAACATTCTGGCAAGGGGACATTTGATGCAGTGGCACATGAAGTGTCATGCTGCCTCGTGAATAGGGGTTTAGTCTGATATTCTAGCAAGACAATGATTTTGGCCAAATAGGTTAAACCTTTCCCCCATCTTCACAAGAAACAGAGGTTACAGCTCTGTAGCAAATGATAATGACTCCCTCGGAGAGATCGGTGCATTCAAGCCAGAGAGGAGGACAGCCCACAGCTCCCCGTGCCCGGGACAAACTAAGACACTGGTGGTGGCCAGGGACACAGGCTGAATCTGTGGGGAGAGCACTCATGGTTTTCCTCTCTTTCAGTTACCATCTTGATAAAAAATGAGAAATTTGTGTGCAATTGAAGAAAAAATACACAGACTTTTGTGTCATAATCTTATTGCTGATCTTATCTACTTATCAAATATAAGCTTATCCTATCTGATCACATTTCTGACGGTCATACCTTCCTCCCTCCATAGTGGGAGGGGCACTATGTGGCTTCTCCCGTGATGCTCCTGTCCCACTGTGAGCAGCAGATGTCTCCAGTGAGACTAGACAGTGGCGGAGAGAGCCATGTGGACACATGGACACTGATGCAGGCAGCATCAGAATTTCCTCGGCCACACTGATGAAGGGTTTTTACCGGTTCCTGAGTGAGGATGAACTGGAACCTGATATCAAAACCCACTGTATGTCCTTTATAGTTCATTGCATATAATTACGTACCATAAACTGTGCGTGGTTTGCATTCCAGGGCATGGGATCAGTCATTCTCAACAAGTCCTTCTGTTGATTTCTGGAAGTCCCAACTGAGAACCCCTTACGGGCTTATCTGAACTGGGTAGAAATGATTGTTGTGACAGAATCCAGTGCCCAGGAGCAGTAGCCCCCCAGAATTCTGCCTGGTTCGCTTCGTGGTACATCTGTCTGCAGGCGACCATCAGCTAACAGATATCCTGGTGCACACCCCGTGCTCAGGACCAAACGATGCCATATGTGCCAGTGAGAATTTAGAGACATACATTGCTATTCACTGTGCCACTGTGAAGTTGCTACACTTCCCTGTTAAGTTGTTCTCTTTGTTCCCCTCCCGAGCTTGGGCCTCCTCTTGCATGTTGCATGTAGGCCCTGTTCCATGAAAGACCCAGGGGGATTGGGGGCTTCCAAATACCTGAGGCCGAGGTTGTTGTTTTAAGCCACTTGGCTCACGTGCATGTCTGTAAAGCACTGCTAGAATTGGAGGTGTTTCAAAGGCAATGAGGGGCATGTGAGAAAAACGATCTAATAGAGGATGAATTCCTGGTGATTTAAAACTGCTGAGCAAGGAGGCAAAACAGATCTTGAGGGACAGCATACCTTGATGTCCTCGCAAATACATTCCTTAATTTCTAAGAGACTGTAATTTATCGTTCTATCTTGGGAACGCTGTAAGTGATATTTGTCAAATGTAGATATTACGGATTGTTAATATTTTAGCGAACTAAAAAGTCCCTTTAAACTCTGCTTGGAAATTTGTACCTTTTCCACGTTTGCACATAGGTTAACGCGCTAGCATATCCAACATTCCAAGGATGGCCTACGGTTGTGATAAAGCCATTCAAGGAACAAGCCGCATGGGAGTTGTGACCTCACCCCAGAAAAGCATTCACAAACATACATCTGGACATGATTTCAGGAGATCCATGGCTCCAGAAGCCACCCATGGACCTGAGGCACAAAACTTGTGATGCCTGGCCTCTCATGGGAAACATGAGGATAGCGTCATTCTTTCCCACCAGAATTTATAGTCACTAGCAAGTTTTCTAGTTGCCTGTTACACTGGCATACTTCATAGTGTCCACTGAGGGAACGACTGCATTTACAAACATCTCCTCCTCGCCCATCAGCCCCATTCATTCTCGTGATTGCCTGGCCCCAACCAATACTTGTCCGCAAGTCCCTGGCCCTAATAACTAACTCAACGCAGCAACACATCATACATCAGTAGTGTAGATCACAGATGTCTACGCAGACAGTTAAGTAGCATCATCGAGACAATCCAGTGCAGAGCAGCAGCAAAGGACAGAACCGTCCAAAAGAAGGGAGCAGGCTGGGCACAGATACATGGGAAGTTGGAGAAAGTTCATCTCTTGTTAAAATCAACAAGTTCAACCTCCACCATGGAGGCCCAGATGTCCCATTAAGAAATGTCCTACTTAGTCTCAAAAAGTTGGCAACTGTCCTTGTGGGAACTGACAGCAGGAGCAGCAGCTGTAGCGAACAGATCAGAAGTGTCCTTCCTCACATCTGGCTTCACTGTGGTCATGTCCCTCCTCTGCTTAAGCCCCTCTGACAGCTTCTCTTCTCACTGCGAGAAAGAGCTGAAGTTCATGAGACCCTGTACTGTCTGCCCCACCCCTGCCCTCCTCTGGCCCCCTCGCTTCTCCTACTCCAGCCATTCTGTCCTCTTCACTGTACCTTGAACACACTAGACATGCTGCCGCAGGACTTTTGCACTTGCTGTTTCTGCTGCCTAGGACTCTCTCCCTCACTTCTTTCAGGTTTTTACTCAAATGTCACCTTCTCAGAGAGGCCTTCCCTGATCATTCTTTTGAAAAATAAAAATTTCCTCCCCACCTTATCCATCTCCCTTTCCTGTTTTATTATTTTATTTATTGAGACAGAGTCTCACTATGTTGCCCAGGCTGGAGTATAGTAGCTATTTACAGACACAATCATAGCTCACTGCAGCCCTGAACTTCTAGGCTCAAGTGATCCTCCCATCTCAGCCTCCTGAGTAGCTGGGACCACAGGTGGAAGTCACCATGCCTGATTTTGTTTTATTTTTCTTTATAGCACTTATCACTATTTAACATACTATGTATTTTACTTATTTTCTGGCCTCCCCAAACAAGAACGTAAGTTCCATGCAGGCAGAGATCTTTGTTGGTTGTACCCCTGTTGTATCCACAGAGGCTAGTACATGGTGAGAATAGTACCTTTGGCACAAAGTTGTTGAGAAGATTAAATGAGTTAATACATGTAAAACAACTGAACAGTGCATGGCATATACTAAGAACTATGCCAATGTTTGCTATCATCTTGATTTTGTTTTGAACTTCATCACAAACCTAATGGGCAGTTATTATTATATCCATTTTACAGATTAGGAGACTGAGGCTTAGAGTGATTTACTTGAGGTTTCACACTAGTGGTTGGCAGAGCCAGGATTCACACCCAGCTCTGACTCCGTGTTCTGTGCACTCGTTCCCCCGTGCTCTGCTCTGGAAGTCCTGGGATGGAAGAGAGGCAGAAATCCATTCATTATGGAATAAGCACTCAACCTGAGAAGGCTGATCCAGCTCGAGGGATGGGAGGTGGGGAATCCAGTCTCTGGGATCCGGGGAGCATTTATGTACAGACCTTAACACTGCACGAATCTGAAATGGCGTGTGGCATTCTGTTTACTTCCTAACTTTACCAAAAAAATGTAATAGAGCCTGCCAATTAAAAAATGTTTTCATGACCCCAGAAAATCCGTGGATTGGAGACATTTACTTTAAACAGTCGTTCCACCATAACAGGAAAAGAGGTAGAGCAGAGGAGTTTATTATAACAGCTGCTTTCATACCCCAAACAAGGTTTGGCTGTTTTTGGCAGGTTGTACTGTAGTAGAGTTGGCAAGAAGCTCACAGGCTGTGTGAGTTTCCTTTCAAAAGATCATTTTGCTTCCTTAAAAAACCTATGACTGGACTATCTAGTGTGAACTGCAGATGTTTGTTCCTCCTTTGCTCCTCTGTCCTTCTGGGGGTCCCAGCCTACCTAGGCCTGAAAGGGGGCACGAGTTTGTAGAGCAGAAAGAGCTTGGAATTGCAAAGACCCGGGTTAGAATCCAGTGTTTCTTTTATTAGCTGCTTAGCTCTCCTGCGGTGTCCTCATCTGCAGGGTTATCGCAAGGATCAGAGTAAGGCAAAGAGAGACCCTGGCACTGCCAGGTACAGTAACAGGTAGCTATGACTATGACAGTCATTACTAAGAATGTAGATGGTTAGGGGCTCAAGTCCCAAGTCCTTCTTAGGGCTCCTCTGAAACATTTCATTTTATAAAATGCATGCAGCAGAGAAAGTAAAGTACCACTCTTGGCCTTTGGTGCTTTTTAAGAAGTGACTTATCCGTACCCCCTTCCCTTCAAGCCTACAAAGTGGGATAGTAGAAATAGAACAAGGATAGATGCCAGGGTCCCCCTGCACGTATCATTGCTCTTGGGGTCCAAGAGAGGAGGACAGAGAAGGGAGAGAAGGGGACCTGGTGGTGGCCCGGAGGGCAAGGCTTCACTGGGTTTTAAACTGGAAATCCTACAGGAAGTGAAAGCTCCTGGCTTCTAGGAGCTGGGCTGTGCTGGGCTGTGCCTCCTGTAAAACCCAGCGCTCAGCAAGCAGCTGAAACCGTTTCAAGGCTAATGGCTTCCAGATGGCAGAAGAGAAGCAGCAGCGTGATGCACTCAACACGTGGGAGCCCAAGAGCTCTGATGCCCATTGGTCAGGCTGCTGAGTGAAACTCATAAAGAACCCATACGAATTAGGTCTGCAGCCCCCAGCGAGCCTGCATCCCCTGGCCAGATTCAAAAGCCTGTGCTGGAAAATGCCAGTGTCTCTGGTGGCACAGAAGCTGCTTTTCCTGCCCGCTCCAGCAACACTTGCTCCTCAGCATCCAAGTCTGAGACCCACAGACAGCACAGGGCTCTTGGCTCAAAGGAAAGGAGGCTCCCTAAGCATTTGGTAGACGTGCGCCGGGCTGGGTTTTTGGACCCTGCTGTGGTGGAGGGAATCCTTGGCCACTGCTGGCAGCTTTGAAGGCCTATGTTTGATTTCCAAAGCTTTTAATCCTCTGTGTATCCACAGCCTGAGCTTGGAGTACTCGCTTTCCACAGACAGACAGGGAAGCTGGTGAGCAGCCCGAGAAAGTGAGGGGTGAGGATCCAAAGGGACATCACCAGCTGGGCACACACAGAGCACTCGTTCCTGGGCTCCAGCCTGCTGAGGAGCGGGATTGGGGAAAAGTGGGTGGGTAGGTGGGGCCTGAACTCCTTCCCCACTGACAGGGCTGCGGTTTCATTTAGACATTAAAACATCCCACATCCCAAATACCAACACAACCAAAAGGAGAATATGGAATTGTGCACATCTCCAGCCCCAACCCAGTATCTAGGAGTGACATTCCAAATACTTAGCAAATGCTCTGGCACTGATCAATTGGAAGGGATACCCCATGGCGCTCCCTGGCTGAATATCAGCCCTGCCTGTGCCCCAACAGAGACATTTAAAAAATACCCCAGCAGTTACTTGTGGGTGGAATATCCTGGAGTAGCCAAGACACTTTCCACTGTCGACGAGGAGCCTGGCGTTTTTCCTGGAGGGCACCCTGCTCCATGCTAGCCAGGCTGCACAGAGAGTTGTGAATTAAAAGCAAAAACCATCATAAATAAAAGTAGACAGTCGAATGGCTATTTTAAGTTGCTCCACTGTTTAGGTAGCGGCAAGGACAGGTGCCAGGGCTTGGAGAATATTCTTCCCTTCTTGTGAAACTGTAAAAACGTCAAGTGTCTTGCTTGGTGAATCAAAACAGTTCAGATGCAATTGCCATTGGTCGTTCAGCCAACACCGAGTCCTGCAAGGCGTGGGTAGGAAGGGAGAGAGAATGGGGCAAACAGCAATCCCTGTCCTCCAGGACCTCACGAGGAGGTCTTTGCAATTGATTTCCTAGCAATTGCTATCAAAAGTTGTAGGTAGCTACCTAGCGCCTTACACACAGTCTGTTTTGCTCTCCCTGGGGAAATTCTGAGTGCCAAAGCGTATGCTAAGAAAACTGCATTTTTGTCTTGTCCTTTGAAGACCCTTCGGAAGGGTGTGCCTCTTTTTGGGTTATTTTCCCTTTCCTTTCCACTCCTAGATTGCTCCCCTCTCAATTCTCACCCGTCTTTCCTTCTTCTTCCCCACACACCTGCCCTCCTCTGCCGTGCCCCCAATTCTCAGCAGTCCTTCTTCCCACCACTTCTTCCTTCCCACCAGTGCCCTGTAGAATTTTACATCCAAACTGGCAGAAATAATCCCGAACTCCCTTGGGTGAGGATCAAGCAGGACCTGGTGGAAATATGTAAGGTTGTTTCCGACACCCATGCCCTACCCGACAAAGGGTTCACCCTGTTTGGTAGACTAGGGCTGGAGAGATTGTTCAATCTTTTTTTTTTCTTTTTTTTTAAATCACAGCACTTGATCTTTATTAGGAGAAAAAGTTTTAACAAGCAGAAAAATTCACTTACTTCAAAGCAGGCCCATGCAACCTAAAAGTTTTGGAAAAGTGAAGGAAATAGAGGACAACACAAAGGGAAAAAGGAAGAAATAAAAGGAACAAAGAGCAGAAGAGAAGGACCTAACTTCAGAGTGATCACAATTTCTTCAGGTCAAAGCTCAAAATACTAAAACTGCTTCTAATGTTCCACTAAGTAGCAGCCTCTCGGTGCTCTGACAAGTGATTTAGAGTAGTGCTCTGCTCCCACGGGGGCTCCTGAATCTCCAGGCCTGACGGTTCGATCGAGAGCGCCGGCGCTGCCCAGCCGGGAAGGTGGCTGTGCAAAGGTCAGATGTACAAGGGAGGAGTTCATTCATCAACCCAGCATGCGAGCATGCCCGGGACAGCACCCGGGACGAGAGCCATCTGCTAGCTTTGCTTGCAAGACCAGATTAAGAAAGCACCAGCACAAAAACCACAAAGGAGAAGATGAAGCTGTATTTCCGGAGGAAAAAAGCCAAGATTTCTCCCCAAAGCTGAGGTAAGAGCTTTATTATTTATTTATTTTTCCAATGATGAAGAAAGAATCCTACTTCCCTCTGATTTGGATTAATTTTAGCACACATGCCTCAGCATTGGAGACCGACACATCTGGCCGTGTCTTTCCCCCAGCCTGAAAGTTTTCCGTAGTTTCCCATTGCCTGGAGTATAAAACAAAGACTCCACAGCAGGGCATATAAGGCCTCCGTGATGGGACCCCTACCTAACTCCCCACCTTCAGCTTCTTTGCTGCATTCCTCAGCGCAGACTTCGGAGCCCTGGTAGCTTCCAGAGCACATTAAGCTGGCTCTCCCCTCCCCCATATCATATGCTTTTCCCTCTGCCCAGAGCACCTTCCCCTGCTTGCTTCTCTGGCCAAACTCATCCTCTGTAACCCATCTCAAAACTCACATTCTTCTCTGAAGCCTGACTTCTAAGGGGTTCTCTCTCCTAGATGCCCACTGTACTTGACTTCTAACCCACTGCTCTAATCATCTCATTGTAATAGAGATAAGAACTGTATCTTTGCATCTGTTTGTCACCAGTGCACAACACCGGAAGTGCCCCAAACATGTAATGATGATTCCTGTAACATTCATTTGAATTCTTCATGTATACACCCTTAACTACACACACACACTATGTCGCCACCTCCTGCATCTCCAGGGTTGTGGGTTCTAGCTGGGACCCTGACATGAACTTGCTGACTATGCCCAAGCAGTGGGCTGGATGTGAATGAAGTGAGCTATGTATCAGAAATCAAGTTTGAAATTTGGAAATGGCTTTACGTGCTTAGAGACCTCATTTGCACAGGCCTCAGCTTCCAACTCAGGCAGAGTATATATGCTTGCCTGAGTGAGCAGAGTAGGCAAAATTGGGTGAGAGCAGAAAGAGAGAGGTACAGGGTCTTGTGCAGAGTCTCCCACCTGGTCCCCTTCCAGCTCCCTAGGCAACTGGCCCCTGCTGAGTGGCTCTACTCAGAGAGTCACATATTATTTCCATAAATGTTAATTCCATTTTTAATGATCCCTTTCCCAAAAAGCCACAGAATGTCAAAGCCAATGGAACCAGACTCAGAGAAAGCCAGGTAAGTGCAGGGAGGGACCCCTTATATTGCAAAGCAGGTGCAGAAAAGTACAGAAGTGGGTATTTACGTAGGAAGAAACTTTTGAAACAGCCAATTGTACAGAGACATAATTCTGCTCCAAAACCCCAGTTTTCAATGTCTGGCATGACACTGGCAGGAGTAGAGAGGGATATGGAAATCTCAAGTGTTCTACAGGTCTGAAATGCGGTGTAGTTTGTGTTCCGTTAAAACAGTCCATCTCAGCAAGAAGAAATGATAAATATTTGAGGTGATGGACAGGCTCATTATCCTGATTTGATCATTACATACGGCATACATCTATAGACATATCATGCTGTACCCCATAAATATAATTATGTGTCAATAAAGAAAATGCCAATTAAAACAAAATGATAATCCCTTTTTACCACACATTTTCTTTGGAATGTAAATTGTTATAAACTTTTTGGAGGGCAACCAAAATTTTAAATGTGTATATCCTTTGATATGGCAAATTTACTTGTAGAAATAAATTCTACTAAAATATTCAAACAACTATACAAAGATGCATGAATGAGAATTTGCACTGAAACATTATTTGTAATGGAGAAAGACACTTTTAATGTCCATCAAAAGGAAATTACATAATTCATGGAGTATCACAGTATGGAATTCTGTGCAATGAATAGAAAAAACAGAATATACAACAGCATGGAGATATGGATTTATACAAGATATATGTAATTTTAAATTGCTGAATAATTTTTTTTAAAAGTTCACCTCTCAACAGGAATAGAATTATTGGATTTATAAATGCCAAGAACTCATTATTGGGGCATATTACACTAGCGTTCAGGCCTGTGATCTCCTAGAGACCTAAAAAAAAAAAAGCTACTGCCACCATGGGGGAGACGGAAACCTTGCTAGCAATTAGGAATGCACTGATACAGTAATCTGCAATACACCCAAGATGGAGTTAGAATAGTATTTATATTATCAGATACCAGGTACACTACGTGTTAAACAGGTATTGCAGATGGCCAGAAGATCTGATTACTAACTAAAACATTATTTCTAGGGCAAAATATATCTTTAAATTGTCAAAATCTGCCTTACAAATAATCTTTCCTGTGTTAAGTTACGAACTACCTTCGGACACACTGATGGAAAAAAAATCCCTTTTTCTTTCTACTTTTCATGCATAGAGTCAAGAATATAGGATAAATTAGTTTCACAGGTATGTGGTTTGACCTACTACTTTATATACTAAATTGCTCAAAGGCAGGAAGAATGTCTTCTAAGTGTTCTGCACCTCATCACGTGGAGTAGGTTTTCCTAACCTAGCAAACACATGTCACACAGAAGGAAGATTCGAAAAGACTTTGAAAGCCTAGGACACTGGAGCAAACCCAATATAATGAAATTCAACAGGGATGAAGTCCTTCCTTGCCTTAGGCTCAAGTTTCCATCCTGATACCCTTTTTTTTTTTTTTAGCGCTTCAGCCCCTCTGAGCCCCCGTTTCTTAAGGAGCAATATGGCATCATTACAGCCACATCACAGGATTACAGTATGGATTAAATGAGATCATGCACTTACAATGACTATGATAAATGTGGCACAAATTGGGCCAATGTATAATAGTTAGCTCTTTTTTTCGATTCAAGTAAACTTTATTATTTTTTATTATTTTGTTTTTAGGTGACACATAATTGTATATATTTATGGGACATAGTGTGATGTTTCAATACATGTATACATTCTGATGATGATCAAATCAAGGTATTTAGCATATCCATCACCTCAAGCATCTACCATTTCTCTTTTTTTGTGGAGAGAACATTCAGAATCCTTTTAAAATGTGATTTTTTGGGGGGGGTGTTGCATGCAGAGAACATGCATTCTGGCCTGCACCTGCACGCTGTCTGTTTTACAAGGGCAGTCCCCGGTGGGGAGCCAGCGGTTTTCCAGGACCACCTGTGCCTGCATGGGTGCATCTGTCTAATTCCGGAGTCCAGGGTTGGGAAGCTCATTGTTGCAGCTCATTGTTGTCCTCTCACCTAGCCTTTATCAGGATTAAGGGTGGATTTTTTTTTAATATTAAAAAAGTTGCCGAAGTATAAGATGGGGGTAACTATCTTATGTGGGGCCTAGTAGTAGCGTGAGTAAAAAAGACCCAGGGGTTTAAGTGAGGATGACATTCTATATGAGTTACTGATGTGGTGCAGTCAACACATAGCATGATGTGGGGGCAGGAAGCAGTGATGGCCCAGGAGGAAGATGTATGTGTCCCCACATCCCAGCTCCACCATAAATCTCAGAGGTCAAAATAAACTAATATCTGCCAGAAACATGATAAAACATGAGCTCAGTTATCCTCACTGTAGAACTTGCATTATAATTATATTGGTTTTGAATCAATTAAAAGAAAATCAAGATTAAAACTAAGAACCAAGAAATAAATATGAGTCCTAGCTTCTGGACAGATCTATCCATATAAGAACAGGTAACTTCTCTTCCACCCAACCCCCACCCCAGGCAGCCATCAATACCTCAGATTAGTAAAGGAAGAATCCAGGACAGTGGTTTTCAACCTTGGCTACAAGTGATATACCCAAGAAGCTTCTATAAATCCTGATGCTCGGACCACACTCCAGGTCAATTAAATCAGGATCTCTGCTCGTGGGACCCAGGCATGCATCCAGGTGATTCCAATGTGCAGCCAGGGCTGAGAACAATTGCTCCAGAGCTAGTCCCACTTGCACCTGGAGGACGGTCCCTCTACTTCTGGGCCTGAGGAAGGTCGAAGTGTGACCAGGATAGAGAAAAGTCTGATGTCTGACATAAGGACAACTGGCAAAGGACATAGAAAAGGGGAAACTCGGGGGAGTATAGCTGTTACCTGCAAATACTTAAAGGACTGTCAGGTGTAAGAGGACGTTATTTTGTTTTCCCTGCATTGCTATCAAAGGGTGGGAACTACAGGGAATTGGATTTTAGCTCAACCTGAAATAAGAAATAAGCACTTTCTTATAAGGAGAACTCTCCAAGCAAGGAGTAGGAGGTGCAGATGGAAAAATGTGCAACCTATTGCTGAACACTGTGCACATGAGCTAGAGTGAAACCCCACTGGGCAGGGATTCGGCAGAAGGAGGTCAGGCACTGGACACAGGGAATTGGGCTCGCTGACCTTTAAGGTCCTGCGTAACTCTGTGATTCCAGGTGTCTTTGATTCCAGGGGCTCCATGGCTAGTCATGGACTAATTACCACCTTTTCAGAATGAAGAAAAAGATTTTTAACTAAGAGAACAGATCCATCATAAACCTTAGCAAACGCATAAGCATGAGTGGGTTGGGACATAGGACTGAAATGCCTAAAAGTTCTTTCCACAACACCATACAGTTTATTAGAACAACTCAAAATACAGCAATAAAAGGCAGTCACAGTAAACGGCCTTGCTGTGGCAGCTCTCTAGAAGGATATCTGATTTAAGAAGGCAGACACTCTGGAGGAGACCCCTGCTGTTTATATGGTTGTCCAAGTTAATTATCCCTATACTTTCAGATGAAGTGAATGGTAATCTGTTTATCTAGGTCAAATATTTGGAGCTGACTCTGTCCCTTGACAGTCGTATGAAAGTACATACTGTTGTCCTTTGGGGTATTATAAGAAAAGAGCAGGTTAAAAAAATAGCATGCACTTCTTTACAGCCACAACATAGTAAGCCTTTATTTCTAAAGTACTCTAATTAGACCCAACCTTAAAAAAGTGATCTAAAATAGTATTTTTTAAAAAGATAGAAAAAAATTTTTAGTGTCCTATTATTTCCGTTTCTTGAATTCATGGCATATTTTTGTCTTGAGTTTACGGAATATATTTCCCCATGGAGATAATGAAAATCTGGCTTCTAACCTCTGCAACCGTTCCTAAGGATAGTAACAACTACTGCACGTGGAAAAAAGGGACGGTGCTACCACAGAAGACTAGTAAAGTGCTGATGTTGATTATCAGAACAAAGAGGGGTGTCGGAGTGGAGGAAGAAACTTCATATGTCACAATGTATCTGGGGGGATGTGATTTAATCTGCAAAATAAAATCTTTGGGAGAGTGAAGTGCTTCCTAACAGCATTTACCAGATGTCCTTGAGGTTGATCACGTTTTGGGTCAAATCAGTCAGAGTGCGTAGGGGATGGAGGGAGGGTGGATAAGCCCACTGTGGGGAAAGTTAGCATTACCAGGGAACCTGCTGTGGGTAGTGGTGGGGGAGAGGGCCAGGCTCTGGTTTGGCCCTTGAGGGATGGTGTCCTCAGGAAACTGCAGAATCATGGTGCTTCTTGAGCTATGTAAACCTTCCTTAGACTGTGTCCCTTTGAGCCACTTATTCTGTACTGACTAAATCCAATGTATCTAACATTGTTGAGCACCAGCTGTGCAAGGCACCTCACCAAACATGAGCAAGCAGCGATGAGTGGAAGACTAAGATGTGGTCACTGCCGTCTTGGAATCCCAGAATGCTAATGCTACAAGACCTCACTACTCAAAGTGCTGTGTCCAGCAGTATTGGCATCAGCTGGAAGCTTCTTAGATTCACAACCTCAGGCCTCTCTCCAGACCTACTGAATCAAATCTGCATTTTAACAAGATCCCCAGGTGATTCCTATGTCCATTAAAATTGGAGAAGCACTGCAATAAGAGATCTCAGCGTCTCTAACCTCTCATCTTTCAGGTACAAAGGGGAGGCTCAGAGAAGTTAGGTGGTTTGCTCAGTCACACTATACATTCATAGCAGCCAAGTCTAGAACACACGTTTCTTGATGCTTTATCTAGAAAAACATGCTATAGGAAAAGAATGGATATAGGAGCCGGGGAGACCTGAATTTGGAAGCTGTGTGGCTCAGTTTCCTCACCTATGCAAACTAGGTTTCTTATACTTCGCTAGTAGTATAACTATGAAGATTCAATGAAATAACATATATGAAAGTGCCTGAGATGCTCAAAAAATTTAATTTCCAAAATTGTTTCTGTTCCCACCAGCACCTTCTAGGCACTCCTAGCCTCTGAAGAGGCCAGGTGTACACCTGACTTGGGACTGAGGGGTTGTCCAGGTGGTGGGGAGTTTTCTTTGGCAAAGACCACAGAACACTACCCTATCTTCTAAAGGGCAGGGTGTCCACATTGCTGCCCCATGTTCTTTAAGACCGCTGTCTATGCTTTATATAGATCCCTGGATGTTTCCAGTCCTGTTTTCTAACACAGTGACGTGCTCACTTCTGGCAGATTAATTGGTAGCGTTGTCAGCACAGCTGCCTTTTATTGCCAATAAACTTGGGTCCCTGAGAGCTGTGGCCTTAATTATTTATTTCTTTTTTCCAAGAAGGATAAAGTACATCCTGCTTTTTTAAAAAAGTGTCTCTTGCATCAGGACAAGAACCTGAAGAATTCACTGAGGATGTGTCATATGGCAGTGCCTAGAAGTGCCTCAGAAAAAGCTAAAAATTAGCAGAGGCTGCAGCACCCTATACTAGCCTTTTACCTTGCTTTTCTTTACCCTCTTCTCCCCCTTTCTCACCCCCGCCCCAATAAAAATTTCAGGCTTAATGGCAAGGTCTCCATTTCTCTTAATGGCAGAGATTCATCTGCTTCCAGTCTAAGTCTCATGATGAAATTTCCCCCCATAAAATATTGTGATTTCCCCCTTCCTGCTTAAGAAATGTTTGAAGGCTTCGATGCCACAGTGTATTCCTTCAGTGTTGTTTTCCTACATAATACTTGAGAATTGCTGAATCTCTCACAGCACCATTGATTCAGATACAACCATATACAACTGTGTATTTTCATAGCTGTTAAAAATAAATAATGTGCTCTAGGAAAATTCAGAATCGTTGTTGACAGGATTTGAAGTTAAACAAAAATCATTTTGATGAGTTTAATCACTGCATAAGCCGCCAGTGTGTAATTTTAAAAAGCTTCACTATCTTGTTGGGCTTATCAGAGTGTTTTTCCTTTTGTGTGACAAAACTATTTAATACTATGCCATAAAGCAGAATCCAGCTGCCTGCTTTTTGCACTACTAAGAAATATTCAGTTCAGCCAAATACTAGCTCTCTCCAATTATTGGGGAATCTAAGAAAATCAAAGGAAAATTTAATCCACAGGGAACACAAAGGTCTGTTTTGGCCAATAGTTTCAGTATCTTCCCCACAAAATAGTTTGTGGGATCACCTAGTAAGTAGACAGATCTAAGTTTCACCTTCTTTCACTTCTACCTTCTAGTCAAGGGGCTAATGAACTGCAAAACAGTCCCAACTGGACAGCAGGAGGGATAAGGAACAAAAAGAACTTGGTAATAAGCCATCTACATAATTGGTCCTTGAATAAAAAAATCAAGTCTTAAATAGTAATTTTTAAGTCTGTTAGACCTCAGCTTCCACAATGGCAAGACACAGTAAACTACTTATTATACTATTTTATTATAGTCAAATACCACCTCATTTTAAATAGAGGCCTTGTAAAACTGAACTAGATTGACGTTTTAATCAGAGTTATCTGTATAATCTCTAAATCTGCCTAATTGGATCATCTGCAATGGCTCCTGCGGCCATTAGTCTTAATTAACACGGCGCCATGGTTACTGCGCATGCTCTGCGGGCGCAGCGTAGGAGCTAACATCATCCGTCCGCCTCTTTATGAAAAGACTGACTCGTAAAGTTTCTGTATGTGTGTGGGTCTCCCCAAATGCCAACCACATATCAGTCAAGTTTGTAAACCCCAATTTTAAAACACTGAAGTTAATTTATTAGCTATCTGTGGCCACCCACACCCCAGAGCTGGTATGGCACAGAAATGGACTAAATAGATCATGTTGGGGAAACAACTGAAGGTATTCATGGCATTGAAGAAGTTGATCTTTGGGGTCTTCCATCTCTGCACTGCTCTTCCTTCTCCTGAAGGCCCTTTCCTTGTCCCCAAGCGTACAAGCCTGCCAACTATCCAAAAGTCTTCCCATGGTGCCCTCCTTGCCAATTCTCCTGGGTTGAAAGTACCTCTTCCTCCTATAACAACACTCCTTCTCCTGTGGAGGGTCTAAATCAGGTGTTAGAAGGAAAGCAACCTGATTACATTATTCACAATTTAATGATAGTATTAATTGAAAAGATGAGTTTATTGATACAATTGAAGTTATAATTGATAGAATTGTTATAATTGATAGAATTTCAGCCAATGTAATTTTTCAAAGGAAGTTATTTCAGGCAGAATTAGAAAAGAATGTTTAAAAAGCAAGATATATGTAGATATATTCATTACACACACACACACACACACACACACACACACACACACACACACACACACACACACATAGAGCCATGCTCTAGAATACTGTGCAGCAGTATTTTTTTTAAAAAGAGAGAGAACACTATATATGCTAAAATGGAAACTCTCCAAAATACAGTAACAGCAAATCCCTTTTGGACTTCTCAAATCCAACCACAAGGTCACAAATAAGGTTGTCGTGGGTCTTCCTCCACTAATTCAGAATAATCCTCCCCTCCCCTCCGCCTACTCCCTGAAAGAATCAGGCACACTCAGTACCACCCACAGACTCAAGCCTGGAGAACCGGGCTGGAAACTTGGCAGCATGGCGCTTCTGAAAAGTTGCTAGTCCCTAAGCCTAAGCAACCAATGTGGGAATCTTATTCGTGGTCAAAATCACACTCACAGATCTGGCCACAAATTGAATTCATTTTCCACTGTGGAATCCCTAAACCTCATCTACAGCTTTCTGATGGCTTTTGTTCCAATTTTTGTTTTAATCTAAGGCCAAAGATAAGACCCTGATGGAATTTTTCTTCTTTTATAATAAATGCACAAATAAATAAAAACAAAGCATCGAGCTAACTTTGTGGGCCTTATTTCATGGGTACCATCCCAGCTGAGGCAGTTCCCAGGCCCTGGAAGTGCTCTGCCCAGCAGGGGGCTATGCAGGGCCAATCACGTCTGTACTTCCCAAGAGCAGGACGCCAGTGTTCCCAAAGCCAGGGGAGGGAAGCCAGCCTGCTGCCCAAACACTGGTTTGTTACGGAAGCGGAGATGGCCTATGCCTCTCCTCCCATGAGCTATTTCTGAAAAAGAAGCACAATGACAAACTTGAATTAGACTCCTTCAAAGCAAAAGCTACCCTCTGGGACTCAGATTTTTTTTTTTTTTTTTTTGGTGGTGGTGTTGGATGTTCCATTAACTATTTCAATGCACTGTCAATTAAAAAAAAAATACAAGATTTATATTTTTTTAAAAAAGAAGAGGTTATTATTTCTCATGATCTCAACTTGCAGTGGCCATTCTGACAGGCGAGGAAACAGTACTCCGGCCATAAGCTAGAAACATGTGTTTTAAGGGACCAAAGGGAACAGAATCTTATACTCAGTGGGCTGGCTAAATATACATATTTAACAAGCTACAGAAGGAGTCATGAATATTTATGAACAGAAAAACACGCATGCGTAATTGGGCTTTACACTTCCCATCCCATCATGGCTGGAAGCTCAGTTTTAAGGCTTTTTTCTGGGGTCCCCTTGGCTGAAAGGGGTCTGTTCAGTTAGTGGCTTAGGATTTTATTTTTAGTTCACAGCACTAAGGATCATTCAGCAAATGATTCTTTTCTGGGCTGAAAGATTAAAGAGATAGAGGAAATGACTTCTTTGGGGCATGCGCTGTAATCCCTAAGAGTTGAGAAGGCCGTTTTCCTAACGCCCTTGTCACTGTTTAGCAGCAGTTCACGTAGGCACTGGGACGATCCTGGCCTGCTCCTCTGGTGGGACAGACATTGTCCCCACAGCAGTAAAGCTGTGTTTGTCAGGAAGTAACCATGCAGCAGCTGTGGGCAGCTGTGTGTCCAGAAGGAAGTGGTTCCACTCTTTTTGCTTTTACTTTTTTTTTAAAAAAAAAAAACGTGAATTTCCAGTTTTATTACAAAGCTATTTCTACAGTGGGTTTTCCAAAGGAAGGTCTCAGATTTGGCTGTCAGAGACTCTTGTTCCCATTGTCCTAACGAGCCCTATAACTACATCTTGTAAACCCAGGCTCTGTGAACTCCCAATGTTTTGGGCTGAAAGAGACTTAGGAGATGACACGTTCTCTTATTTTAGGAGTGTCTGCAGGTGCCAACTGGAATGGGGTGATTGGTACTGTGTGTGCCCAAACAGAGAAGAGAATAGGAAAGAACATTCTGAAGCTTTTACCCTGCTCAATTTAGGGATGGGCTGCTTTAGGAAACCTTTGGCAAGTAATTGCATCCAAGTGTCTCAGTTCCTCAGTGAATACATGACATGTGTTATGTTAACAGGTCCACTTACTATACTGAGATCTGGAATCCCCTCCCTGGCTATAAATTCGGTTTTTGTTTTTTTGGGTTTTTTTTGGTGTTATACTGAGCATATGTGGCTCTCTGGTTACAAGTACTCTTGTTGATTGGAAGGAGAATCTTGTCTTTTAGGACACTAGTTTACAATTTAGTACACTATGACAGCAGAGGCATCAATGTCTGAATTTACCTCCTATCTTTGTATTTTCAGGATGAACCAAAAGAAAACAGTCCACTAATTTGCCACTGCACACCAAGTTAGCATTTTAGATGTTCAGTGAAAATGTAGGCAAGAGGCTGGGCACGGTGGCTCCTGCCTATAATCCTGGCACTCTGGGAGGCTGAGGTGGGAGGATTGCTTGAGCTCAGGAGTTTGAGACTAGCTTGAGCAAGAGTGAGACCCTGTCTCTACTAAAAATAGAAAAAATTAGCCAGGTGTGGTGGCACACACCTAGAATTCCCAGCTACTCAGGAGGCTGAGGCAGGAGGATCTCTTGAGCCTGGGAGTTTGAGGTTGCTGTGAGCTGTGATGACGCCACTGCACTATAGCCTGGGCAATAGAGTGAGACTCTGTCACAAACAAAATTAAAAAACAAATTTAGGCAAGAGGTGGCAACAGTTACTGTTACTCAATTATATTTATAATACTCAGAAAGGCAATCTTTACAATCTACAGAGTTCAAGTTCATCCTTATATTTACAATGAGTAAGTAGCTTTGGGAATATTTGGCCACTGAATATCAACAGGTAAGATCACTTAAAGTTTCTACAGTGTTTGTGAAACTAATCTTGCATTCTACTGATAACATCCACATCCACACACTTGTATGTGGCAACATACTCTGTATGTTTGGTATACAAAGGGTGGAAAAAACAAATCCTTGCATTGTTGGATTTGGCACTCTAGCCAGTGTATACCTGGAGCCATTCGTGGGGTCCAGGAACCAGAGCATGCTTGTCTTCCTATGAACAGAGCATCACTGGAGCATTCCTGCATATCAAGTGGATGCTTTTTTCCTAAGTTAACCGCAGGGAGCTTTCTCTACCTACAGTATTTGGAATTTTTCAGCAAGTGCTGTGGTAGCCTGGTGTCTGCTGAGCAGAGTTATCATGACCTACAATTCACTATTCCTTTGGATAACTCAGGGAAGGAAGAAAAATAACTGAACTAAACCCGAAAGACCTGGGTTGCAATCCTGGTTCTCTGTTTTCCTATCTGTATGATGGGTAATCACATCAGGCCTACACGAGGTTTTTGTGCAATTCAAAATAGATACTGGATGAGAGTGATGAGAAAACAGTTTATAAATTATACCATATTGCATGGATACATAGAATTTGTTATTTGTATTTGGCAAAATGTACACTCTTTTACCCCTACCTTAGATGTTATGTGGTAAATGCCATAACCTTCTGAGACAAAAACAAAACAAAACAATCACACCCCCCCACACGCACCCAGCTTTTTGGATCTAGGTTTGTGCTTCACACAATTGCATCAGCTACTAAGGAAAAGGGCCAACTCTCAAAGGATGCTCAGCCCACAGCTTTACTTCTAGACTGTGAGGGTTTCTATGGGCCATCTGTAGTCTGGAGTTCATAGCAAGACACGTGCTGTCAGGTCAGGGAATTTTACTTAATGACCCAGCCCTAACGCCAGGTCAGTTTGTGCTGAGCCACTGGATTGCACTATTGGTCCAGAATGACCAGTTACTTCCCTTCCCTGATTAAACATCTTCAGAAAAGATTTTTTTCTTTGTTACATAACCCAAGGTTCAAAGTCCTTTGTTCTTGAGGTCTTTGCGGATGAATGGAAGCTCACGTTCACTGCCTGCTGTCTAATACTTTTCAAGTGCCCTGTTGTAAGAAATAATATTCATGGCTGATTGCCTAAAAGATATGAAGAACAAACATCTATTCCTCTAGATACCTTAAATTGTATCCACACATTGAGCCAAATCATTGAAAAGCAGCAGGCTTAGGCTGAATTCCTCTGGACCCGTGTAGAGTGGCTTTTACTGAATTACACTTTGGCAGTATGCCATTGGCTTGCATTGAGGGACATTACAAGAAACAGTCCCGTAAAAATTGCTGGTGTAGGGATATTGTAGAAGGTATTTCCACTGTATCCCATATTGAGCCTTTGATGAAAATCAATGGAGAAATTTCCCTTGGCTCTTAGTTCCAGAAGAAGCCTGTTTCTCTTGAGCAACTGTTTTTTTCCCTACAGGCACTGCAAATTTCATATTTCTCTTTTTGCTTTGGCATCTAGGAAGCTCAGAGTCAAATCTCTTTCCCACCTCTAACAACTTTACATGAACCACATATGAACAACTATTCATGGTTTTATATTATTTTTCATGTTTATTTCCTACACTTCAAATTTCTTTTTAAAAATTTTTTTATTCTATGTATTTAAGGTGTACAACATATAAATTTCTTCTTTATGTACTGAGTGATTCTGTAAATTCCCCTGAATCTTTTGAGAATGAACGTGTATCTAACTCATCAGCCCTACATAAGGCATTTCTAGATCCAACCTGCATTTCCAGCCTTGTCTTTTGCCACTTTCTACCATGAATCTGTGATCCAACCATAATGACCTTCACAATTCCTTGAATATGCCATGTACCTTCATGCTGTTCTGCATCTGTCTATGTGAGGTTCCTCTGCCCAAAATACCCTTTCACAAGTGAAATCCTGGAATAATTCATAGCTCCTGACTCTGTTCCTGAATAGCTTTTCATCCATACCACCAGTGTAGCACTTATCATAATATATTCGAGTAGACTATGTACGCATCTGTGTCCTTTGCTAGACTATAAACTCCTTTTAGGCAATGCTATTAATATTCATCTTTGTATTCTTAGTTCCAGATACATAACAGGTCCTCAACAAATATCTGTAAAATTAATGAATAACTCAATACTCCTGTTCCAGCACCAACATGAAGAATTAAGATGTTGCTTGTTACCAAAATTGATAACAAAATGCATTTCAGTCTTCGCATGGGCTTTGAGGTGGTGGCTGCTGGAGGCACAGTGGTGTCTGGCTTAGAGCAGACCTCAATCCTCAAACTTTCTTCTGAAGACAGGAATACTGGGATGCTTTTATTCAGTGACATTTTCTTTATGGCATTTTATACTGTATAAAATTCCTGTTGTTTATCCATTGATGAAGCCAACAACAGAAGAGCAATCAAATGAAGTCAGAGAAATATAAAAAAATTGTGCCTGACTGTACTGTGTGGTTTCACAGGACAGAGGAGAGAAGCCCAGGAAGGGGAGTAGGGGGCAGCCTGGTGCTGGGGCATAGAGAGTGTAAACACACATGAGTGCTAAGGAAAGTTAACACCAGCAACCAATTAGTCAATCAACTTTCCAAACCCTGGGGTGGAAATGATGCTATCACAGCCTCCCTTGTTCTTCCAGCACCAGAATAGTAATTTTTTGTTTGTTTGGGAACTGCAAATGTCCACTGGATGATGTAATAGAACATGAAAATGGCATCACAGTGTTTACAGCAGAATGTGGTATCAAAACATTCAAAGGGCGCTGCAGAGCAATATTCAATACAGTAAGCTGTACCTTTCTACCTTGCAGGTTTCCCACTTTTGCTTCTTGCTTTGGTGCTTGCTTTTTTGGAAACTGCACAATAAAACTAATGGGATTATTACTGTTTCAACACAAAGACCACTGAGTATAACACTTTCATTTGACAATTGGAAAGGTTAAGGCCCTGTCAGAATCACTGACTTGCCCAAGGCTACACAACGAGTTGGCAGCAGAACCAATATTCCCAGCTTACTGTGCTCTTCCCGTAATACCAGCCAACTACGTACAAATAATGGAAAGCTTCCGGGAGAATCAACCAGTTGCCACATTGATGCCAATTCAGTAAAAACAACAACAACAACAAAACCCCCAAAACTTGGCATTAAAGGCCTAACTGACTCAGTTAAAGGTTTGAGTAAGTGATTAATGGGTACAGGGATAGGGACTAGAGTTGCGATGAGATGTCACATCTTCAAGCTTGGCATCTGGGACTGGTTCTGCCAAACACTCCAGGAGAGCCTAACATCTGTTAATCCAGCTGCCGGAAGGAGGAGGTGAGGTGAATGAAAGCCACGCGTGGAAGAACGCAGCGGAAATCTAGGACTCAGACTTCACGCTCTGATGATGAACGTCTTATGTATGTCATTCGACAACTGACACGTGGCATGCCTCGGCAACAAGACGCTCAGGATTTTTGTAGTTGAGTTGGGAAGGCACGGGGCCCTCCAAACAGCCCACAATTCAGTTGGGAGTGTTCTAAGAAGGCAAGAGTGTTGGTGCCTTGCAGTCTGCATTCGGGCACAACAGGCCCTCTCATCCCATTTTTAGGGAGCCAAGTGTGCCCGGAATCCCCAGGCGTGCTTGGCACGCGGGAAAGGCTCTCGAGAGGCTTTACCGACTCAACTGCTGAGAGAGGACTAGACCTTCTGGAGTTTCTGATTGCCTTTTTAAACAATAAAAAAGCGGATAATAATCCTTCCCAGAAAAATGTGAGGTTAAAAGTTTAATCTGAGTTCACGGCACATGCATTCCAAGAGGGTACTGTACTCGGGGAAATTACTCACCTAGAGTTTATATAAGTTCTGAGGCGATTAGAGTCAGCCGACAAATTGGAGCCAGAACACGTTTACATTTAAGGCTTAAAATGTAGATTCCTCTTATGGAAAGAAAGAAGAGGGGGGAAAAAATCACCCACCGCTCCATGTTTCTTGTTAAGGGACCAGGCCCCACTAAGTGTCAGTCCGTCGACTCAAAGAGTGTGGAAGATGCCAAGCCCAGGTTCCCCCTCTGTCTGTCCTCTTGAAAAGCACATGTCACATCTGCTTGCCATCAGCATTTATCTCGCAGTGTGCGACTGACTCATTTGGCAAACTCAAAGCACATGTTTATTCCTGCTGAGGAACCAGCCATTACTGTGCAGTTTACAGGCCCTCTGCGACCCAGCGCACACAATGTGGCAGAGAGAGCTGCCAAGGAGCTGCCCCGGGCTCTCGGTGCTGCTACGTTTTGATTACTTTGCTACCAGCTTTGTAAATGGAGATGACACCTTCTTCGGCCTCCAGTGAGTGCTTCTGTCCCTCCCCAGCCTGAGTCATAACGAACCCTTCCTTTCCTTCTCAGCCAGTCTGGGAGAAGGAGGACCCCGACACAGCCGTGTCTCGGAAAGAGCTGCAGCAGGTTAATGAATAAGACACACACAGCTCGTGAGTTTCTGGCGTCTGTGCAACAACTCAAAAAGTCTCGGTCACAAAACGAGAGCTATGTGCTCTTTTTCCAAAGCCCTGCAGTCTCAGGGATGGGGCTTGGTAACTGCAAGACACCTTTCACACTGGGCTCCACTCCACCACCCACTCTGACTTCAGGTGGTTTCTCTAACAACTCTGAACCGACTGGGGCCTACGCGACCTACTCACCTACTAAGGGCTTCTCTGACTACATGAACCTACTGTAGCAGAGCTTACACAGCCGTATTCTGAGTTGAAAATTCATCAGACTTACCATTTTGCCTGCCAGATCATTTTTTCTGACGTTGGCTCTATTCTGCCAAAATTCACAGCACGGCCATGACCATGGCCAGTCAACACAGGCGTCTTTGTATGAGGTAGAAAAAGGTGCCCCCTCTAGGCAGATCAGCCCTTCTGGGAACCCTTCTGTGGAGCAAACCCCCACACAACTGAATGCAGTTGCCCTGGTAAGAGATCATAGGCTTTTTCTTTCCAGAAAACTTTAAAAGTGATGTTAACTCTAAGGTTTGTTTGCCTTCACTGGGGAACGCCACCCTTGGACGACTAAATGCAAAAGGCCAAAGGTTTGAATCAAAACCTCCTCTACAGCTTTGTCTGTGTTCTCTGAATGCTGAGCTATGCAGAGGGTGGGCTGGAGAGGCTGGCATGGGTAACACATACCACGGGTGCCACTAGTGCAGCTCATGGCCATCTGGCCAAACCACTTGGAATACTCAGTTGGCTCTGGAACCAGCTCCTGGATGGAACTTGTTGTTTTGGTGAGTTTGTGTCCTCTTTCCCTGAGTCCTTCCTTAGTTCTGTGTATCTCTGGAAAGATAGATTTCCTGTCCTCCTGACTGGAACAGTATGTCCTCCAAGTTCTTTCTTTCTCATCTGTGGCTCTATCATCCCTTCAGACTTTGTTTACAGGCAGGGCTGTCCTCTGAGGCCACCACCTCTACCTTTGCACATGCCACCAACCTTGGCATACACATCAACCTTAGTATATGCCACTCCTAAGCAGTGAGTTCCAAGCATTTTGAACATATATCTCCCAAAAGCCCTATTTTTTATTTGTTAATTTATAAATTATCTACACAGGCCATTATCACGGCACAAAATATACTTTGAGATGTATTATTAACAGTTATATATATTTTCATCCCAATTTCCCAGTTAAATTTTTATAATTCTGTAGAGTTTTGTTTTTTCCCCCTGGCCAACAGCTTGGCAAATCAGATTAGATCATTGTTCTTTCTGCCTCGTAATCGTGGCTGGCCAAGCCTTTGCAGGAGGGGTAGCAGCAGTGCTACCTCTGCCGTTTTTGTTGGCTTGGTTTTCTTGGGGCCTGTGTTATTAGCCTGTCTTTAATCCACAGTTTCTTCATAGAAGTCTTGTTAAGCCATGTGTCCATTTTGTGAAGGTTAAAACTAGTGAATCCATTTAATCCACAAATAACCAGCCATGGTACACTCTCTGCCCTTGAATTTGAGAACCCGGAGACAAAAGACTAAAGATTGGCCCATTCAGTGAGGTTTAACACTGTGTTATCCAGCCAGGAAAAATTGCAGAGGGTTTTGGAGCTGCCAGAAAAGGATAATTTCATAGTTGATTCCACATCTACATCATTTCTTGTTCTGAGAACTTTTTAAAAAGGGAAGGGAAGTTACAGACACTAACTGCCTTGAATACTTCCAAAAGGAAGCGGGTCTATGACTTAACTTTCTAGGTTACCCCAAAAAAGCAAAAAGCAGAGCCTGTTTTCACACATCTTTACCCCGCAGGCACTTTCGAGAAAGCGTGGGAACTACAAGAAATTGGAGAGGGATATGTTGTTCCTCTTCCCTTTACTCCACAGTGCTGCTTGCTCGGCAATAATAATATCCATGGTCTTAACACCTTCTGTAAATTGATTTTGTCACCTCACTGTAGATTTGAAAAAATTAGAGCTCTTATATACCTTTTCAATATCAAGGGTTACAATTTCTAGTTTGAGAGGAATTTTGTGATTTATCCAAGAAAAGCAACCACCATCAAGATGAAAGGAACTAGCAGCAAATTCCCTTTTCCACCTACTTCTTTTTTTTTTTTTTTTTTCCTGAGACATGGTCTCACTCTGTTGCCCATGCTGGAGTGCAGTGGCCTCATCATAGCTCACTGTAGCCCTCAACTCCTGGGCTCAAGTGATCCTCCTGCCTCAGCCTCCTGAGTATCTGGGATTACAGGCGCATGCCACCACACCTGGTTGATTTTTTAATTTTTTGTAGGGACAGGGTCTCACTATGTTGCCCAGGCTGGTCTTAGACTCCTGGCCTCAAGCAATCTTCCTGCCTCAACCTCCCAGAGTGCTAGGATTATAGGTTTGAGCCAACACATCTGCCTGCACCCACTTCTATGGTAAAAACACAAGATCAGTGCATTTCTCCAATGTGGCCAGTGAAGGCTTTTCTGAGGCCGTTTCTCCAATGCTTGAAAACAATTCGCCCTTCTGACCCCAGTCTCTTCCCCATGCACGAGCCTCCCTCTAAGGGCAAGAAACAGCTCTGTACATCCAGGGGTCCCTGATATAGGAGAAGGACGGTTAACTGACTGTCACAGGGTCAGTCACAGGAAAATCTCATGCATAGGAAAGAAGATTCAAGCTGTGAAAGAGACAGAAGAATTAGCTCAGAACGTGGAAACACCTGACTCAGTGGTGTCCACAGTGAAGTTCAGAGAAGTCGATAACTATATAAAGAATGAGAAGACACCACTAAATTGGAACTAACTGATCAGCACTGTGCACCAAGAAAAGTACAACTAATGGAAATCGTGCAGGTGGGGGGGAGAGGAGGGGATACGTGAAATCATACCTAACAGGTACAACGTACACTATCTGGGTGATGGTCACACTTACAACTTTGACTCAAGCACTACAAAAGCAATCTATGTAACCCAAACATTTGTACCCCTGTAATATTTTGAAATGAAAAAAAAAAAAAGAATGATAAGAAAACTGACATTGCAACCAGCTGAAGACATGGGCTGAGACATCTGAAATCTCCAGGCATTTCTGGGGGGAAACGTGTGAGCTGACCCCTTTGACCTCACGTTCTCCATGCTGCCTCTTTTCGTGCTACTTGGAGTTGTTTATATACTTGATTCTAAGTGCCCACGGACTTAAATAATACAAGAAGGAAAGAAGGAATTAAAAGCCAGTCTATATGTAGTATCCAGACCTAAATCCTAACCTAAACACATCCAAATTCCTCTGATCTTGTTACCAACATAACACAACAGAGTAGGTCCAAATAATGCAAAGCATTCCAGGGCCACCCATGTACGCACCAGGCTACTCTGTCAGCAGCTCAAGGCACTGTTTAAAAAGCAAAACCAACAAAAAATAACACAAAAAACCTAAATCTGAAATATCATCCAGAAAATGCACAGCAGCGTCTGAGGTTGAGGACATTTTTCTACCATGCTGGTCTCAGGCTCAACAATAAGATGCTGCTGGCAGACTGAACTTCAGATGATGGTGCGGGCACCATGAGCAGACCCTGTGTGTGTGGCCAAGGGGGAACTGAGGCAGGAGAGTGGGCCGGAAGAGCAACTAACTCCAAAGGGTTTCATCGTTTCCCAGCAGTCACCCCTGTGCCCCTGCCCTGCTGTTCTCGCAGGCTGGAATCTTTCTTGTCAAACCAGCCCAAATATAATAGCAGGCCATACTCTGCTGTTTCATGTCAGATCATTCACTAACGTATTTACGCATTTAGTAAATATTTATTGACCTCCCCCTAAGTGTCATGCCCTGGGATACACTGGGGAAGGGAACACACATAGTCTCTACATGAAGCCTTTCTCCAAGTCTCCCTGGCAGGTTGTTTGCTTGACTTTGAATCTGGGTTAAAATGCTCTGGGGAAGAACTATACTTTGTGCTGTCATCAGTTGTTAGTTCAGTGGAGATGTTTCATTTGGGGTGGGTGCTGAGTGCTTGCAAGGAACAGGCCCTCACTGCTCCCTCCACTACAGCACTGAAGGAAGTGGGTAGGGGACAGGAGTGGTGAGGACTGTGGAGGAACACCGGGCGAATGTATCTTCACCTGCTTCACAGTTTATTTGGGACTATGACAGACCCCAGCTCTTGGCTCAATCCTCCGGGCATTCTTTTTTAAGGGTTGGGCGGTGGGAGCGGGGGCGGGGCAGTGACCGAAGAGGCTCTACTTACTCCGAGTGTATAGAAAACCTCAGGACATAGTTTTAGCAAGGACTTTCAGCTTTCTCTTAGTGTAAATGCTCAACCCTTTCATCTCCATTCGTTTTCCCAGTGCAGGTCTGCTGGTATTGCTAGGGAGTAATGAGACTGCAGGAAGCAGTGGCCACTGAGTATCTAGGGGACAGAAAGGGCCCTGGCAAATTCTAATCTGGATAACCTCTGGGTACTGGACAACCAAGGACTGGTGTGCTCTGAAAAAATGGAGCAACACTTAGTCCAATACATGCCAATTGTGTGTTCAATAGTTTATAGGGCAAATAGGTCCTTTCGGGCTGTCAAAAGTTCATGCACTTGGAATGACCAATGATGTACACTTAACCCTATGATAAAACTTATGGGAAAAGGAGGTCCGAGGCCTGCAGGGGAAATGAGTGATTACTTCTCTGGCATGGAAAGGCCATTGTACTTCATGTATGATTTGACTGTGCTCCAGTAAAACGATTTCAGCTTTAAGTGACACATTTCCTTTCTTCTTTATTAGGCATCCTGAAGGGTTATTTCACCCCTGGTTCTTTCTTACACTGAGTAGCATTTCAGCTATATTGTGCAAACCCAGAGATTGTGCAGAGGTCTCAGTAACACTTGATATGTCACTGATGGTCAACAACTGTCAGGCTGTGGTTTTGGAATCCTGAGGTGCATTCTTGAATCTGTGATGCATGTTTACGACCGTTGGAATGTGTCTTCAATCATCACAGAAATGCCTGAGCACATGGCTGTCTGTTATGCAATGGAAGACGTGACCGACTGTGTTTGTAAGATGTGCCATTATTTATTATTGTTCTGGTAACATTTACTATTTTGGAGGGTTTGTTGTTCTGTCTTAAAAAATAACAATTTGTGTATTTTTTTTTTTTTTAAGAAGTAGCCTAAACCTTCTTTCTCTTGAGTTTTGAAGCAAAGCAGCATCTGGGAACATATGGTCCAGCTTCCTAAAAAGTAAACTTTCCTTCCTCATTTTGTTAGGATGCATTCTGAATCCCTAGTGAAACCAAGGCTAGATCAGTTAGGGGACTTTTTTTTTCCTTGTGACTAATCTACATGGAAACACCCATCTCATTAGAGCGTCAGAAGGCAAGGGCTGAAGGGAAGGTAGACTTTGTCTTCCATGTGAACATCTTCTGATGGAGACCGACAGTTCTCACCCAGGAGCTGCACATGCTCTTTTTCTTACCCTGCACTCGGTTGCTACAACCCTTCTAGTAGTTAGGAATCTAAAATTAGTGATTGATGAGTGAAATCAAAGATTTTTATTTGCATTATAGTTCTTCAGATTCATAACCACTATACTGGCTGGTCTTTGAAATAATTCCTCTGTCAAATTTCCAACAACTTTGCCACTCAAGGCAATGCAGTTACCTTTGGCTTCCTTACAGGGATTCAATCCCTATTTCAAGGGAAACAGACCAGGATTTCAGAAGGCCAAACAGGAAGGCTTGTTAGAGCCAAGGCTCCTTAGTTACTCACGAAAGTACAATTACTGTCATCAGAAAAGACACTTTCTAATTGTCACCAAGGACTCATCCCAAGTGCTCAGTAATTGTCTTGGACTGAAAGTCTGGAGCTGTAACAGGGAGGGCCCGTGTTCCAGCCTTAGATTCACAATGTATCCTCTTGGCATCTCAGTGTTCTCGTTTACAAAACTGGGCTAGTATCCCTTACAGATACATTAAGAAACTATGCTCACGAACTTGCTGTACTATAGTTCTTGGGGGCATGGCACCGGCCACACATATTCCATGAGGCTTCCTAGCAGGCTTCGAACCTTCTCTATCCAGGGTTCAGGGACAAAAAGGTTGAAAATCAGCTGTCCTATATGATAATCTGGAATTCAGAGGACCCAAAAGGGCCATGTGGCTTCTGGAGGAGTTAACACTTGGCTCCAACAAGGGCCTCCATTTCAAGCAGAGTGATACACTATAAGGCACAATTAATAGACTCAGTCTAGCTATGACACTACCATGGTTTATGGTTTCCTCAGCTGTAAAATGAGGGTATGGGAATATTCAGTAACCTTTAGAACCTCTTCCAGCTCCAATGTGTGTGATTCTGTAATTCTGTTTTACTCAGAATTACACCGTAACAGAACACTGTGGAGTAAAACTGCAAGGCAACAGTATGAAAGAAGGTACTTTTAACAGTTAAACGTGGCTGATGACACGAAGGCTAACCAGAAGTATGGTGAGGAGGTGACTTCTCTCATCTCCTCTGTAAAGTTAGGAAATCTAGCAGAGATCTAAAAGATCCAGAAGTCTCACCTTGTGACATGTTTGACCGTCACAGACACAAGGTCTCAGCAGTAGCTGAATCAGGGCTGGTCATCTCTATGGCTGGTATGATGGTCCCAGCCCCATCTTCCCGCCTCCACCTCCATCCCCGGCAGCAGTGGAAGTTTGTTCCTTGCTTTCAGACATATGTTCTGGAGCGTCTTGGTGGATGCTCACAAGCAGGAAGTACATAAAATTGGGCTGAAGTGATTAAACAGCCACAGCCTCAGTTACTACTTTGGGGGAGTGTCTGAAGCCTTTCACAGAAAGCATCACTGTGTCCCCGTTCCTGACAATGAGCCATCCATAGTCACTTCTCCTTCAAGGGTTAAGTTACTATGCACTTCAAAAGGGGTTTTCAACGCCCCATCTATAGTCTTAGCCTCAGAAGAATGCTAATCCTACCGAGAGAACTTTTCAATACTTGGTTCTTAAGGACTAGACTTCAGAAACAAAGACTAAGAGCTATGCATGCCCAGCTTATTAAAGATCTTGAAGTAACAAGTGCAAACCAAAGCAAGTGGGACAAGATCATGATAGAAAGGACTTAGCCTGGCTACAGGTGAGTCCTCGCTTTAGTGAGACAGAACTGGCAACTAATGTCAGTGAACTATGGACAGACCTAACTGACTGTGCCAACGGCCGTGACCTACTCTTGTGCCAGTCGCTGAGTTTTGGCCAATCAAAGGCAGCCACCTGTTCAAACCATGTTCAAATAAGGCAAATGCTGAGCTCTAACCGATCCAGCTGTTTCTGTACCTCACTTCCATTTTCTGTACATCACATTCCTTTTTCTGTCCATAAATCTTCAACCACGTGGCAGTGCTGGAATCGCTCAGAACCTACTCTGGTTCGGGGGCCAATTTGTGAATCGTTTTTTGCTCAATTAAACTCAGTTCAATTTAGTTTGTCTAAGGTTTTTCATTTAACACTACACAGCATACAGACAGCCCTGGGTGCACTAACACTGACAATGCACACTTGTATTCACAAAAGAAAAGCACGTGAAGCGAAGTGTGCTCTGTTGGTGGCATCTGTTTTACTTTCAGTGAGCCATTACTGTCCAACTTTTTGAAATGACAGCTTTGACTGAGGACACATCCATCTAATTTCTTTTGGGAATTTCTATTCAAAAGATCAACAGAGTTGATTATTAAAGTTGTACCTCCATTAGCTAACCAAAGTCGAGAGTTGAGGAAATGATCCTCAACTTTTACTTTGGGCCAAAATAAAAGGAAAGCTCTTTTCAAATCTAAAATGTCCATACTGTCTTCATAGCCAATTTTGCCGGGTCACTGGGCAACGTCTGATTCACCTGAAGCCAAGTAAACATGAAAGAGGGATGTCTTGCTGTTTATTCCCACATACCTATGACATGAAAAAAGGGGTCAGATGAGGCTTTCTTTTGCTGCTTTCGAATTGGAAGAATTCCAACATATAACCCAAGGCATCTTCCTTTTTTCCCAAATGCATTCCTGGTTGGTTTATTTATTTTCTTTAAGATAAAATGAAGATAGTAAAACAAAGCATGAAATGGGAACTCTGATGCCTTTATCTTCACACATGGCACCACCGACATGCTAATGTAATACAGTCATGAAAGCACTGCTTGATGAATGTCGGTGACTTCTTTTGATCCCTTGAAATCTGTTTACTCTCTTGAACTGAAATAATTCCTGTGGTTTTGTTTGTTTGTTAGCAATTGTTTTTCAAAGTTTGGGAAAATGTAGCCAAAAAAAAAAAAATGGTAAAACAAGAATATCATCATTCCTCTGCCTGCTATTTACAAAGACGCTAAAATGAATTAATATTTAGTTTAACAACACAGAATTCCAAAGTGCTATTTCATATGTTTAAAGATATTATCGGTGTGGTAGCAATTTATGGGGAACTAGCTTATGGTGTTGTAAGCCAACGCTTTTTTCACAAAGTCATGAACTTGGGTACTGAATAAAACAAAATATTCAAAAGACAGGATGGAGCCACACATGAATTTAAAGTGCGATGGAGGATGGAGCTGTATAAACTGAATGAACAATCAGCCACCCCAACACAGGCCTTTCAATGAGACGGATCCACTCATGGCCACGTGGATGGTGGTCAACACAGATGAGTCACAGATATGCAACAGTGGGGGCTTCTGATTTCTCGCCATCTCCCTCTCACCCACCCCATCCTATTCTCTTCTGATTACATCTGTTGGGCTTCTGACCCTCTGACCTTGCCCCCCTCTCTGGCTGCCTGCTTGCCCCATGGACTGGCACTGGGTGCTAGTCAGTGCTCTCTACAACTAGTCTGCACCCCATTTTGGTTCGTCTTACTCTTGTGTTTTTGGGTAATCACCTCCTCACTTGGTGCTGGGCTCTAGACCTCAAGTTCAGCTTTGGCCACATGGCCAGCACCCTGAGCATACGGACCCCAGACACCACGAGGGATGGCTGGACAGTGTGAGTCAGCGTGGGCACCTTTACTCCCCAGGCTGCTCTTCCTGCGACTGGACCACTTCAGCCAGGTGGAGGCTTGGTAGCAGCGTAACGTGCTCCTTCATCTCACAGTGGCTTCTGCTGGATCGGCACAGGGTGAGACCCGGGCTGGCTGAGAGGAACATGGGGGCAGGAATCTGAGCATCTCGATGCTGAGCCACACCTGCCTGGGGGCAGTGTTGAGGTGGAACCTCAGAGAGAGATGTCCATCTGAGCCCCATTTTAAAGGAACTTTCTTTGATGATGTCTCTGGGGATATAAAGATAGCAAAGATGTCTAAAAGTCTTAGTTAAAACAGAAACATATAAAGGGAATGTATTAGAGTTCTCCAGAGAAACAGAACCAACTGGAAGTGTATATGTATACTGAAAGCGGTTTACTATAAGAAACAGAGTCTGGCAAGTTCCAAGATCTGTGAGCTGGAGACCCAGGAGAGTTGACGGTGTCAGTTCCAGTCTGAAAGCCAGCAGGCTCAAGACCTAAGAAGAGCCAGTGTTTCAGTTTAAGTCTGAAGGCAGAAGAAAAAACTGAGGTCCCAGATCAAAGATAGTCAGGCACGAGGAGTTCCCTTTTATTCGGAGAAGGGTGAGCTTTTATTTTATTCTGGTCTCCCATTGATTCAATGAGACACACCCACTCTGAGTAAAGCAGAGGGCAATCTCATTCTTTCCTCATTCTACCGATTCAAACGTTAACCTTGTCCAGAAACACCCTTGTAGACATACCCAGAATAAATGTTTGACCAAATATTTGGGTATCCCATGATCCAGTCAAGTTAACACATAAAATTAACCATTACAAGGAGTGATGTCAGAGATTGGGGGAAGCAAGGAGATGCAACGTATCAATCCTGGCTGCACATCAGAATCACTTGGGGACTTTAAAAATAGCTGCCTGGACCCCACCCCTGTCAAATTAGCAGAATCTCTGGGGAGTGGGGCCTGACCTTAATATTTTTTAAAAGCTCCCCAGGTGATTCTGATATGCAGTTAGAATTGCAAAATTCTGCACTAGAAGTAAGGAATACAATAAATGGCTGGATGAATGATGAATATGACTCATGAACAGAAGGAATCCAGTTGGCACTAACCTTGGTAATGAATTTTTAATAATTTGTTTATAATGCAATTGGTTAAGTCAATTTCTTTGGTTTCCAGCATGGTGTGGGGACAGTGTACTGGGAATAGCTCAGGCTTTAGGTTCAATCCCAGCTCTATCGCAATGGTTATGTAACCCTGAACCCCAGTTTTCTGCTTGGGAAACTCAGTATGATGAAACCTCAGAAAACATGATTAAAAGGTCAGCACAGTGCCTGACCCCTGGTAGGATACCTGCGAATGCCAGTCTCTTCCTCCTAACTCAACCAGGGACCAGGTATTATTAAAATTTGAGAATCAGAAACATTCTCATCACACATGTAAACTCATCTATGTTTTCAATAAATAATACATCACATACTGCATTTCCTTTGGCAGTCATTCTTCTCAACCACTATCTTGTAACAAAAACTCCTGTGGTTCATAAACAGAAAAGAAAGATGTCAGATTTTGAACTTGGAAAGGAATGAATGCAGGATTAAGCTTGAATTATTCATAGTTGTCTCCAAGTTGAAATCCTCCAGAGAATTCAAGTATTGCCAAATATTGAGAAAAAGAAAAAAAAATAGGAGGAAAGTAAAAGGGAGAGAGGAAAGAGACTTAAGATTATTTCTTTAAGTCAAATTTCAGAGACCGGAAAAGGTCTAAATGCATTAATATGTATAGAGCTCCTCAGGAAAAAGTTCTGCCACAGCAACGTATTTCACACTAAAATAGGCTTGAAATGCCAGACTCAGAAAATAATTGTGTACCAAAATTATTATGAGCTTATTCATCTTAAATGAAGCCAATGAGTTTTTACAACTAAAAGAAAATTATCTGGATATTCTGCATGCAAATGTTTTAGGCTATAAAAGAAATGTCTCCTTTCCCAAAAAAGCAAGCATTCCTATTAAGTGCACCAATGAGTTGCTTTATTTATGATTTTGTAGGTATTTATTCACTCATGGAAATCAGTCGATTATATATCATGGGCATACTTTATCTAGCAATACTGGAGCATGTTAATATTGTGGAATCTTTTACTAATTGATCCCATAGATATTTATTAATTACCTACTGTAAGTATAAGGCTCCTCTTTAACTATGCAAGTTATACCTACACTTACATGACTTACATGACTATCTGAAAAGTGACTTGGAGTTGCACGAATTTCCTAAGCACAGGCATGTACGAGCAGCGGGAAAGATCACCTCTGTCCTTGTTATGCTAACATGCTGACTGAGGCACGTGGAAGGGAGAAAAATGTAGGTAAAACTGGCTCCAAGTCCCGGTTCTGTCAATTACTAGCTGTGTGATCTGGAACAAGTGACTCAATTTCTCTGAACTTCAGTTCTCCTCTCTATAAATCAGGGTTAATAATACCCTCCTTGTAGTGTTCTTTGGAGGATTAAGTGAAATTATGCACAGAGTGCCAAGCATGTGGTAGACACTTCTCCTCTTACATAAATCCTAGAAACAAGTGTTTCCTGCAGGTGGTTTGGTATCCTCCTTGCTTGTTAAGTGGTGCAGCATGTTCAACTTGAAAAACCAAGTTGACTGAAAATGAAAGCTCCAGGACTTCCACTTCTGGAAGATGAAGTGGATGTGCCTTTTCCCCACTTCTCCTGGAAGGGGAAAGGGAGGTAAGATTTCTATATTTCCCTTGAACTCGTGTAATGACAACAGCATTATAGGTTTTGATAAGTTAGATATATAATGTAGTACTTAAAGCAATCATCAAAAATGTTATGCAAAGGGATACACTAAAAGTTACTATGAATAAATCAAAATGGCATTCTAAAAAAGGTTGGAAGGCAAGAAAAAACACGAAAATCAGATAACAAAGGCAAAAAATAAAATAACACACATATCAATAATTACATGAAATTCAAATGGTCTACATAAACGAATTTAAAGACGGAGAATAGCATAGTGGATTTTTTAAAAAACTCATTTCAGTCTGGGCAAAATGCTCACACTTGTAATCCCAGTGCTTTGGAGGCCAAGGTGGGAGGCCTGCTTGAGGCCGAGAATTCAAGACTAGTCTGGACAACATAGCGAGACTCTGTCTCTACAAAAAGTAAGAAAAATTAGCCAGATATGGTGATGCATGCCTGTAGTCCTAGCCACTCAGAAGGCTTAGGTGGGAGATTTACTTGAGCCCAGGAGTCTGAGGCCATAATGAACTATGATTCCACCACTGCACTCCAGCCTGGGCAACAAGAGAAAGACTCTGTCTCCTTAAACAACAAAACAAAACAAACCCGCTTGTTTCAAATATAATAATATAGGAGGGTTAAAAGTAAAAGGATGGAAGAAGATATATCATGTAAACATTAATCAAAGGAATCAACTGAACAGTAAAAAAGCAAATGACCCCATTAGAATGTGGGCAAAAAATGTGAAGAGACATTTCACTGAAGTAGACAGACAGAAGGCAAAAAAAAAAAGAAAAACACATGGAAATATATCCGACATCATTAGCCTCTAGGGTAATGTAAATTAAAGCCACAATGATATACCACTACACATCTATCAGAATGACTAACATAAAAACTACCAAATGCTGGAGAGGAAGTGGAGAAACTAGATCACCCATACATTGCTAGAAGGAATGTAAAATGGCACTGCCACTCTGGAAAATAGTTTGGCAGTTTCATAAACGACTAAACATGCAAGTACTATATGACCCAGCAATTGCACTCCTGGGCATTTAGTTGAGAGAAAGGAAGACTTACATTCACATAAAACTCTGTACATGAATGTGTACAGCAGTTTTATTCATAATATCCCCAAACTGGAAAGAACCCAGATGACCTCAGACGGGTGAATAGCTAAACAAACTGTGATACATCCCATGGAATACTACTCACCAATAAAAAGGAAGGAAGTACTGATGCATGCATCAGTCTTAATGAATCTCTAGAGAATTCTGCTCAATGGTAGGAGGGAAGAAGGAAACCAATCATAGAAGTTACATACTGCATGATTCCATTTGTACAACATTCTTGAAATGACTAAATGATAGAAATGGAAAACAGATTAGTGGTTGCCAGGGATTAATAAGTAGGTAGAAGGCAGGGGAATTAGTGTGTCTCTCTATGTAAGGAACACATGTAGGATCTTTGTGATAATGGGTGTTTTCTGTATCTTGACTCTGTCAGTGTCAATATCCTGGTTGTGATATTGTACTATAGTTTTGCAAGATGTTACCATTGAGGGAAATAGGGTAAATGATACACAGGATCTCTCTGTATTATTTCTTACAACTGCATGGGAATGTACAAGGATCTCAAAAATAAAATTTTATTTAAAAATGTAATGCTCCAGAGGTAACTTGCAAACTGGTAAAGAAAGTAAGCAAAAGCAAAACAAAACAAGCAAACGAAACCAAGCTCTTATGCAAACACAGATCTTTAAGGACAGAAAAGCCCTTAATTACTAACTTGACCTCTGAATCTGAAGTTGGGAAAGGGAGGCCCAGATGGAAGTGACTCCCTCAAGGACAGAGCTGAGCCTCTGACCCCCGAACAGGCTTGTTCCCTGACACCCAGTTTGCAGGCCACGGCCAGGTGCAGCTTCTTTAGAACTGCTGATTAAGGTCTAGTGGTACATGTGTGAGAGTAGCCAAGAGACTTCATGAATTATTTTAAATTGTGCAATCACCTGTGCAGCTAGGAGGGACTGCAGGAGCTATTTCCTTGCCTGAGCCTAGAATATCTCACTTGGAATATTTCACTGCTTCTCTGCACCTAATAAAACTACTGTCACAAAGACAAGAGAGTAACCTGATTTTCAAAGGTTAAATTAAAAATGCATCTGTACAAACTTGGAATGATGCTATTATTTATAATATCACCAGAATTACATACATTGTACAGTCAAGGTGATGATAAACATTTGCATGAAGCTTTACAATTTATTAGCATTATTTCATTTAATCGTAGCAACGATTTTGTGTTATGCAGGAATTAATGCCACTTCCATTTCACAGATGAGGCAACTAAGCCCCACGATGCGAATGGACAACCCAAAGTCAGAAAACTAGAAAATTGCAGAACTAGAGATCCTACCTAGATTTTCTATCCTCAGTTGTTGCTGCCTTTTCCTCATATTGCTGTGACAGTCTGTTCTCCCAGGCCTAGGGGGGAGATAGTACCTAAATCCTTACAAAGCTAGCTTCATCCCAGATGTGAATTCCAGTCTCTAGACCAAAGTTAGGTCTCACTCCTTACTACCAGCCCCAGACCCTCTCTGCACCACCCAATCATTTTGTACCACAAGATGCCGCTATTTTTTATGGCTTACTGAATTACAATTAATTGTCATATACTAATCTATTGAATTGACTTATTTGTAAAAGTTGCCTTTATTGTCATCTATGTACATTGGGCTGTCTTACCTGGTGACCTCTCTGAAATTTAACAGGCTTTACATTTAGATCTCTAGAAGTTCCTATAAGGCACTGGCAAGCAGATATGTGTCACCAGAGAAAAAGAATCGGCTCTTCCCAGGAACTAACAGAAATGGAATAAGTGGTTTCACAGCTTTTCTGGCTAAATGTGCAATAATACCGAGGTTTATTCAGTTGCCTGTCATAATGACATATGAACCTAATTACACTGTAATTCACATCTGTCTTTCTTCAACTACTCAATACTCTGGTGTTGACTATGTTAGGCTTAAATAACTTGGACAGAAGAAAAATAATGAGAAATGATAATCAATAGCACTAGTTCCTGGTCAGGCTACCGATTTTCATTACCCTCAACTGAGTTATCATCATGCTAGTAGACATGGGTGACATATTTGTAGGATGGGGAGATGACTTTTAAGCCTCTTTGTCTAGATTCTCCAGTTCCTATTTTCTTAAAGAAACCAATAAGTCCAACAGATAAAAATGCAAACCCAACATTTTATATGAGTTGACCCCACCTCCCCCCAAAAAAACAAAAAAAAAAACTCAATTTGGGGATTATTTCAGCAAAAAGCAAAAGCAAACTGAAAATAGTAAAGACCAGCCAGGAACACCTAGTGAAGTATTTATCACACAGGCTACGGCAGGTGGCTGAAACTTTAAACAGAACTGGGTTTTATGAGAATGTAGAGGGAAGGAAGAAAAGAAAGATGAATCAGGTCAGAGGTTGACAAGGGATACCTAACGGGAGGGTCATGCAATGCTTTCTATGAGTTATGGGTTTCTTTAATTGCTCTCTCAACATTTTGGTTACATGTCTTGTTATTATACCCTAGAAGAATTCCACGACTCATTAAAAAATGGCTTCTGTGCCTCCTCTCAGGTAGGGCATCTCTTCTGTTATGATGAGCAGGGAGGTAACTTCAATTTTCCATTCACATTATGATGCTTTGGGACTCCTCTGTGGCCCTGCTGGGCTCCCTGTCACAGCATGCAATCCTTCTCTTTGGGGTCCTGGGGAAGGCACCAGCTCCTAGGGAAGATTAATGTCTCACAGGTCTCTGTACTTAAAGTGTTAAAAAAATAATACAATAATTGAAGTTAGAAGACCTGTCTTGCCCTACATTCTGGACAGCAAGAGATGAAGCTTGGCAAGCTAAGGGGAGGGGAGAAATGTGCAGGTAGAAAAGGAAGAAGGAAGGGAAGGGCATTCCAGGCGGAGGGTCCTGCATGGGCAGAGGCACGGAAGTGTGGCAAAGTACACCAGGTTTAAAGAACTGCAGTAACTAGGAATAGGTCGTTAATTTTACACATATATAGATACACGTATATGCTTTCATGTGTCTCTTAACAACAGGGGTCTGAGATGCATTGTTAGGCGACTTTATAGTTGTGTGAACATCACAGAGTGGTACTTACACAAACCTAGACGGTAGAGCCTACCACACAGATAGGCTGCATGGCATAGCCTATGGCTCCCAGGCAACAAACCAGTACAGCATGTTACGGTACTGAATGCTATAGGCAACTAAAACACAGTGGTACATATTTGTTATCTGAACATATCTAAACGTAAGGAAAGGCACAGTAAAAATGCAATGTAAGAGATAAAAATAGTGCACCTTATAGGGTACCTCCATTATAATCTTATGGGACCACTGTTGTTGGCCAAAACATTGTTATGCAGTGCATGACTCTGTGTGCGCGCGTGCACGTGTGTGTGTGTGTGTGTGTGTGTATTTTTAGCACTTGAGCCAGGCATTGTTCTAACGGTCATAGTGGTAAACAACACAGACAAGGTCCCTATCCCTAATGACTGCGGCCAAGCCATGTTCCTAAGGCCATCATCAACGTGTCTATCTACTAACTTGAGCAGAGACCTGTCTTGCCCTACTGTCTGGCCAGCAAGAGACCATGATGGGAAGTGGACAAGGCGGAGGTACTGAAATGGCAGAGCCAGCATTACAACATGATTAACGGGAGAAATTTCATTCCTGTTACTGTCAGCAAGTTCCAAGAAACACTGGTCATCACTGTAGCAACTGATTTCACATGCATCAGGAGAAATCTTAATAGTATTAGCTTTTCCTGGAGACAGCCGGACAAAATTGGAAGTGCAGGTGATTAGAGTGTTCTCCATTTCCTCTAAGGATGCTGGTGGTGCCTTGATCATTTTGCCTTTCTCTAACCACTCTGGGTGACTCAGTCCTCGGAGGCCTGACATTTTTGTCCCTGGGGAGGATCATCCTGCCCTGTACAACTAAGCCAAGTGTGTGCTGCTCTAAGCCTTCAAAGGCCAAGAAACCAGAGCACAGGAGGGGTGAAGACCAGAGTGAGAAATGACAAAATTCAGCATTTAAAGTTCTGGGCTTGGGCCCTACGACCCGTAAGCAGTGTTGGTGACCTCTTTGCCCCTCTGCCTCCCCCTTTGAAAGATGGCATTATTAATAACACCCCTCTCATGGCATCAGCATGTGACACAAAGTAGATAATGGGTGTGAAGATACTCAAGTATAAGAGCCAAGCAAACACCAAGTATTTGCCTGAAACAAAGGGTTTTTTCTTCATTCTAGGAGATGAATATCCAAAATGATGATATTTCTAAAAAAGTCCTTATCATGGTCTTCAGCATACTTCTATCTATATTAAGGATTTCAAGGAAACCACCAGTGAAAGTATAAACTAACCAATTCTGAGCCCGCCTCTGTCACCATTGGCAGTCAAGTCGTGTGACCTGGGGCGAGTCCCTAACCACTCAGAATTGCAGTTTCCTCATCTACAAAATGAAGATAATAATACCCAAGAGGTGGCGGAGAGATCAGATAATATATCTCAAAATTCTCTGGAAAATATCCAGTAAATATAAAGCACCATACACGTATGCATATATTTTAAATGATACGGAGTCATAATTTGAGTTTGAGGTCAAATGTTTCTATTAAAATGTTTGCTTTCAACAGTCTTTATATAGTAAGAATTCTGAAATGGACTGCAGTTGAATACCCACCTTCTTAAGGCAAGTGCAGAGTGAGATTAAATAATCTCCTTTTGTAGATGTGCTGAATGTAAGGGATTGTTGATTTATCGTCTATGGTAGATTAAAGATAACCACAAATTCTTTGCCATTCCCTCCATTAAGAGGTGATGTCTATGTCCCCTCCCCTTGAATCTGCAGGGTGGGGGTGGGGAGTGGCCTCCGTGAAAACTTAACCAATAGAATATGGCAGAAAATATGCTGTGACAATTTCCAGGCTAAGCCTTAAGAGACTAGCAGCTTCCACTTTCTGACTTTTAGAAGATTGTTCTTGGAGCCCTCATAAGATGTCTGATTGCTCTGAGGCTGCCATGCTGTGAGGAAGCCCAAGCCAGTTATTTGGAGAGAGCATATGAGGAGAGTTGCTGGATCACCCCATCAAGTCTAACTCCCAGCCATTCCACTGTGGCACAGAGGAGAGCTGTACCTGCTGTACTGTCTGAACTCCTGATCCACAGGATCAGAGATATGGTAATAACAAACTGCTTTAAGACACCATTTTAGAATGGTTTGTTTCATAGCAATAGATAACTGGAAAATCATCCAAGCATTAAATGATAAAATGTTTGATGGCAATTTATGAATATGTGGGTTACTAAAATGAAATTCCAGCCCCAAAGTTGCTTCAGCCTTAGAACAGGAAAAATTTTCCTCTGGGTAGCTGCCACTGGGTATCTGAAAAATTATAACCAGCTAGAGTGATTCCTTAGTATTTCTGAGTACACTGTAAAGGAGAAAAGCCTCACCAGGTTTTATAAATCAACAACATATATACAGGCTAAATCTCCTCTGCAGAAATAGAAAGGGGAAAAGACTAAAATTCTACAAAGCCCTTAAAAGGTTTCTAGGTAAGGGAAAGGGGGTTCTGGATTACTCTTCCCCTCAAGGTAGATGTTAAACTCCTTATTGGATGGTAAATTAGGGACTGTATAACTAGAACATATTTGGCAAATGATTGCATGACTCCATGAGAAGTGACTGAAAAAGATTCAAACAAATATGCTGGGATTATAGGCATGTGCCACCAAGCCAGGCTTACTACCTTGTGCTGGGGAGAGACTATCCCTCCCTATCTCTAGCCAATTCTTAGAGATAGCGATTGGGAGCATGCTTTTGATATGCAAACTAACTAATCCAGAGCCACACCTACTCTGTCTGGCCCTAGGAACCCAGAAGGCAATATTCGTCCACCTTAATCATCCCAGGGCCAGGTACCAGGCAATTCGGGACCATCCTATAGTTTAGACATCTCCAAAATTATTCAAAGTAGCCAATCCTAACCTGTTTACCCTGCTCTGTATTATCTTCCTGCAGAAATCTCAATGAAGGCCGTGGCCTAACCATACACCTTTAAATTATACAGGGATACGCATCTTCTGAACATGAAGCCTGTTCCTGTTACTGAGTTATGAAAACTCTAGATTAAGGTTATAAACATATGCTTAATAGAAAAACAAGACAAATTGGAATCTCTTTGCCTGGTGATATAAACCAAATATGTTTTATTAAAATAGCTCATGTTAGTAGAGAACAGATGGCCACACATGTACGAAGGTATGACTCACTTCTCTCTTGAAATAGTTTACTATTCTCTGTGATCAGCAGAAATCAGATTTCCTATCTTCTGAACTTCCAAACGTGGTGTTTTTATTTTTCTTTGAGAAAAGCTATAGTAAAAATAAATGACTTGCAGTCTTTCATCCCTTTACAGATCCTCCACCTTCACTGCTGTATGTTTTCTGCTGGTAGGTTGATGTAGCAAGAAGCAAACATGACCGATTCAAAGGAATGTAGGAGAAACATGAATGTGTAATTAAAAGAATTACATGTCTGCCTTTTGTGCCTTTAATTTAGAAAGTCAGTGGCTTAAATCACCTACTTCACAGCATGAGTAAGGCACAGAAAGTCTGTGCTGTAGCCACATTTAAAAGGATCCCGCCACCCAGATTGAGGCCGAAGGGCACTTTCTTCACTCCAACAAAATATTGAAGTGATTCCAACAATTGATTGCTGATGATAATCTTATCTAGACATCCCGGCCATTGGGATCTTTTAAATAGACTCCAAGCTGCCATTCAAGCACTTGTAAATGTCTCCAACTCATTCCCTAGAGAAGGAGCCAAGAAAGGGTTTCAGGCATTTGGGTCACACCAGCTAGACTGGGGCTGAAAGTTCTTACCCATTATATCAATTTTTGGACATCAATCTACAGGGCAACTCAGGCAAATTACTGGTGAATGAGTCACTGGATTGTTGTCCCCTTCCCAAGACAGCCTCATTCGGCCTTCAGAGGGTCTAGCAAACCAAGTGCTCCCTGCACAAGGCTGTGAGCACAAAGGCCTCTCAGACCCTCATGCCTGTCTAGCCCCAGCAGGTGAGCAGGTCGTCAGGGCCAGTCAGTGGCCTTCTTGCCAAGCTACTGGCCTTTGCTGACTCAAGAGATAAGTGCACAGGAACACCTATGATTAGGACTGTATTATTTGACAACTACAATTAGGTAGCTAATTTGGGACAGTTTTTAAAAGTAGAAAATACACAGTTTAGCAATGGCAGCCCTGAACTATTCCTTTATTTCTGATGGCCTTGTCCCGTGATAGAACTAGATCATATTCTCTTTCCTAAGTCCTTGGTTCGATTTCCTTATCATTATCCTTCTCCTAACCCTCTCAAAGTCAAACAGTTGAGTGTAATTTTTATGTCATTCAATTGATTGATTCGCCTATTTGTTTAACACTAAAAGACTGTTCATTAAGTGCCAGGCCATATGTTAAGAACTAGAGACAGACAAATGCACACCCACTAAAAGAAAAATTCAAACAATGAGAAACATATAAGGTAAAAAATGTGGGAGTTCCTTTTATCTTTTTCAATTTTACTCCCCTCCCTAGAGATAACTACTCTCAATAATCTATGTTTTCCATAGCTTCACAAAATACATATCTATATGCACACACACATACACACAAATAGTGTATGTTTTACATTCTAAGCAGTACACACGGCAGTGCTGGGGAGAGTATGTGCTCACACACAATATGATACCGAGGAAGTAAAAAGTGTAAATTATTAAGAATTATACTAAATGCTCTTTTCGAATTCCCACTTTGATATTTTTTGTTTTTATAAATTTCTCGGAATTTGCAGAAAGACGACACAACTGGATCCACAGCCAACTAGGCCAGAGGCTTTTGCCCTGTAAATATTCTTCTCATTCATTTGTCCAAAACAACATTTATTGGGCCCAGATCGTATGCAAGACACTGTGCTAACTGGGAATACAAAAATGAAGATGTGGCCTCTCCCTCGAGTCCAGAACACAAAGGATTTAAATTAAAATATGTATTATTTTTCCAAATAAAATCCTTTTTTTCCCCGAAAATAACGTCAAAAAATCCTTTTGTTTATAAATCATTTTTTTCTTCTTCATGTTGTAAAACTATCAGGAGCTATGGTGGTAGTTGTTCAAATATGAGCTTTCCCAGTGTCAATGCCTGTCGTCCCACAGGAGCCTTAAGAAGTGATTCTTCCTAGTGGAAATGTCAGGTAATCTGGAAACCCCACATGTGAGATTTTAAGGGAGTTTTCATATCACACTGACCACACATGCCCAGGGCTGGTCTCATGGTAAGGACGGCTTTGGCGCACTCTGTTTTTACATTCATTAATAACTGAGGCTGGCTCAGTCAGTGGCGACGGGGTCCCTGGTTCAGGGAAGGAGTAAGAAATGCTTAGAGACCAGTCTCTCCTCCTCAGGAGATAATTCTGCAGATTGAGAGAGCTAAAGATTCATTTGATGTCAAGCTTTAATGCCATCTCTCTTATCTTAGTAGAAGATAGTCTCTTGCTCCTTCTTCCAAATGGGAGGGAAAAGAAAATGACTTTGGAATGTGCTACAGATGAGCATTTATAGCTGCCACTAAACTCAGTTTTTCAGAACAGCATCTTCTAGAGAGAGAAAAAATTACAGAACCAATGTCACTGTTATAAATTACACTGAAGGCTTAAACCATGGCATGACCTACAAGTGACCCTTTTGCCTTACATCAGTCCAGCCAGCCTGGTGACTCCCCAGGACCCCGTCACCATGGATGCTGCATTACAGAAGGAATCAATGTTGTAGTGAGACTTACGTAAGCCGCAGGCCCGTCTCCATCCAGCCCTCTGCTCAAATTAACACTACGCAGTATATAATTTAGAAAGGGGGAAATGCGATCATAGCTTTTGCCCCCACACTGCTATGAAATTCCATGCTTTTATGTGCAGGAAGCTCCATGTTGATCTTGGCGTCCCCATGGGTTAAAAATCTTGTTTAAATGTTGCAGCCTTAGAATAGTCTTTGAGGTTTTTCCTATGTTGTTTTATAAAAGGCTTCTGCCTGATTATTTACAGATGCTGTCTCTGAGAAAGCTGAAAATAGTCTCACTCCGAATGCTGAAATTTGGACTCAGGCTTCCCTTACTATTTTATGGTGAACAGCAAAACAGAGCTCAGGCCCCACGGCTGGGCTGCTAAACTGGCTTTTAAATGGATTTCTATTGGTATCTCAGGCACTAAGTTTTCTGCTAACCTGACCTCAGCTGGTCAAGGAGTCATTAACCAATGCATTCGTTCAACAAATGCACACAGCGTGCCACGTGTCAGGTCTCCACCAGGGGCTGGGGACATGGACATGGAAACCAAGGCTCTGCCTTTGAGGAACTTGTTCTAAGGAGAGGCAATAAGTCAGCCAAGCACCAGAAGGCAGGGTGTCGAATGCCATGTCACAGCTGGGGGTGCAGTGCTGGGATGACCTCACAAGAGGCCAGAGGAGAGGACATGGACAGGCAGGCTGGCTCCACTGCTCAAGCTCACCCCCTCCCTTACAATAAACAAGGTAGGACAATAGAGGTGTGGTTTTTTTCCTTCTTCAGATCTGAATCAGGCCTCTGCCTCTAGGGAGGCAAGATCTGTAATCTCAGATTGAGAAAAACCCATTCTTGTCCTTCAAAATCCCCAGGGAAGAACTTGGTGTAAACTTCTTAATGTGTCCACACTATTTGCCAACTTATGCAGAAAGCTCTTCAGTCTCCATAACCCAAACCCTTGAGCTGCAGTAGAAGCTACTCTTCCTTTGTGCCAGCCTTGGTGGAGAGCTGCCTTCTGGATGCACCTTCCTGCAGGTAGTTCCTGCCCCGGCCTCCCTCTTCCAGGCTGAGCAGCCCACCCCTCCCAACCAGGGCTCATTCCTCATCTCCTTGCAACGCTCTCAGTGTCACGTCCTGGACTCTCTCCAAACCCTCCTTATCCCTTCTCAGTTACAAAACCCAGAACTAGACCAGGAAAGGAGTGTGCTGCACCAAAGCTTTTCTTTCCCAATTCCTACAAATTCCTGAGAGTCTCCACAGGCTGGTTAAATGAGTCTCTTTGTACAAGATAACCAGGAGAGACTCCGGGATGACAGCACTGGGGGGAGAGGAAGAGGTTGAGGAGAATAAAATATAGTCCACAGAGGTTTAATTAGGGACACACAGCCCCCATGGTCATCAACTTTACCATTCCTGGCACCACGAACCTCTCTGGAGCCATCAGAACCTGTGGGTGAATATTGGAGAAGTACTTTTGGACTAATAGTTGTACCATAAATCACTGTTACTGAGTTAAAGACTTCTCCACGTGATTTACAACTTGCAGTAATAATGACCTGGCGAGTTTAAGAACTCACTACCCCATCTCTTGTTCCATCACCTCCTCTTCTTAAAGAAAAACAAACCGAAATCTAAGCTGAGAGCAATAATATAACTAACTACATCTCATCAGGGTGTAGCATTTTTTATTTTCCCAAATTCTTTCCTATATATCACCTCATCTAATACAGCAACTTTGTGCAGCCAATTTTTAATACACTGACTTACAGCTAAGAAAACAGGCACAACAGTGTTAAGTGACTTGCTCAAGGTCCCATAGAAAGTATCAGACATAGGACTCCTATAAGTCTGTCTCACCTCTCTCTTTTATACCATCACTACTATTCATAAAATCCACTATAGCTTCTACGGCACTTTTTCATATATATTATTTTATTGGTTCTCAAAACATTCCTGGGATGTAATTAAAGAACTAGTAATAATAAAAAAAATTATGTAGGAAATACTATTCATAAAATCCACTATAGCTTCTACGGCACTTTTTCATATATATTATTTTATTGGTTCTCAAAACATTCCTAGGATGTAATTAAAGAACTAGTAATAATAAAAAAAATTATGTAGGAAATAACTGTGAAAAATTTTGAAATGGACCAGAATGATTAATGGGTGTTGTCCATGGAAAACTAAGCGTTGCCTGGGACACCCTTCCGGGTTATCTAACTCTATGAAGTCTCTGTGGGTTTTGTGGTCTTTGAGCAATTTTACAACTCTGTAAGTCGTAGATAACTGAGAGCAATGTAAATGATTTTTACCCATAGACATGCAAATAAATTTTGTCCAACAGAAGTGCAATTATTATACTTTCCCTCTCCCTCTGGGGAAGCCTGTTTTACATCTACTAAGCAAATTCACTTCAGCATTCCTGACTGCCTCTGTATGTGCCTGCTCTTTGGGTTTTTCTTTGAATTGGCTATAACACTTTACTAATTATTGAGTTAAATAAATCCTTGACACGTGCTCATTTGCTGGTTGTGTGAGTCATGATTTTTCCTTTAAAAATAATAATCCTTTAATAACAGCTAACATTTATTGAGCACTTAGTGTCAGCTCTTACTAAGGGCTTTACGTGCACTTAATTCTCCTGGTGACCATATGGCAGGCACGCCTACAGCCATTTTAGAGATGAGAAGACAGAGCTTCAGAAGGATTGAGTAACTTGCTCAAGGTCCCACAGTCAGTAAGGGAAGGGATCACTTCTTTCTCCCTTCTCTCTGTGGCCACTGCTACTTATTTTTCCTTGGGGTCTACACTATCTGGAACTAAATAAATCCCTAGGGCTGCAAGGTCCCTGAAGAAGCTGGACACATTCATCCCTCTTAAGCAGCTGCGTGTGGCAGCCTGCAGGTCCCCTCTCTGCGATTGTAATCATCCTCATTTCTGATGTTGACCGACATCCCACTGACAGGCAATGTGAGGCGTATTTGGGGTTTTCTGTCTCCCACACGAGTGAGCTGAGGGGGAGACGTGTCATGGAAACAGCATTGGCCTCTGAATTAGAAGACCTGCATCCCTGGCCTGGCTCAGCTACTAACAAACTGTGTGATCCCTTAAATAAGGTATCATTCCCCAAATGAAGCAGCATTTCATTTAATTAAGTGATTAAAAATTATCTTTTTTTTTTTTTGAGACTTAAATTAAAAATTAGGCCAGGCGCAGTGGCTCACCCCTGTAATCCTAGCACTCTGAGATGCCGAGGTGGGAGGATCGTTTGAACTCAGGAGTTCAAGACCAGCCTGAGCAAGAGTGAGATGCTATCTCTACTAAAAATAGAAAGAAATTATCTGGACAACTAAAAATATACAGAAAAAATTAGCCGGGCATGGTGGTACATGCCTGTAGTTCTAGCTACTCGGGAGGCAGGAGGATCGCTTGACCCCAGGAGTTTGAGGTTGCTGTGAGCTAGGCTGATGCCACGGCACTCTAGCCCAGGCAACACAGTAAGATTCTGTCTCAATCAATCAATCGCTCCATCAATAAAAATTATAAGTCAATATAATTTGGAAGAGTAATTAAGACACCAAACTATATATAAATATAGTGTCCTTCCATGAAGAATTCATTAACTTAATGCTCTTCTTCCTTTGGATTAAATTACATCAGGTCAAAGTGAACTTGCCCAGCAGCAAATTTTCTAAGGAATGAATATAACATTTACTAAGGAACACAAACACAATAGAAGAGCTTTTTAAAAAGATATTTTTTAACCAGATGGAAGGCTTTACTTTAAAAATGTAAAAGGTCATAAAAGCCCACTCTTTTCTGGGTAATCATAATTTTTTAACAGGCCTAAGTGCATATTCTTAACATACAAGTGAGACTTTTCATTCTTTAAAATGCAGTGGGGAATGATTTTTCCTAAACAGTAAGGAGGAAAATGCCCCAGAGATTATGAAGTCACAAAACTTGGCACTAAAAATTTGCTTGCATCGAGATGCTGTTAGTTAACCATCTGCTCTGTGTGTGTTTTTTTAACGAAAGCAATTTGTCTCCCCCATGGTAATGATGCAGATTTCTAAGTATTTAAACTATTGTCAGAACAATGTTCATAACACTGGACAATCTCTATACTTGGATGATCTGATAGTAAACAACTGAAGCTATTTTTTCATGCAATTCTTTACCAACACAAGCTCGCAAAGAGCAGGCACCAGAATGACAGTGAAGGCAGAACTGCAGGATGATAGATGTGGATTTGAATGGCTAATTCCAGGCCTACATGCAATAGCAATAAAGAACCAAACAGGGGGGACCCCCACAATGAGAGAGTCTCCTGCCACCCCATTTATCTAAAGTAGCACCCTTTACTCTCTAATCCTCATTGCCCATATTTTAATTCCTAACTCTTACCACTGTCTGGCATCGCAGGTCTGTTTCTTATTTTATTTCCATCTCTCCAAATGGAATGTAAGGTGCCTCGGGGCAGGGACCCTGCTCTGCTCACTTCCGCATCCCCAGCTCCCAGAACAGACCGTGACTGGGAGGAGCTGCTCAATAAATATTTGTTGAAAAATGAATAAATCCTTTGGAGAACTGCAGACTCCATATCTAGATAACTTTACACATTAATTATCCCTGTTTTGGAAAATGACATTTTTCTAGAGCTCTTTCTTAATTTATTAATAGTAAACATTTTGAAAAATAATCTTTGCCTTTCATTTATATGGTAAATTTGAAACTTCCGGTAAATTAAAAATCTCTAAGGTTTTATTTGTATAGACAAAACTGCAAGGAATATAAGTATAAATGGATTGAGCTAAATTTATATATTCAGCCTAATGTATAAAAAGTAGTCTTTTTTTTAAATGGACAAGTCAATTTTTTAAAATTATTTTCCACCTATCTTTATATCACTACAAAAAGCAATCATCCTACAGACACAAATGCAACTCAAGGCTTGATTATTCTAATAAAGAAGAAATACATTTCATGTAAAGTCACTGTCATGTGAAAGAACATTTTGAGGACCCGAAATATATACAGTAATAAAACAGTTTTCCAGACAAATATGTTTTGTTATCCCACGGGGCCAAAATTTCAAAAACATAAACTGACTCCATGATTATACCTATCATCTTCACATGTAAAATGCATGTCTACTTTGTACTTAAGTGGGTGGCACATATGGGCACAATGGCTGTATCACGTGGCCTCTTACGGCTGGTCCACACATTTTCCAATGACTGACGTGGGGTTTGGATCAGGGACTGCAGAGTTTGCATCTCTGTCTTATAATAGACTTAAAGATTCTTCAGGATAAGGATCATGTCTTATTCATGTTTATTTCTTGAAGCACTGTGGGGAGGACCTGAGACCCAGTTGGTTCTCAATAAAGTCATACTTGAATGCATGAATAACCTATGGAACGTGGAGGAGGAAGGAGAGAGCAAAGTGCAGGACAATTGCGGTGCATGTCCTGGGTTAACAGGGATGGCATTAGTGACAGCGTGGATTCATGAGGAGGGGCACAGTGGACATGAGACAATGAGTCTGACTTGTTGAGGTTGAAGTCCTATTACACAGCTGGGTGGAGATGTCCAGTAGTTAGGGGGGAAAACTGGGCTGGAGCTCAGGAGTGCCAGGGTTCCCCCGCCCACATCTACTGGTCCTTTGTTCCCTATAACGTAAGAGGACTATATTGGAAAAGCAGCAGCAGCAGTAATAGCAAATGTCACCACTTATTGAACTCATGCCATGTGGCAGGCACTGTGCTAAGGGTTTATACATATTATCACATCTAACTCTTACAAAAACCCAAAGAGGTAGATACTAGTATTATTAAGGGAGGTTAAATAACCTGCTTGTGATCTGTGAAAAAGCCGACACTCTTAATCATTTTACTAAAATCTGAGCCAACCCAAAAAGACTTGAGTAGTATATGGAAAGAGTACCGCCCACCGCGCTTAACTTTACATGTGCGATATATCTTCTCCATATTCCCATCTACACACTTAGGCCTGGAATTGGAGCCACAGTGAACCTGGACTTGATCGTATCCATTTGCTAACTTCATTAATTCATTCATTTACTAACACATATTTCTTGAGCACCGGATATTATGTTAAATGCTGGTATCTACGTTAAAGAGCTAATACAATTAAGTATTACAGTACTTAATATTATCATCAGCAATAACTATAATAATAGAAATTTATAAAAAAAACAGCAAAAGGGGAAGGAGAGTATGGTAGACACTTCTACTGGGAAAAGAGCCTGATGTCCAGGAATCCACGCTTAGCTCAGCCACTAACCTGGCTATGAAACCCCATTTAGTCTGGCTGGGTCTCAGTTTCCTTACATAAAAATTAAAGGGAAAGATTGCAGTCCGTTCTGCTATATCACTTATTTTGAAAATACAAATTTGTTCCAACCCAACTGATATATTAGGCAACAATTTGAGCATATCACAAATTTTGCTTTTTTGCTCATGCATGATTTCTTCTGGGAGAAACATTAAGTGAATGCAGAAAACGTCACCTGGCTGGACTGATCTACACTGGAATACATGAAATGCACGTTACACACTTTAAACACCCCCCAGTGACCTCAGTTCTCCATGTGCCTGAGCCACAGCCATCCACCTCTGATGTGGTAACTCTCCCTCTGATCTCCGACTACCTTCCTTCCACCCTTCACAAAACTCTCGAGCTGCAACTGCCAGTGCCCACTGCTCCAAGCAAACTTTTCAAGGTAAAGCACCATATTTTTTGTAGTATTTATGTACCACTTAACCATTTAACATGCGTAAAACTGTGCTAACATTTTTATCAGGTTCTTATCTCTTTTTTTTAATACGTCACCGATGAGGTTTTGGGGTACTGTGCCCCTTACTTCACTTTCCCATAAGCCTGTGGGTTTCATGGCACGATTTTGCATGGCGTGCTGATTTTTAGAAAGGCAGTATGTTGCGTTACGGAATTGATTGGACTGAGATCATTTTCAAATGTAACATCAGCTCTGCCCAACTTCACTCTGCTGTTCCTAGACAGTCTCCCTTTAAACAAAACTTAACATGCTGAATCACACCAATGGGAGGCTGAAGATAAGACATAGCACTTATTTCATCCTGAGCTTACTTTTTTTTTCCTACGAGAAAAAAAAGGATCAAGTCATGTTATTAAAATGATTGTTTATTTGCCACCAATTTTGCTCCACCCTAGAGGAAAATACCTACTTCTTTGCATTTGAAAATCCAGCACTTTAGAAAGGCTGCCCCTTGGTTTCTCATCCCAACCAAGGATACCCAGGGGTTCATTTGTGGCAGGACGGGTAGGGCCCAAGAAAATAATATAGCCTGAAAGTTATCTGAGTGCCACTGCCAGTCTCTCCTCTGAGACTTCCAGGGTCACTGAACAATTCATTTCTTACAAGATGCTGCATCCCCAAGAGGCCCTGAAGTCAAGCTGTTGCTCAGCCCAAAAGCCAATCAGCTCTAGGAGTTGCCACTCAGAAGACAACAAAGGCTGCATAAGCCTAAGCTGATCATCACATCCTGGACCCAGAGTCTGCCCTACTTATTAAGGCTAAAAAGAGACTTGCTTGTGGCGGCTAGTAAATCTTCTAAATATAATTAAGAGACAGAAGAAAAGAGAAGAGGAAGGCTTAAGTACCCTGCAAAGTCGACCATAAAGATCAAACTCACACCTCAAGTGGGTCATCACACAAACATATGAGGCTGTCGCTATTATTATTGATAATAAAACACTACTGAAATATTATTCATGAATCATTAAACCATTGACTAGGAAAAAGATTTGGGAATTATTAGAATATATGTGTCCGACTTATAACAAAATATAGTTAAAGTCCTTCAAATGGCTTTTAATGAAAACTCTATCCCCAGTGTACTCCAGGATTTAGCCCAAGGCATTTTTTCCTGCTTCATCTCACCGTTCTGGCCGTCCACATATCCTCCAGTTGAACCAAATCACTTGCCATTCCCAGAAGTGCCCTGCTAAGCCCCACCCCAAGGCCAAAGCTAATCCCATTTGCTCAGTTTGGAATGTGAACCCACTCATCCTTGCCTGTCATCTCAACAACTTCCCTGATTTCACCTAGCAACTTTCTGGTATTAATTCAGTACTTACTTTGATATTATAATTCTCTTCATTTATATTTCCCCAGCTGGATTCTCAGTTTCTTAAACATTTTAGCGCCCAGCACACTCTTGCACATAATGAATGTCAATGTTCTCTAAAATGTAATTGACTTGAACTTCTAATTAGTGAGAGGATAATAAGTTAAATTCTTTTTTTTTTTTTTTTTTGAGACAGAGTCTCACTCTGTTGCCTGGGCTAGAGTGCCGTGGCTTCAGCCTAGCTCACAGCAACCTCAAACTCCTGGGCTCAAGCGATCCTCCTGCCTCAGCCTCCCGAGTAGCTGGGACTACAGGCATGTGCCACCATGCCCGGCTAATTTTTCCTATATATATATATATATATTTAGTTGTCCAGATAATTTCTTTCTATTTTTAGTAGAGACGGGGTCTCGCTCTTGCTCAGGCTGGTCTCAAACTCCTGACATTGAGCGATTCACCCACCTCGGCCTCCCAGAGTGCTAGGATTACAGGCGTGAGCCACTGCGCCCGGCCAAGAAGTTAAATTCTTTGAGAGATATATATATGTCTGTATATATACATACATACATATGGCTGACACAAGTTCAAAGTCTCTTTTTTATACATTGGCTTTTTCTGAATATCTTTAGGTAGACAAAGCATTCAGAATTTTACCTTTTTTAAAATCCTGAGTATCTAAAATCTTGATATTAGCATTATACTGAGTAGTAGCCTTCTATACATAAGTTGAAGAAGTTCATCTGTTTTCAAAATGCAAAAAGTGTTGAAAGATAATGACTATTATTTTGATGGGTCAGCCTAAAGAATTTCCCAGAACTTTGCACTCTTATTTCTGATAACACACAGCAGAACTTTGGACTGGAATCTAGACTCTTCATCTACTCGCAGAAAATGTCCACGAAAGACTCTGATTGTGTTTCTGGCAGGCAGATATTCTTAATAACTGTTCACCTTTCCCCTTTTGTCTTCCACTTGTCTGTGTTGTCTCTGGAGAGAATTTAAGTCAGAATCCGTGACTAATGGGCACAGTATGTCAGCCAGATGATTGCTACGGAACAAGTAACCTCCAGTTAGCCATCAACTCTTTGTCGTAACACTGCTTCTTGGTCAAGTTACTTGGCTTCATTAAAGAGCCCTACTTAGTAATTAAAATTCTGCTCCCTGCTCTGCCAGGGCACTGACTACAGAAAAGGGTCTTTCTCAGCTAGAGATTTGTTTATTTTGCAGTCAGTTAAGGGAAAAAAAGGGGGGGGGTGGCTTCATGGAGTTTAGATTTGGGGTTCTACACCGCAAATAAATGTAGGTTTGGTCTAGACATTACATTGATCTCTTCTCTGTTCAACTGGGATCTGCAGGCCTTTCTTCTAGCCTATCTGGAAGTCACCTGAACCAAAAGTCACAACCAGAAGTAGATGTCACAAGGAGGTGTATGGTTTTCCTCTAAACCCCCCATAGAAGGGTTTTATATTGTTCTCTAACAATCTTCTGTGTGTTTCCTCCACAACCAAATGCTAAGTTTCTTGAGGCCAAGGTCCACGTTTTGTGTTTTATTTTTATCCTGCATGTGGCTGAGTCACCAATATTGAATACTTAATATATGCTCAATAAATATCTGCTAATGAACTGATTTGGCCATAAGAGAAATAGCACAATGCTTGTGTTTTCTGGAAATTTCTAGTTCATAACTAGAAATAATCACACAATACCATGAACTAGGAGCTTCTAAGGGGAGAAGCAATTCTCTGAGGGGCATAAATTGGAGATGGGGTGAAGGAGGAAGTGGAGGGAGGTGGAAGTCATGAGGAGACATTAGAGAGTAGAGTGGGCTGTCTGGACCCAAATCAAGGCCTCTCTTACTGGGTTGCTGTATTTTCAGAGAACAGTTCCATTAAATATCGATGATAGGACTGTGACGGCCTAGAATTAAATTCCAATCCTGTTTTAATTTTATGGGCTATACCACATAAAGACCGAGGAAGAACATCTGGGCCACTGGGCCACAGTGCACATGTTCACAGCTGGAAGAGATCACAGATGACCCAAGTTAAATTAGCTTCAGGGTGGCCACCTGCACGGCATTTTCATTTCTCTAAAATTCTTTCCCCTGCCCATTTTGACCTGTCCCATGACTCTCCACTTAAACTAAATTTTTTTTTCAAGTCTGTTTCCATAATCTCTTTTCTCTCATAACCCTAAAGTTGGTTTTCATTGCATTGGTGGTGTATGTGCACACACATGGAATGAGGAACTTGCAGTCATTTGCTCAGCTGATGGCTGGTTGAGTTATCTCTCTTTAGGATATTCCCAAGTACAATTAGAAAGGACAGGAAATGACTCTAGGGCTAAAAAGTTTTATTCTGATTCGGATTAAGTGGCTTGAGCCAACCCAGATGGTGATACTTCATGTGACAGTATTTGAGTTAAAAGAAAAGTCTTTGGAGAAATGATACTAATGACATAGGCTGCATTTACTGAGCCCTTACCAGGTGCCAGACACTTTCCGAAGCTCTTTTGTATCTATTAGTTCGTTTAATGGACTGAGCTGC
>NW_012149507.1:6759395-6762871 GCF_000956105.1 Propithecus coquereli | reverse complement strand
GGAAATAAATGGTAGAACAGTAGTTGCCAGGGGCTGAGGAAGAATGGGGGGAATGGGGAGATGTTGGTCAAAGGGTACAAACTTTCAGTTATAAGATGAATAAGTTCCGAGGATCTAATGTACAGCGTGGTGACTACATATAATTAATACTATAGTGTATACTTGTAATTTGCTAAGGAAGTAGGTCTTAAGTATTCTCACCACACACACAAAAATGTAACTATGTGAAGACATGGATGTGTTAATTAACTTGATTGTGGTAATCATTTCACAATGTATACATAAATCATCACATTGTATACTTTAAATATATATAATTTTACTTGTCAATTATACCTCAATTCATCTATTTGGAGAATAACGTGTGCAATAATAATACAGTCGTCCCTTGGTATCCTCACAGGGTTGGTTCCAGGACCCCCACGGATACCAAAATCCATGGATGCTCAAGTCCCTCTGTACCCATGGGTTCCTCATCTGCTGATACAGAGGGCCAACTGTAATTAGGAAATAGTACTAATTCCTTACATATATAGAGTTTTACATAAAAGCATTTTCACATGTTAATGCACTGGATTCTTCCAGCAATTCTTTGAGTTACGTAACTCAGATTTTGTTATCCCTATCAGATACCTGAGTTTTAGAAAGGTTAAACTACTCACAATCACAGATGATTTGGGAAAATGCTGGGTTAGACCGAGCTAAACAGGTTCCCCTAAAGGGGGGCTTCACTTCTGAAGTGTCGTGCACACCGTACATCTATCTCTGTGGAAGACTATGCTCTGCAGCTTACGTGACCACGGGACTGTTTTTCAAGGATCGTCTTTGGACACTATTTTCAAGGAATACACTTTGGGAACCATTGGATCTATCACTCAGTGTTCATTTGGAAGTGTTCGTCATGCTATACAACACTGAGTAGACAATGGTGAGCAAAGCCCTCTGCGGACTCTAGTTTAGGGCATTCACGGTAATGGGCACCATGAGGACGCTGTCCACATGCCTGTCCCAACCACAACGGTGTCAGTCTGCCTCATGCTGGTATTTTCCCTTTGCCAGTGAATATGTCCCAATAAAAATTGCAGCTGTACACACTTAACAGAAAACTATCCAATAAGGTCAACTTCTTTGGTATTTTAATGGACTAAACATTTTTAAACTAAAAAAAAATCACATCAGAATTTTTAAAAAGCAATTTTATCTCTGTCAATAGGCTTGAAAATCAGGGATTTTCCTTAACCAGGTTTATAAGAAAAAGAAAATATATCAGGGGGTGAGAAGAACAATCAGTCAACATTTACTGAACAGCTACTCCACGTCAGGTACTAAGGGATAAAGATGAATGAGACAAAATCTTTCCCCTCGAATTGTACACAGACTATGAAACAGACAAGTATAACAGACATTATCATCTGATGAAATGAATGTCACAGTAAAGGAACGGAATGAGTAATATGCAAGCTCCAAAGAGGTGGCACCCAAACCTGCTGGAGGTGGGGTGGGGGTGGTAAAGCGGCAGAGAAACGTAGTGCTTACATTGAATCTTGAACCCCGAGTTGAGGTTAATGGCTAAAATCCCTCCCAACATTACCATTCTGATTTCTTTTACCATTTCACTTTCTTAAAATGAAGTTCTAGACTCCAATAAAAAAAAAAAACCACATATTGCTTTTGATGACCATCATGGGACTAAGAGCGGTTACAGGCAGGGATTTCTGCACCTGTGTCCAATGTTGTATTGCTCAATGACAGGGATGCCTGAGGAGTCAGAGAATGACGTATAAGGAAAAGAAGAGGTTACAAGGGTGTGAAACGCAGGCCGGCGTTTTCTTTCCTCCACATTGCTACTGTGGCTCTCAGATTTTCCATCTCCACAATATTTCCTTCCGAGATGGGTTATAAATTCAAGTCTTTGATTGTGATGTCTATGCTGACAGCATTTGAATCTCTCTCCTTATCCCTGACTCCTCTCCTGAGCGCTTTATGGATGGGTCCAACTCTCTGTGGATATTTCTACTTGGAAATCCTATCAACTCACCTCCCACTTTCATTGTCTAAAGTAACATCATTTGCCCAAATCAGGCTTTTCCTTAGGACTCCTGGTGTTCTAGTGGCACCACTGTTCTCGTGGTAACTGCACTCTAAGGCTAAAACATGCAGAGTTTTCTCTGCCATTTACCCACATTCTTTCTGCATGACTCTCCTTCCACCCTTCTCTTTGGCCACTGCTGCCTCTCTAGCTCACGTCTCTCCTGCCCACCCCAAAGGAAGTAATAGCAATCGATACCTCACGAGCATTCCTGATGCAAATCTTTCCCTTCTTCAATCCATTTTATACACTGCAACTGAGCTAATGCTCCTAAAACAGAAGTTGCATTATGCCTTCCACTAGGTGACAGCATCCAGACTTTCTAAGCTCATCGCTAACGACTCTCCTGTCCCATCCAGGACAGGACCCTGGCATCGTGGAAGGCGCATAGGCAGCAAGCCTGCCTCTGGGACTTGACTGCCATGATCTTGAGCAAATAAGGAAGCTTGGCCACGGAGCTGTCGGAGGCCTGAATGAGAAAACCCATGCCAGTGCTTGGCACCAAGCCCAGCCTTCGCCCCCTCAGTAAGGAGGGCTTAGTAGTTGATTTTGTGTGTTCCTGCCCTTGGCACATAGTACTGCCCCTATGAGCGTTCCAGTTTCATCTTGCTTGTGAAACTTTCAGCATCCTAGCTCAGCGTAACCCCTACTTTCTCCAAAGTCCTAGAAGCATTCTGCCTGCTCCTCTAAAGAATCCTAGAGGCATCTATCTCAAAGCTACAAGCCACTGCAAGGGTTCATCTGGTCTAGCCACCTGCTAGCAGGAGTCAGCTCTTTTTACTGATGAATCAAGGCTGCCTCATATACATTACTGACTGTTCGCTAATTTTCTATATGGGTGTTAACATGGAATATATAGTATATGAAAAAATATATATTCCGCATATTCTCTTTCCAACTACTTCACAAGCTCTTAAAGGAGAAATACTTTTCTGATTCTCACACAGCACCTGAAACACAGTATGTACTTCAGTATTTAGCTGACTTTAAGTATCTTCAGATTGTAGTTAAATTATTGTTCAAAATCTCCAAATCTGGAAAAATGGGCATTCATTTTTCTCATGGCTGAAAGAAACCAAAGATAAAATCTGAAAGAAACTCAATTAGCTTCTATCTTTTTCATGCTTTTTGGTTAGTAAAGTGAAACCACTCTAACTTTTTGTTTAAATATCCTCTTGAGTCTTCTATTTAAATGGTGGTTAAAAATAGTTGGCTCTAGAAGTGTCGCTGTCTGCTCAGGTTTTCATGGGAATGTGTGTTTGTTCATGAACTCTAAGGTACTCTTGGCTTCAGATATGTGCCTGCGTTCCCTCAGCTTAATGTTGTGGGGTACGGTGAAGGAGAGCCAGTGGAAATCCATCACGTGGCTGGAACAGGAAAAGGGTTA
>NW_012149507.1:6752958-6757565 GCF_000956105.1 Propithecus coquereli | reverse complement strand
CTGCTATTTGCCTTTTTACTATCTATGCAAACAATTTTTGTAAATGAACTGATGAAGTAAACAAGAATGCAAAAAAAAGAGAATATTTTGCTATTTCTCTGAAACAATTTCCAACCGTTCCAAAGTTTTAGCACTTTTTGCATAAAATAATCTTACTAATTGCAAATTATTGTCTTATTAATACAAGTCCAGTTGATATTAATGTACAATGTAACCTTTTGTCAGCTGTTCATTTGTACTCCTGAGCACCCCTAAAACCAAACTAAAAATTTCATTCACATTTTCCATCTGCCTTCTCCTTAAATGTCCTGAATTACTCTATCCATTTATCTTTGGAACTTAAGGGTTCTGAGATACATAAATACATCAATAGGCTTTTGAAAAAAATGTACACTAAACTCTTGACAGTTTACCCTGAGTGGTCAATGCCACCTTATTAGTTATTGTTGATCATTTATACTGTTCTATCTTTCCATGTTCAAAATGCTGTTTATGGGCTCCTCTGGCTCAGATGATTGGAGACAGTGATTTCATACTGGGAATTACATGACCTTTAAGTCAGATAGTCACATGTTGAATCCCTCCCTATCAAAGACTGTTCACCCTGTGCCGATGATACATACATTCAGGCTTTCCTCGGCTTATAGCCTTAGTTAACCAACAAAAATGGTATCTTCTAGTAAATTCCCTTTTCTATACCTAATTCAGGATCATTCATGGTTGTACCATCTAAGACAGTGGTCCCCAACCTTTTTGGCGCCAGGGACTGGTTTCATGGAAAATAGTTTCTCCATGGACTGGGAGTGGGGGGATGGGGTGGGAAGGGATTGGGGGGTTTCAGGATGATTCAAGCACATTACATTTATTGTACAATCAAACCTCTCTGCTGCCTTTTTGTTTTTGTTTTGTTTTTTCTGCTGCCTTTTTGTTACAACAGAGAGGCTCATTCGCTGTTCTGTGGCAAACGTATCTTGCTTTTACTCTGTAAACCTATCTTTTTTTTTTTTTTTTAGTTTTTCTTTCTGGAGCGCCATACCCAAGAACACTTGAGCAAGTGGTCTCTGTAAATCTATATTGTCCATCCTCAATTAACTTCATTGCATGCTTAAAAAAAAAATACCTCTCTAATGATAATCCGTATTTGAAGCAACTCCCCAGCACTAGCATCACCGCCTCAGCTCCACCTCAGATCATCAGGCATGAGATTCTCATAAGGAGTGAGCAACTGAGATCCCTCGCATACGCAGTTTACGGTAGGGTTCATGCTGCTATGAGACTCTAATGCCCGCTGCTGATCTGACAGGAGGCAGGGCTCAGGCAGTGATGCCAGCCATGGGGAGCAGCTGTAAATACAGATGAAGCTTCCCCACTGCTCACCTCCTGCTGTGTGGCTGGTTCCTGACAGGCCATTGCAGCAAGTACCAGTCGACAGCCTGCGGGGTGGGGACTGCAGGTCTAAGAGATAACTGTGTCAGTGGCACCTTCCTATGTGGGAAGAGACTTTGCTCCTTGAGTAGAATCTGACTTCATCAGAGGTAACCAGACATCCCTTCAACTTCCTCTGGGGCAGCATTAACCTTTTCTGTTTCTCAAAGAGGCAGAGAACAGGAGAGTAGCCTACTACTTCTGGAAATTCAACCACAGTTCTTGCCTGGTGTGCTGAGCAGAGGCCACCCAGTCTGGCCTCACAAATAGTACTTGACTACTTCGCCAGACCAAGTGAAACAGATCCACCACAGAGGCACTCCAGGAAAAACGGCAGTTCCTAACCTCCGTGTGCTGAGAATCTAGTATATTGCTCTTTATGAGCCACTGTAAAAAATGGGATAGGATAATCCCAGTTTCTCCTTTTGTGAAATTCACCCCTCCACACATACCGGACAACATTACAAGGAGAAGCAGTTTCTAGTGCTTGCATCTTTTGCTAACATGTAGCAAACATAAAGGTAAAACCATTAAATTGCAGGTCCTGTCCTCTCTGTTTTTATTACAGCTCACTTTTTTCCCCTATAGCAAAATATATTAATAATATAATTGTGTGAGGAAAAAGAACTACCAACCTTCACTTTCGGTAATGGTCAAACTCTTTTAGAACTCTTTTCAAAAATAGCCAGTAGTCAAGATAAACTGTAATTGTGGGGGGTGGGGAATCTAACTTTTGTGAATAGTAAGCATGAAAACATGTATCCAAAAAGTTCAATGGGAAATGTTATACACTCCTGTGACTGAAAAACAATAATCGTGCTGTTTTCAAATACCCAAGTGGTGGCCACGAAGTTTGTCTTTCTCTAAAGCCTATCTGTATCAGTGCCTTTGTGTCTCTCTTGAAAATATTTTTTGTAGTAATCTTCTTTTTTAACCACTTTGTCACCATTATGGGATAAACAGTAGGGTTTCCAAAATGAATCAGGGAGGCTGAGGTTGAATAGATAAAACATGACTCTGGCAAATGAGTGTGCACTACGGTCTGATCCTGTAATCTTTGTGTTGGCAGAACACCGTTGTAGTATAACTCGGTTTGGCAAACCTTGTGTGAAAACAGGACCCTTGACTTAAGATACAGCGTAAACACACTGACTTCCTACAGCCCTCAATGGGTATGCGGTGAACGAATGCTTTGACCCAGACTCTGCTATGTACAACCGAATTAACTTGAAATGTAATTTTTCTTTTCTAATGCTTTTCATAATATAAGGGCAGCCCAACCTTCATGCCCCTGCCAAAAACTTCACAGTTATTGTCCAAATTCCTGTGGAGTCCAAAGGAGAGGTGGTATTCAAAAGAACTAACTGCTGGTGGACTCTGAATGAAATGAGATGTCTGTGAGGCCAATTAGGTTGGTCAGTGAACAAAAATAAGCATAAATTAGAGCAATTAAGTAAATGAAAATGATGAAAAGGAATTTGTGAGGAGAACTTTTCTTGAATAGATCCATCTCCATTATATAGGTACAAAGACTATTTTAATGAGTTCAAACAATTTTTAAAATGACCACACTGTACCTAAACCTCATGAAAATAAAGCAATGCCTTTTGTTCTGTGTGGAATAAATTCTATAGCTTTTATCAAAAAGTTATTTTCATTGAAGGAATATTGTACATTCAGTATATTCACAGACAGTAAAAATAATTGGTGGCTAAATATACAAAATGAGGTAATTTTTCTGTTCCCAAAGAAATGACATCTGGGGGGAGAAGGAGAATAAACAATGTTTATTTGAATTCATTGAAATCATACTAAAACCTACATAATAATTAAAATGTAATAAAAAGTTACACATTTTTATAAATTGTTATAGCAAATGTGCATTATTTCAGTAACCAGAAAAAAGCATTAGCTAAAAAATAACTCTAGTGTGAGAGATTATCTTTGAGGCCGGGTTGAGAGAAAATAAGCTCTTCTTGCTGATGTTTATACTGTAAACCAGGGGCAGACATCGAAAGTACCAGCACTTGTTTTGAAGGGGACCTGCAACATAAGGAAAAGCTCTGCAACGCTGCTACACGCTTCATGGCCACCATAATGAAGCTTCCCGCAGCAAACTCTCTCTCAGGGGTTCTCAAGCTAAGCCGCTCTCCTGGAGTACAGGAAACCCGCTAGAAAGCCATAGCAGTGTGCCCCTCAGGAATCCCCTCAAGAGATAACCAGTGGCAAGAGAAGCATAGCTAGCTGACAGCTGCCAGCAGCCACCCCTTTGGGGTCTGCACCCAGCCAATGATTGAGCATGGCAGGGATGCTAGACCAGGTCGCTTCTGCCCAACATGGAACCCTTCCAACAGGTGACCTCTGCTCTACGGCACCCACGTACCTGGCTGAGACTCTCTCAGAGCTGCACTGAGGTCTGAGACTCTTCCTACTTGACCCTCCCTCCTTCCTACTTCTTTGCAAAGGTGTGAGACCTGTTATGACTGTCTGAACGCTCTCCCTGGTCATCTCGGCTCCCTCACCCCAGTATCTTCCACAGGTGTTTCCACCACCAAACCTCTCACGCTTCTAATCCTGCCTTGGCTTCTGCTTTCTAGAGGACCAAACTAATGCAGCCTCCTTGGGCTCCAACCTAAGTCCCTGTAGGAGAAACAGGATGCTTAGCCAGCCTTGGAATCCCTGCTGCATACACATGGATCTCAAAATGCGAATGTCTGGGCCACCTTAGCAAAACAGCTTGAGCTCTCTGCTCAGACCTGGCTCCCCCACTCCGCTGCAAAGTAGTTCATAATACCTCGATACTAACTCTGCTTAGGGCTAGCCAGGAAGTGGTCTTCTTTTTAAACAATGTATCCTCAGAAATTACATAGCATTTTAAAAATAATGCTGTTGCTGACAGTAGTAATATTACTAAAAAATTTATTTCCATTGGGATATTTCTTAAAATTTTAAAAACCTTCTTATTCATATAATTTTCTCTCTTTTATTCTCATGTCACTCATGTGTTAGGTAAATCATTTATTAGAATATTTAATGAATAAATTAGGCATAGATTGCCCTCGCTTGTATTAGTAGACATTTAGGTTCTATAAAGGGACAACAGTTGACACGGGACAAAATTACTGATTAAAAGACAAGGACTTTCTTATTTTAAACTCATCTCTTGGCTTCCATGACATCAC
>NW_012149507.1:6750290-6752908 GCF_000956105.1 Propithecus coquereli | reverse complement strand
TCTGTATATAAATAAGATAGACACATACTATTTCTGTATTGCGTTAAAGCAATATTGATTGTCAGAAACAATATCTTCAAATGATGCCACCGGGCTTCAATCCCACTTTCTAAAGGGTGTGCACGACTGACAAAGGGGATCACATGTGCAATGCTTGTCCAGATCTAGGAAATGCTTGGGTTTTGGTGTTTTGTGTTTGTCAGCTCAGCTACTTCTATTAATATTTATTAAGATATTTCTCTTTACGCATTATTTTAAAATGAAGGTCAAGTCTGACTCACTGTCCTCTTCTTACGATATTCACAGTCCATTCCTTCCAGTTGAAAATGGTTTTCCCACATGACATTTGGCACTCTGGGGTAAACATATAATAAAGTAATCAAACCTGACCAGGGCAGTAATTTTCATATGGAGAACTGAATGAAATGAGCGCCAATGAGTGCAATGACATCCACTTGTTCTTTCAATGTGGCACAAAGTATGCACCAGCAGATTCCATTTAGTGTAGATTTCAGAGCACCCTGGAAAAAACATTATCAATCTCTCCTAGGTTATATAGCTACTATTTCTCAACCTTGCTCCCTGTAACTTGCAGATGCTGCCTACATTACAACATAAAACCTCATTTATTTGAATGCCAATTACGCAGAATTATGAAATTCTGATGGGGTACCTGACATTTACCTCTGTTTTTAAACATAACAGTTTCGTTGAGATATAATTCACATACCATACAATACACCCATCTAAAGGATAAAATTCAATGGTTTCTAGTATATCTAAAAAGTAATTCAACCACAACTACAATCAATTTTAGAACATTCTCATCATACTAAAAAGAAATCTCATACCCATCAGCAGTGCCCCAGATCCCCCGGCAACCACTAATCTATTTTCTGTCTCTTTAGATGGGCCTGTTCTGGACATTTCACATAAACGGTATCATAATATGTGGCATTTTGTGTCTTCCTTCTTTTGCTTAGCATAATACTTTTGAGGGCCACCCATTTTGCAGCATGTACCAGTACTTCCTTGTTATGACTGAATAATATTCCGCTCTGTGGATGTACGACACTTTATCATTCATCAGTTGGTTGACATTTGAGTTAATTTCACTTTTTATATGTTATGATTAGTGCTATGAACATTCATGCATAAGTTCTTATGTGGACATGTTTTAATTTCTCTTTTGTATATTCCTAGGAGTGGGATACCTGGGTCATATGAAAACTCTATATTCAATTTTGAGGAACCGCCAAACCACGCTGCTATTTGCCTTTTTACTATCTATGCAAACAATTTTTGTAAATGAACTGATGAAGTAAACAAGAATGCAAAAAAAAGAGAATATTTTGCTATTTCTCTGAAACAATTTCCAACCGTTCCAAAGTTTTAGCACTTCTTGCATAAAATAATCTTACTAATTGCAAATTATTGTCTTATTAATACAAGTCCAGTTGATATTAATGTACAATGTAACCTTTTGTCAGCTGTTCATTTGTACTCCTGAGCACCCCTAAAACCAAACTAAAAATTTCATTCACATTTTCCATCTGCCTTCTCCTTAAATGTCCTGAATTACTCTATCCATTTATCTTTGGAACTTAAGGGTTCTGAGATACATAAATACATCAATAGGCTTTTGAAAAAAATGTACACTAAACTCTTGACAGTTTACCCTGAGTGGTCAATGCCACCTTATTAGTTATTGTTGATCATTTATACTGTTCTATCTTTCCATGTTCAAAATGCTGTTTATGGGCTCCTCTGGCTCAGATGATTGGAGAGAGTGATTTCATACTGGGAATTACATGACCTTTAAGTCAGATAGTCACATATTGAATCCCTCCCTATCAAAGACTGTTCACCCTGTGCCGATGATACATACATTCAGGCTTTCCTCGGCTTATAGCCTTAGTTAACCAACAAAAATGGTATCTTCTAGTAAATTCCCTTTTCTATACCTAATTCAGGATCATTCATGGTTGTACCATCTAAGACAGTGGTCCCCAACCTTTTTGGCGCCAGGGACTGGTTTCATGGAAAATAGTTTCTCCATGGACTGGGAGTGGGGGGATGGGGTGGGAAGGGATTGGGGGGTTTCAGGATGATTCAAGCACATTACATTTATTGTACAATCAAACCTCTCTGCTGCCTTTTTGTTTTTGTTTTGTTTTTTCTGCTGCCTTTTTGTTACAACAGAGAGGCTCATTCGCTGTTCTGTGGCAAACGTATCTTGCTTTTACTCTGTAAACCTATCTTTTTTTTTTTTTTTTAGTTTTTCTTTCTGGAGCGCCATACCCAAGAACACTTGAGCAAGTGGTCTCTGTAAATCTATATTGTCCATCCTCAATTAACTTCATTGCATGCTTAAAAAAAAAATACCTCTCTAATGATAATCCGCATTTGGAGCAACTCCCCAGCACTAGCATCACCGCCTCAGCTCCACCTCAGATCATCAGGCATGAGATTCTCATAAGGAGTGAGCAACTGAGATCCCTCGCATACGCAGTTTACGGTAGGGTTCATGCTGCTATGAGACTCTAATGCCCGCTGCTGATCTGACAGGAGGCAGGGCTCAGGCAGTGATGCCAGCCATGGGGAGCAGCTGTAAATAC
>NW_012149507.1:6703697-6747355 GCF_000956105.1 Propithecus coquereli | reverse complement strand
TATAAAGGGACAACAGTTGACACGGGACAAAATTACTGATTAAAAGACAAGGACTTTCTTATTTTAAACTCATCTCTTGGCTTCCATGACATCACACTCTCCTGGTTCTCTTCCCACCTCTAGGATCATTGCTTCTCAGCCTACTTCGCTGCATCATCTTCCTGCGTCCACCTGTTTCAAGTGGGTATCTCCCTGGTTTCTGTCCTCCAGCCTGCATCCTGCCTGTCCCCTGAGGTGATCATATCCACCCTCGTGGTTTTCACTCTCTCATGTGATCTGACCATTTCTTCTCTTGTGGACTCCAGACTCACATCACACTGACCACTGGACATTTCTACCTAGATGTCAGAGTACCTGTGGTAGGCTGGTAACAGCCCCCAAAGATACCAGTTCCGAATCCCTGGAGCTTCTAAATGTTACCTTATTTGGAAACAGAGTCTTTGTAGATGTGATTAAGAATCCTGAGGGGCAGGCATGGTGGCTCACGCCTGTAATCCTAGCACTCTGGGAGGTCGAGGCGGGTAGATCGTTCAGGCTCAGGAGTTCGAGACCAGCCTGAGCAAGAGCAAGACCCTGTCTCTACTAAAAAATAGAAAGAAATGATCTGGACAACTAGAAAAATATATATATAGAAAACATTAGCCGAGCATGGTGGCACATGCCTGTAGTCCCAGCTACTCGGGAGGCTGAGGCAGAAGGATTGCTCGAGGCCCAGGAGTTTGAGGTTGCTGTGAGCTAGGCTGACGCCACAGCACTCTAGCCCGGGCAACAAAGCAAGACTCTGGCTCAAAAAAAAAAAAAAAAAAAAGAATCCTGAGATGGGGAGATTATCCTGGATTACATGGGGGGACCCTAAATGCAATTACAAGTATCCTTACAAGAGAGGAGCAGAGGGAAATTTGACACACACACAAAGGCAAATGCAATGTGACCACGGGAGCAGAGCCTGGAGTGATGTGGCCAAAAGCCAAGGAATGCCAGAAGCCACCAGAGGCAAAGGCCAGATTCTATCCTGCAGCCTTCAGAAGGAACACGCCCTGCTGACACCCTGATTTTGGCCCAGTGAAACTGATTTTGGACTTTTGGCCTCCAAAACTGTGAGAGAATAAATTTCTATTGTTTTTATCCATGGAGTTTATGGTGATTTGTTACAGCAGCCACAGAAAATTGATACAGTACTGTGTTAATTTCCTAGGGCAGCTGTAACAACGTACTACAGACTGGGTGACTGAAACAACAGAAATTTCTTCTCCCCCAGTGCTGGATGATAGAAGTCCAAGATCAAGGTGTTGGCAGGATTGGCTCCTTCTGAGGGCTGTTGTGGAGAATCTGTTCCACGAGTCTCTCCCAGCTCCTGGAGATCTGCTGGCAATCTATGGCATTCCTTGGCTTATGCTACATCGGCCCCCATCTCTGACTTCATTTTCACATGGTGTCTCCTTGTGTATGTGTGTCTTCTGTGTCCAAATTTCCCCTCTTTGTAAGAGCACCAGTCATACTGGATTGGGGCCCACCCTAATGACCACATTTTAACTTGATTATCTGTAAAGATTCTATTTTCAAACAAGGTCAATATCCCCAGGTACTGAGAGTTAGGACTTCAACATTTTTGTGGGGAATGGGTGGATATAATTCAACCCATAACAAATACAAATTCAACATGTATAAAACAATTTATCTTCCTTAAAAATGTTGCTCTTTCTATACTCCATTTTTGAGAAGACAGTACCACCATCACTGATCTAGACAGAATTCTTGGAGTTACCCTTGACTCCTTGCTTTCTTCTGAACTGTATACTCAATCCGGCTTACCCTATCTCCTAAGCTTTTATTGGCTTTATCAGCTGCTCTCCATCTCCCCAGCTAAAGCCTTTAGGTTAAGAGTTTAGGTCCTCATCATCTGGATTATTGCAATAGATTCTTATCTGGTCCCCCACCCTCCAGTCTTGCCCTTCTCACATTTCCCCTCCTATCTGCTGAGTTCTTTGATTACACGAACCGTTTCTCATTCATCTCGGAATTCCAGCAGTGCCTGTCATGTGGACAATACTCAGTAAATGTTGATGATTGAACTCGTTCAAGAAACGGTACTATACATACAATAGCAAAACTGTACCATTTGGGGTTGTCTATGGGATTTAAAATAAACTCCCTTACTTTAACAAATATTATAATAATATTTCTTAAATGGTATTTTACCAACAAATGTTTCATTTTGATAGAAAGTACATCTTATGTATTACTGTGTTTTACATACTCTGAGTTAAAGAAATAGTATATCATAAAGGAAAGATGGCACCTTGACCCTTGTAACACATAGCACCTTCTTTTCTCCCTAGAGCATCTGTAGTATTTGCTGATACCTCTGATTAGGCATTTCATTAGATACTGCCTTAAACTCTTCGTTTTTGTTTTTTTTTTTTTAAAGATGATATCTTCTCTCACACCTGGATTGTAAATTGCTTGAGAAAACGAATAATGTTGCATATCTTTGAATGTCCAACTATGCATGATCTAGTGTTAAGCAGAATAGATACTATTGACTGAATAAATTTCATTGGCATCAATGATCACTCATGTACACCGTGTTAGGGAAAAAAACTTGAATTATGCACCACTGTGTCCAAGATACATAATTTAGATTAAGAGCCTGGGTTCTGAAATCAGACAGACTTTGTTTCAAAACTACCTGCTGGCCCGTAACTTTGGGCAATGGATGCAACCTATTTAAGCCATTTTATCAGTTTCCCCACTGATAAAATGAGATAGCTCCCTTTAGTACCTCCCTTATAGGGCAATGGGATAAATTAGCTGAGATAAAGCATGTAGAGTGATAAAGCACAGTGCCTGGCATATGGTAAGCTCTCACTAATCACTGGCTACCATCGTCATCATCATTTTTTATTTCTTTAAGGGCTTTGGTGGCTGCTTCTAGGAACATCCTCTTCAGCAGCAGCATCTCTTCCTCCTCCTCCTCCTCCTCCTCCTCACCACCACCACCAAAGACCATTTTTTAAGAACTTTGGAAGAAATCCTCTCATAATTTTGTGCTTCCAAGTGTTGGCTCTGGCAGGATTCTGTGGGAGTACAGAAGATCAGCTGCTATTATCCCTGACAAAACAAAAACTCTTTAAGCCAGGACCCAAAGATTAGATGTCCAAGATTGATTTACAGATTTATTTTTTGAAGTTACTGTGTTCTGCCAATATCCTTCCTTGTTTTTTATTTCTTTTCCACTGAACTTCACACCTGTTCCTCCCCTGCTACACAAGTGCCTAAAAGCCTTGGCAACATACACTTCCAACACACATGGGAGTGCTGCGGAGGTAGGTAAGGATGCTTCGACTTTGTCCAACTAAAGAGCACCCCTCAGGGCAACAGCATCAGAGGTCCTAACCCATGGGAATCCGAAGTTAATATTTTACAAGTTGAAAGAATGTCACCAAAAGACATCATTCTAAAAACCAGCAGGAAACTAGTCATTTTTTATTACACACTGCCAAATCCACCATCTGATACACAGGAGAACTTCTGAACAACAAAGAGAGGTCTCTGGGGTTTGGTAGTTTATTTTTCTTCTTTCTCCCCACCAGTCCAACTTCCCTTACTAAGAAGTGACAGTGCAGTGTGCAAGCAAAAATTCTGAGTTGCTGTCATATGATCCACGTCCCTGGGCTTGTTCTGGAGATCACCAAAGACAGGAACGTGCTGGGAAACACAAGGACAAGATCCACTCCTGGCCAGGTTGGGGATCTCCAGAATTTGGGAATTAATCAAGAAAGGAAAGAGGAGGGAGAAGGAAGAGGAAGCAAGAGAGAGGAGGAAAAGGAAAATGAGAAGGATAAGGAAGGAGGACGAAGCAGGAAACTGTCAGCCCATCTCCCCCTCAGCACACCTGAAGAGCGTAGAGCCGGGTTGGTGGGAGTGAAGGAAACGGGCGTGCAGGATTTAGGTTTGTCAGAGCTGAGCTTTCCAGAATAGAAAGATGCTAAGTTCTCCCTTCTTTCTCAAACTTTAAATAATGCCCCAGAACTTGGTCCTCGGCCCTCATCTTCTTGGTCTACACTCCCTTCTTACCATGGTTTCATCTAGTTCCTGGGCTCTATGCCAAAAGACCCCCAATTTTTATCTGCAGCCACAACTTCTTCATTGAGCTCCAGACTCATGCAATTATTATATTCCACTGGATGTACAATATGCCAAACTTGACATGTTTAAGAGAAATTCAAAATCTGTTCCTCCTTTAGGCTTCACAATGTCAATAAATGTACCCCTGGTTCACCAAGATGCTTAGATCAAACACCTAAAAATCACCATTAATCCCACTCTTTCACTGATACCCACATCAATAAATCCAGTCAGCTCTGCCTCTAAAATACATCTCAAATCTAATCGTTCCCCGACATCTCCAGGACTACTGTTCTAGTCAAAGACACCATCACCTGTCAGCCAGTCTAGGGGCACAACATCCTATAGGTCTCCCGGCTTCCACTCGAGGAGTCAGAGTGGCTTACATTATGAAACACTCCGCTTCTCTACTGGAACCCCACAAAGGTTTCCCACAGAATTCAAAGTCCTCCCCATGGAACATCAGGTCTTAACATATCCTAGCTTCCCCAATTTCTTGACACCATCTCCTCCATCTCCCTTCCACTCTGTTCTAGCAACATCTGGCTTAGTTCTACTGCTAGAACACTCCCAGCTGTTTCCACCTCAGGGACTTTTTATTTACCATACCCTGAGGCTCTAACGCTCTTCACCCAGATCACAGCATCTTTCAGTCCACCCGTCTCTGCTCCAACACCGCATCCTCCCAGAGGACTTTCTTCACCACTCCGTCTAAAACAGCCACGCATCTCCAGCACTCCCTACTCCTCTGCCCCGGGTTTTCTCCATGGCATTTAACACTATTTGAATTATGCGGGTTTTTTTATTAGTTTACTACCTTTCTTCTCATCTGCCATGAGGGCAGAAATTTTCTATCTCATTTTCCACTACATTCCCCAGAGTGTGGCATATAACAGATACTCAATAAATATCTAAACAAATCAATGCCCAATCATTGGGAATGGCTAGAAAGAGCTTCCTGTAATCAGAATTTAGAGTTTTATTTTCAAAGAGATGAAGGATACATGTTGGCTGGAATCATACTTGAAGATCACTAATGTTCTTGATTTTACGCCCACCTCAAGGATTCCCGTGGATTATAACAGACCACACATTGTCCTTCAGATGGGACTCGTGGGCCAGACAGAAATGATGCTAAAAATCATCATTTCCTATGCCGTGACTATACCGTAGCTAAGCAGAAAGTCACACTGGAAGATAAAGAGGAATGAAAGGCACTGTGATGCTGTAATGTTATAAAAACAACACAACGTATTTTAAATGACACAACACTTAAGTGTATCGGGCACAACCTGGGCAGGGTGTGAAATCAGACCACATGTCAGCCCTCAGGTGGTATCACAAGGCACACGGCTGGAGGCTGGCTGGGTTAAGAGGGCCTTGCAATACCTTATACAGAGCATTTTATTACTTTTCTGTATTGGACTTAAGCACAGAGTTGAGGAAAACCATCTGCCGTCCACATTTACCCTGCCTCATAGAGGTAGGCATGACAGCATTAAAATCCAACAGGCACACCGTAGCTATGCCCATTCTGAGTTCTCAGTGAAGACCAAAGATAGTTTTTGGCATTATGATATCTTGTCTAAGTGATGGAAAACGCCATGGATTTCCATCTTGCACACTGCTTAGTTCTATAATCGTCGTACCAAACACAAACCCCTTGCTGGTTTAAGAGTGCCAGAAAGCACTGGGGAGTCTGGCCCAATCATGTGCTGTGAGCAATTTGTGCTCGTAAACCAGGCCCACACAGACGAACCGCTTTACACAGGGAGGGAAAAGCTGCCCAGAAACAACCTCTGGAGAAATACTCAATTGGCTGGGCTCTCCGTGCAGCGCGGGAACAGCACGATGACTTCTGAGTTACCACTGGAGCCTTCCCTCACCTCCGCTTAGGAAGGTCACAAACCCACTTGGGTTAAATGCTCTCGCAGCTTACAGGAAACCCACTGGCAACTGATGTCGTGTTTTGAGAATAAACTATGTAATCTGCAAGATTTCCAAAAGGTACATTTTCTTCTCCAATGAGCAGCAGCACACTGCCTGAACGGTGGACTGTGGCCACTGCTAACCCCTTGGCTGCTCACTCCTTTGAGTCTGGAGAGACTGCCCACGAGGAGCAAAGGCTGTTCCGACGGCAAGATCAGCTTTCTACCCAGAAAGCAAAAATAAAATACAGGTGGCAGAGAAGAGCTAAACAGGCATGCCCACATACTACAGGGCCCTGGGACCAGGCTCCCTCTCCATGGTCAAGTTCAGCCCTTCCACTTCTTAGCTTTCAGATAAATCCAGTATTTTACTGCTTTTCCACAGTGTTTTCATGGGCATTGCGTTAGGATGGTGGTTTGTGCGTGTTCCCGCGAGTTCTCCCTTGGCAAGGATCAGCTAGGTAACTGCTCTTCCTCTTAATTAGTCTTAATTAGATTATATGTAATAGCACGGAGTGCACAGTGAGGCCTGCTGATCTGTAGACAAGGAGTGGCTTACCCTGTAAATTAATAGGCCTGACAGGGATTATGGAAGCTAGCTGTGTAAACGGGAACGGAGCCCCCTAAGCCAATAGTCCTTGGCCTGCTGACACAGCTGCACAGAGTACCCAGTCACTGCAGTGCTGAAGGATATTCAGTTACAGTGAAGAAATCATAACAAAGACAGGAAACAGATCAGCACACTCTGGATTTAACACCCTCCCTGGGGAGCTCTGCTGATTTCTAGGCTGCAGATGTTTTTAACCCTGCCTTGAAGAATGTCCATGTCACATGCTCGCGCTAATGAAGGCGAGCACAGTATTTAAGCAAAGCATGTATGTCAGAACGTGGACCAAAATTATGTTGATTAGAGTCCCCCATCTCTCTCTGAAAGGAAGGTGATGCCGCTGTTAAAATTTGTAAAAATCTTTTGGTGGAGTCTGCAGAGCAGTTAGAAAATGGATGCCCAACAAAGCCTGGTGTTTATTTACTTAAAATTAGGTGTAAATGAAGCGAACTAGACTCTTCCCTGAAGATCTTGCTAGTCCCAACAGTCGCAAAATGTCTCAGCTGTTTCCTGCTTTTCGCTCTTTGCAGTACTCTACCAAGTGGAGTAGAATGAAAACAAGCCTTCACGCAGCATTTTTAAACATGACTGCCAACGAAAACTGGATCCTTGACTGTTTAGAGTTTGATTAAGGAGACGGCATATTCTTACTGGCAGGGTATAGGTAGTTTTCCCAAAGTTACAGTAAGTTTGCAGAATTGGAAATTTATATTTTTAAATTCTTCTGAGTTACATAAATATGTCTAAGACTGCATAAAGATGTGGTTTGCCTGAGGCACAGCATTTTCTTTGTGGCAAAGGGACCGACCATACACTGCCAGAAAAAGAGTTCAGGCAAAAGGAGGACTAGAGTGTTAGGTAAACCTCAAGCCCAAAAGTAGGAAAAAGAGAAAAACGTTCAGCTCACTTGTCATGTTTTTGTTCCATCTGCAATTACTTTACTGCTATCTATAAAATGAGTAATTTTTTAAAGAATGCTCTTGGAAGACCCTATCAGGACCAGAAACTCTATCACTAATTTCCTAACTTACCCCTGGGAACCTCTCACTAAGGACTTTTTTTTTTTTTTTTTTTGAGATAGGGTCTCTCTCTGTTGCCCAGGCCAAAGTGCAGTGGTACAATCATAACTCACTGCAGCCTCAAAGTCCTGGGCTCAAGCGATCCACCCGTCTCAGCCTCCCAAGTAGCTGGGACTACAGGCATGCGCCATAATGCCCTACTAATTTTTGTATTTTTTATAGAGATAGAGTCTCACTGTGTTACTCAGGCTGGTCTTGAACTCCTGGCCTCAATCAAATCTCCCACCTCTGCCTCCCAAAGGGCCGGGATTACAGGCATGAGCCTCAGCACCTGGCTGAGGACATATTTTTGCTTCTCGTGTTAAGAAAGCAATGATCATTTTAACTGCTACTGAATTGAGTCTTGTGTTTGAACAGATTTCCAGTAATTTAGAGCAACTCTCCTTTCCCCACCTGAGTGAGCTTGCTGACTTATCCAAACAACAGAAGACACGAGGGTGGGCTGAGGAGGGGAGTGGAGGGGCGGACCTACATGAGGCTGGCCCTCTCCCGTAGCCACAGGCACCGGCAAACTGCTGCTCCTGGCTGTGCAGACTGACTTTCCGAAGCCTTTCCTTCTGTGAATGGGTGGCCGCTCCTGGCCCAGGAGTTGATGAGGACCTAATGGGGCAGCCTCTACCACCTGTTAAAAGGTTACAGGTCCAGCTGTTAAAAAGCCCCTCCTTATTTTGCAGCCCTCTGTCTAAACTGCTGTCTGGCAGAATTTATGATCACAGATTCTCTCTCCATATTATCACTCCCCGAGACTTCTCTCTCCCAGATGAAGCCGTTTTCCCCAATTTCCTCTCTGTTCTGCCACCACACCTGGTGGAGTTCTCATTTCGCACAGTGGGTACTCAGAGAACTTGCTGTCTAAATAAACAACTGGTGGATACAGCTGGATCACCCAGACTCTAATGAGGGGTTTGGACTGATTCAGGACAGAATGGCTCTTAGGTACAGGCAGAAAAGCTCTCCTTGTCTTCAGATTTGAAGGGTGCCAACAAAACTTACTCGGTCCAGTCAATCTGCCGTAAGTCTGGAAAGTCATTTGTTGTACGTTCTTCTTGGGAGTTAAGCAGTGCCCAGCACAAAGGTCTACTTCTGAATGAATGACCACTTGGAAGAGTCAGCATGCACAGTGCCTGGCACATATGTGTAAAATGGGCTGTTAAGTGAAATCATAAATCAGACAGCTCCCCTCCCCGAATGAGCTCAAACAGACAGACAGTGGGAAGGTGGCAGGACACGGGCACTAAAACTCGAGCAGAGATATGAGGGGTGTTTGATTATTTTGTCTGCCTTAAAATTCTACTAAGGCCAGGTCCACATCGGGAGACCCCAGAGCAGCTTTCTCTGCACACATAGTGTAGCAAGTATCCTCTGCATGCTGGAATGCCTTTATCCAGGCCTCTCCACCTTCCAGAAGCTCCAATGGTGGACGTGGAGCCAGGGCCACAATACAATTTCCTGACTCTCCCACCATGCCTCTCAGCTATGAAGTAGGAGAATATAGGAGGAAAAATGATGCTTAGGATCTTCTCAAAGGAGAATTATTGCTCATAAAGTTAACCCCAAAATCAACCTGGAAATCCAACAAAACGCATGTGTTCAACACACATATTAGTTTATCAGACTGTTGTCTCTCCCTTAATTATCTTGTTTTTCAGTAAACCATAATGACCTCAAAGGACTTCCCAGGGGGATTGCCCTGAGGTTCTTCCTTTAAAATGGGCAAGTGATGAGTGATGATTGATTAGCCTGCCAAATTCTTCACTTAACTCATCAGGAGAAAGAAGAAGAAAATAGACTCAGCTATTTTGATGGTGCTGTGAGCTCAAGTAAGCAGCATCAGTCAAACAGCAATAATGTTTTTGACAAGAGACTTCATTTAAACACACGTGGAGTCCCTCTGCTATCATCCAAAAATAAAATCCTGGCTGGCTCGGACCTAATTTTTATTCTTCTTCTTCCATGGTCACTTGGGATGGGCCACAAGAGAGACCAGGATTTTTCATTTACTATATATGCCTAAGGTTTTATGGACTTCATCTCACCTTTTGAATCCTCCACCCCCACCATAAGTTTCATTTTACGCATCAGTGAAAGCCTCAGCCAACAGGAAAAGGTTTTCTTCCCAATGGAGTGGAATTCAGGAATTTATCTGTCTTAAGGTCTTGAGTCAAGCTAAATTATGCTACCTGGGGATGCTGCCAAAATACAGGTCTGCTCTGTTTTGAATCATGAAACCGCTAGTGGTAACCTCACGTCCAGATATTTGAGATTAAAAACACCAGTACCTTACGTGTGTTTTACAAAAGATGGTTGCCAAGTATGCTATGTCTTCAACATGGCTTTCCTGACAATCTGAATATTGGCCCTCATCAAAAAGGCATGTGAGAAGCCCAGCGCCAACTCTCTCTGATTAAGTGGTATTCACACATTAGTTGAAGGATGATCCAGTGACCGACCACCCCAATATGTCCCAGTAGGTTGCTACATGCATCTTCTCTTCCTTTCTTTCTGGGTCTGCCATGTCCACAGGTCACTCTCTCAGGTTACACAGAGATGGGGGACTGTCTCAAGCCAGCCCTTATTAGATGCACACATTACTGTGAGGATCAGAGAAGACATGTATCCAATTATCACGGGACGCTTTGCTTTAATGTCTTTATGGCCCTGTTTCCATTTGTTAAGGTTTTGTCTTATTTCATTTTGTAGGTGATGAACTAACTTTGAATGAAGGTTGGTCGGTCAGTCAGTCAAGGCTCACTGCTGAGAACTGGCTGGCACATCTCTGACTCACATTCCCCCTCAAGAAGCAAACAGATTTCTGCTCTTTCTTCAGTAATAAAAAGATTTGTTAGGTCAGGCATGGTGGCTCACACCTGTAATCCTAGCACTCTGGGAGGCCGAGGTGGGAGGATCACTTGAGGTCAGGAGTTTGAGACCAGCCTGAGCAAGAGTGAGACCCTGTTACTACTAAAAATAGAAAAAATTAGCTGGGTGTGGTGGCATGCACCTGTAGTCCCAGCTACTCAGGAGGCTGAGGCAGGAGGATTTCTTGAGTCCAGGAGTTTGAGGTTGCTGTGAGCTAGGCTGACATCACTGCACTCTAGCCCAGGCAATGAGTGAGACTGTATCAAAAAAAAAAAAATATTTGTTAATAATCATCTGAGTTTACCCAAAAGATATTTAGATTAATCAATTTTTTTCTTCCAGTAGTTCAAAAAGACTTGAAAATCATATATAACAGCACTGTCCAATAGAAATAGAATGCAAGCCACATATGTAACTTAAATTTTTCTAGTAGTTGCCACATTTAAACAGTAAAAAGAAACTGGTAAAATTACTTTTAGTATTTAACCCAAAAGATACCAAATACTATCATCTCAACATTTAATCAATATAAAAAATTATTATGAGGGATTTTCTTTCTTTTATATTGTCTTCCAAATCTGGGGTGGAGTTGAGACTTACAGCATATTTCAACTTGAACTAGCCACATTTTCAGGTACTCAGTGGTCATATGCAGCTTGTGGCTACCACACTAGTGAGCTCAGGTGTGGCGTTGCCCTGCACTCACACTCACTTAAATGGGGACTTAGGCAAACGGAAGAATAAGAAAGTTAACCAGGACTTCTTTTCTACACAGTAGCAAATTGAAATGTATAGATATAGAGGTGTAAATAAATGACACCATATCTAAAACTCCTCTTAGGTCATTTCAATCCTATCCCTTTTTAGTTAGTACACATCATCCATGTACTATAGCAAAATAATTCAAGCCGTTTTTTTCCCTTTTGGTGTAAAGGGAATGGGGATACTTAATGATGAAGTGGTGCAGCCACTCTGGAATCCAGTCTGGCGGTTCATCAAAAGATTAAATAGAGTCACCATACAACTCAACAATTCCGCTCCTAGGTATATACCCAAGAAAATTGAAAACACAAGTCCACACAAAAACTTGTATGTGAATGTTCATAGCAGCATTTATTCATAATAGCCAAAAAGCAGAAACCACCCAGAGTTATGACACCACTGCACTCTAGCCAATGCGACAGAGCAAGACTCTATTTCAAAAAAAAAAAGAAAGAAGTATTGCTACATACTGCCACGTAGATGAACCTTGAAGACAAAGAGCTAAGTGAAATAAGCCAGACACGAAAGACAACGTGTGCATGATTCCACTGATATGAAATGTCCAGAATAGGCAAATCCACAGAATCAGAAAGCAGCTTAGTGGAGAAAGTGCCAAGGGTGAGAGGGAGTCAGGGGCAAATGGAAAGCAACTGCTAATGGGTACAATGTTTCTTTCTGGGACGATGAAAACATTCTAAATCGATTGTGGTGATGGTTGCACAACTGTGGATATACAAAAAACTACTGAATTGTACACTTTAAATAGGTGAATTGTATGATATGTAAACTCTTTCCCTATAAAGCTGTTATAAAAAAACTAACGAACGAGGACTGCCGCCTGATGTCTGGGGCCCCTCCACCCACACGCATTTGATCAGGTTTACCATTGTACCATGAGACTGAGCATGGGACCACAAGGATATGGATTTATGAGCATTCTATCAATGCAAACAAACAATGGTTGAAACGCTGAGGCCTGTATGTTTTATTTGAAAAAGGCAAAGTTGAGCAGCGCCAGTTTAACTTCTCCCTAGCCAGAGTGCAGTAACAGAAGCAAAGTGCAGTATCTCAGATTTAAGCCCTCCCAAGCTACAGTGGGAGACCCAGGTCTTCTGACAGCTGTTTTTTCAGGAGGATGGCGTGGTGTGGGGAGTGGAAAAGAGGGTGGCAGGTTCTGTGAAAGCCCAGGCTCAAATTGAGGGGATCCCCTACATTCTCTGTTCCTACTGCCCTCCTCCTCCTGCTCAGCTCCGCCCCACTCACCACTTCCTCCTCCTCGGGATTCATCCCCAAAATGAGCTTCCAACCTCAGAGCTGGCTTTCAGCATCAGCTCTTCCAGAGAGTGATTTCTGACCCTTGGCAGAGTACTCACTGATTTTCATTTCATACTCCTTTTACGATGTTTTATTTTAGGCCTGGTTTATCGTTGTTTTGTCCGCCTCCCCAAAATCATAAATGTCCCCAATTTTTAAAAGTTGTTACTGTCTGTACCTGACTATAAGTCATTGTATTTAAGACATTTGGTGGCCAGATGCAGTGGCTCAGGCCTGTAATCTCAGCACTTTGGGAGGCCAAGGTGGGAGGATCGCTTGAGCCCAGGAGTTGGAAGCTGCAGTGAGCTGTGATAGCACCACTGCACTCCAGCCTGGGTGACAGAGTGAGACCCTGTCTCTAAAGAAAAAACAAAGACATTTGGTAATAACCAACCAATCTAAAAGATCTAGATCTATTAAAATCAAGAAAGTAATAAACCACAGAAAGACAGAGAGAGAGAGAGAGAGAGAGAGAGAGAGAGAATCAGCTGCCTGATCATTTCAATGCAATGAAAGGTGTTGTAAACATGAGTGTGCCTGGGACTCCTCCAGGAGGCTGGGAGCTGAGCTCGCTGTGCCTGTGCAGATGGGCCCCCAGCTCCAGGCTCTCCCTCCGTGACCCTCAATCTCAGCTAGCAGATGCTATCAGTTACACAGTAAGAGTCAGCGACATCTTGGAGCCACAGATGTAAGTGTCTTGTCTTCCGTATCTTTCTTCTTTCTCACTGCATTCCTGTTGTCACGAGTCCATCATCAGCTTATTCACTGGTGACAGCTACACCTCTCTTCCCCTGCCCCTCAACTTCCACTTTCTCTTCTTTCTGCATAAAGCTATGTTGTAAATCAGACTGTTCTGTTAAAACACTTTCAGAGACCAGTCATTTTAACAGAATCAAGTCGAAATTCTTTTGTCTAGTTTTCCAGCTTGCTGGCCTGGCCCATCCCCTGCACCTGAGCCCTCCAGCTCCTGGCAGGAAGGTTTTAGACCATTTCCCTGTCTGGGGCTTTTTCTCCCCATCCCCACACACCCCCTGAGCTAACTCCTGCCTCTCTGCCTGTGCTCACTCAGAGCCCGGGTTGCTGCAACTGGTTCTCCTTTTCTTCCTTTCCTCACTTCCTCTTGCTTGGATTCATCTTCACTGTAAATCTCCACTGATAACCTGACTTGGATAATCTGCTACTGTTTCATGTGAGTACCTTTTGTCCTTGGAGAGCAGGGACGATTCACCGCTCTGGATCCTCCACAGCAGCTACTGCATCTTAGGTGCCTACCAAACACAGCATCTAATGACTACCGCTTGATGTTGGATCTCGGAGGTGAGTGTGTGTGTGTTTCCCTCCCTTGAACAGTCCATTTCCCCATGAAGACAGGTGTTCAATGCTCCTTGCTGCTACTGACATACCTTCGTTCTGTTTCCTCTGACTTGAGGCTTTTTCTCCCCCTGACTGCCTGGGGACCTTCTCATGTTAATGACCCTCCCTTAAACAGTCATCCCTCTCTTCCTCCCCTCTCTGCAGAATTAATAACTTCAGAATCCAGGTCCTCGATCCACTATTTCTTTCCAAGTACTTTCCAAACTATAGTATAGTTATGTTGATTTTTTTTTTTCTCCCCTGGTAGACTGTGAGCACCTTAAGTACTAGTGCCATGTCTTAGTAACTCGATCCCAGGGTCCAGCATCAGGGCCAGGATATAACAGGTACAAGACGATGCTGTCCAATTTTACGAATTTTCATCGTAAGGCCCATGATTCATGCAAATGATAAGAACTCATTTCTTATTCCTGTTGCAAGGTACACCCTTTCACAGAGCTTGGTTGAGGAGCCCCAGCAGGCAGGGAGGGCCCAGCACCAAGGCCCAGAGAAGCTGACTCCCAGGGGCTCTAAGGCTGGGGCTCTGCAGACTCCTGCCTACCACTTTGGGGACCTCCATTTAAAGGCAGTTTCTCCTGAAATCACATTCTCCGTCATGCCCCTTTCAAGGTGACCCCTTCTTACCTGCTTTCTGGGAATAAAGGGGAGATGGGAACAGACCTAAACAAAACTGTTAATTATGAACAGTTTTTGTTTCACACTCTCCTTTCTGAGTTCCTACCCCATAACTTAAAACTTGTCTTTCCCAATCCCAGGTGCTAAAATCTAAAGCTCCTTGAACCTGTCATCTCTCTGAAACGTGAATCTCTTTAGAACAACTCACTGATCTCAGCTTGACTTTACAGGAAGAAAGCAATCTGATTAAATAATTCACCCTAAACTACAGGTGACTATTACTAACCACCATCATTCTAAAACTTCCTAGTGTATTTATACTTCAAAAGAGACCTATTATCTTAATTAAGTTTAAGCAAAAAAAATCAAACAAATTCAAGCATGGCTACTACTTTGAAGCAAAAGGACCTTCCCAGGGTCTTTTTGAAGGAGCAGACACGTGGACCTACCCTCTTAGAGATTCCAGGACCTTCAGCGCGGTGACTTGCTTCCTTGGTCTGCTCCTCTAACTGGCGCTAGAAATTCTCTGACCCTCCACCCTCCTCTCCCCTCCCCAACGGCTCTAGTTTGTCTTCTTCCTTTCTTAGATCTATCCATGCTCCGCTTTTTACTTTTCTGGATTTGAGTCTGTGTGCTGTGACTTACTGCTTCATTTTGAGGCTAGGCCTGTCTCTGCAGAATTCAACTACAGAAAACGTTCTCAGCCCACACACAGGCACTTTCAGGGAGAGGCGTCCCCGATCATGACCTTTGGTAAGAATTAGGAAGCACCTTGCATACAATGCATATTATAAGCACTCAAAACTCTTCTTTTCTCAAATATATGGTCAGCCAAGGAATTATCCTATGTACGGCAGTAAACGTTAGACACGATTTCTGTCCTCATTCAATTTACAACACGGCAGGGGGAAAATACATTTCTTTTTACAAAGTATGTAATTGTAAGTATGCAAGGGGCTGCTCACTCCCTTCTTCCTACATCCCTGGCCCTTGAGAACTGAAGCAGACTCCTGTGTACCCCGTCCCACAGCATGCAGAACTTTCTGCCACTTGCAGCCTTCTTTCTCTTCCCCTTCCTATCTCATTTTCTTTCTCTCCTTCCTTCAGTGCCTCAGAAACTCCACATTTTTCAGTTCTCCCCAGCGGTAGGTGTACCTAAATCCACCCAAGTGCTCAGCAAGGAAAAAAAAGACTTCCAATTTTTCAGAATTCACCTTTTCTAGGTGTTTGCAATTATAAATATGAGAAAAAAATTCTAATACTCTTTTCTTTTCCCTTCCTTCCTCCCTTCTCTCCTTCCATTCTTCTTTCCTTCATTCTAATGCTGACTCACAATTTTCAAAGTGAGGTTAACTATTTACACAAAGGCGGAGAGGGAGAGAAATGACCTAATACTCTCCCAGCTGGGAAAACGACTAGCTCACGAGCTTGTTAAACATGTGTGTTCCCACTTTACAGAACCACATCTTGGAGGAAGAAAAAAAGCCCCAAGACGTGGACCACCACCGGATATCCTTTTTGTGTGTGTGTATGGTTCAAATACTTGGTCACTACCCAGAAAAGGGGAGAAAGTCACAGCTCCCCATCTTCTCAAGACTGGGCACAGCTAAAGTGATTTTCTTCTGTTGGTAAGTGGTAGATTTATGGTTTCATTCAATATGTCTTTCATTAACATGAGAAGCACAAAGAAAAATTCCATAATATGATAAATACAAACAGATTACTGAATTGAGAGAAACGGCCAAATTTTCTTCAGATTATTAATGGAAGCGTTATGCTTTCTATTAAATTTACAGACACCTGCATTTGAATACTTACCAACTGACTTTATAAAGCCTAGAGAGAATATAATCTTCCATGTTTGAGTCTAGGGATCTAGAACAGAGTTGGTTTAAAACATGAAAGCCTAAAAAATGCTTCAATACTTATAAAGTTACACGAAAGGGATATACAACCAAAATGGAAAACCAATAATCTTGAGATCACTAAGATTTTGAACAAAACTAATGAGAAGAGAGTTTTCTATCCACCGGTTTTTGCCAACTAAATTTTACTTCAGGTACCTGGAAAAATATATTTGAAATGAGAGTACAAAATATTTATTTTGAATTGTTGTAGTAAGGAAAAGGAAGAATATATTTTAAAAATCAAACGCAGTGGCAGAATAGATTCTTGAGCCTTGAATCACATTATAGATGCAAACCCATAACATTGTATGGCCTAAAGAAACCTTTGAAATCATCTACTCCAACCCCTTTATTTTGCAGAAGAGCTTATTTGAGACCCAGAGAGTTTACATCATTTTGCAAACATCACAGAGCTAGTTAACATGTAGCAAAAGAAAGGCTATAATTCTGATCTCCATGTTTCCAATTCAGAATTCTTCAAATACCCATATAGAGTATGTATGTGTATATATATGTGTGTGTGTGTATGTATGTGTGTGTATATATATATATATATATGAGAGAAACAGAAAGAGTGAGTGTACAAATTAAATGCTGAACTCATAATTTTATTTATTTATTTATTTTTTGGAAAATCTAGTTCTCTTTCTCTCTTGATTAATAATGAGCATTCATGGAGTACCTTTTAAGTGCCGGGCATTGTGCCAAGCACATCATATTACTTAATCCTTGCAATGCTCTGAAACACAGGTAGTCTTGTTATCCCTCATTATGTAACAAGAATACCTAATAGCTAAGTCATGGAATCAACCAAAGTGTCCCTTAACAGATGACTGGATAAAGAAAGTGTGGTGGTGTGTGTATTTTTTTATACGCATGCACAAGCACGCAAGCGCGCGCGCGCGCACACACACACACACACACACACACACACACACACACACAGTGGTGGAATACTACTCAGCCATGAAAAAGAATTAAATTATGTCTTTTGCAGCAACATAGATAAAACTGGAGGCCATTATCCTTAGTGAAATAACTCAGAAGCAGAAAATCAAGTACTGAATGTTCTCCCTTATAAGTGGGAGATAAACAATGGGTATACATCAACATACAGAGTGAAATAGTAGACACTAGAGACTCTAAAAGGTGTGCGAGTGGGAGGGGAGTGAGGGATTAAAAATTACCTATTGGGTACAATGTACACTACTTGGGTGATGGGTATGCTAAAAGCCCAGACTTCACCACTATGCAATGTATCTATGTAACAAAACTTGAACTTGTACCCCCTAAATCTATAATAATAATAAAAGAATATTAAGACTTAGTGGTGTAAATGTACTTGTTTAAGGTGGTTATTTGGGCCCTCTGAGGGCCTTACTCATGGCTTATGGACCTTACAGGAGTACATTTTGGTCTATCAAAAGTGGAATACCAAAAGCTTCTGAACCAAATTACTTTATTACCTGCTGTGAATTGTGCTCTAAACGAACATAGCTGCTGTTAGTCAGCAGAGTGGATTCACACGGCAGCAGTTTAGTAACAGCTGTAGCTGAGTGTGCGCAGCACATGGAGATGGATATTACCTTCCAACCTTCTTTTACAGGCTTATATCAAACAGATTCCCACACCTCGTCCCCAACCTCCTCCGTGTGGCAAAAGAAAGGGACTTCATACGTGTTCTCTTCGCTTGCACAGGCCGGGAGAAGCGGGAGCCCAGGGAGTCCCAGCCTTATTCAGAATCACTGAAGTTTTGCCAGTACTGAACTTATAACAACACTGGAGACAGAAAGAAGAGGTGGCTCACATTCCATCTGGCATGTGGTGCCCTCTATTGTTCTGTGGGTGGGAGGGGAAGCAATTTGTAGGGTTGGCTGAATATTTTTCTTTTATGCAAATACACTGTTTGAAAAATCCATCTGCTTTTCGTTATGTTTGAAATTCCCAAGGCCAAAAGACCATGCCTCCTTTCTTTCTTGTGCACGATGCCCAACACATTATGGACCGTTAGTAAATGTCACATCGTTTTCATATTGCATCGCCTAAGAAAGACATTTTCCAAAGAGCCTTGCTTGCTTCAATTTCTCAACATGTCTCATGAAATGCATACATTTCCCAAGAAAAGGGGACTGTTTAAAGCCAGTCTTCCCTGCCCGCATCTCCTCCCCAAACTCCCGTTAATGCTCACATACCTCTTCCCTGCGCCAGTGGGCTCCCCTAACCCCCACCTGTTTCACTCTTTCTCCACTCCCACCTGCAGAATTTATATGTGAATCCAGGATGCCCTATGTCCTATCACTTCCAGCACAAGATGGCAGCTTTATGACTCTTTTGGGGAAGCCTTTGATGAGGCATCACTACTAGCATGGACACTTTTAGAAAAAAAATTTGTGCTTCCATAAGGATTTTTTATAACTCTTGTTTTCTGAGAAATTGAAAAAAAAAGAATTATAAATGTTGATGCTGATGAGTAAAATGGTTGAGAGCAGGGCCTTTGTTCTATTCATCTTTGTACTTTAGTTCATGGCACATGGAAGGTGCTTGGTGAACACTTATCAGAAGTGTAAGTATTTGTGTTTCCCCTCAATTATTTCCAAAAGCAACTCAACAATAAGACTTCCCTGTAAAACATGAGCTAAATAAGCATTCATGTTGATATTCCTTAACAAATGGCCCAGCTAAGGCACTAAATAGGGGATATTATGAGGACTTCCGCTCTTACAAACACAAAATAAGACACCCAGATGTTTTGAACAAGGGGGGAGAACACAGTTATCCCCCGCTGATCTACACTGCTGTGGACATCTTGAGCTTAGAGGGAAGATTCAAGATCTAAAACGTCAGCAATGATTTTACTTATACATTTTCCTGTTTCATAGAATGAGAAAGACATGTTAGAAAGGTTACTTCCAATATTACACGGCAACCTCAGGCACTGGGAATAAGAATGCAGCCTGGATTGCTGCCAGGACCTTTGCAGACTGTTGAGTTTGATTCTCCTGTTTTCCTGACAAGTACAGATTCCTCCATCATCTGCAGCATGTGAAATAAATTGATCTGTGCATGGAAATATTCATACTCATCAAAAAAAAAAAAAAACAACACAGTAACTACTTGAGTGTATAAAAAGAGAAGCATGTGTCAATCAGGGCCAAATGTCAGCATTCGAAAACCTATAAAAAGAATAAAAATAAAATATCAGAAGAAGCAGAAAGTGTTTATAGTGATGACTCAGAACAGGAGACCAATTTCACAATGTTTCATGTGGCAAGAGTTGAATTCACCAAGATTTAGGACTTTCTCATTTTTTTCTTTTTTTAGTTCCTCTTCTGAAAAAAAAAAAAAAGTTTCTTCAAAATCTGCTTAACACTATAGAGAATACTAAGTTCCAGAAAACAAAATAATTTTTGTTAATTCATTCATTTCTCTATCGCGCTGGTTTTTGATGTCTTCTCTGTTTATAAACTGTCAAAAACTAGGAACCTTCATTTCCTGAGAGTTCACTGCCTTGTAGCTCCATTTATAACAAAATTACAATTTGAAAGAAAACTTGGTAATTATTTTATGAATAAATTGAATTTGTAAATATGTTACATGATAATTTTATAAGTGGAACAAACTATAAATAATAATGTATTAGATTATAATTAAATATTGTTTAGTGATTAATAATTATTTATAATTTAATATTATATTTAAAATAAGATATATTATAGATATTATTAAGTTATAAGTAATAATAGTGGTCAGAGTGCTTAATTCCTCACCATACTTTCCACCCCAAAGGATTAGCCCAAGCCAGTGGTCCCCAACCTTCTTGGCACGAGGGACCCACTTCACGGCAGACAATATTTCCATGAAGTCGGGGGAGGCGGAGCTCAGGCGGTGATGCACAGCCCAGTTCCTAACAGGCCTCGGACCAGTACTAGGCCGTGGCCCAGGGGTTGGGGACCGCAGGCCCAAGCCAACCAGAGTCAGCCTGTTCCCTCTGTCCATAACTAACTTTGGAAAAGATTTGTGACTCAATGTTGGTCAATGAGATGTGAGGGAAAGTCCACTGAAGGCCTCCTGGGAAAGATTCATTGCTCCAAAAAGAAGACAGTGAAATAAAGCCTGGAACTGCTACAGCCATCTTGTGACCATTTGTGCCACTTTTTATGATACATATAATACATACATTTAGGTAGATCTTTTTTTTTTTTTTTTTGAGACAGTATCTCACTCTGTTGCCCTGAGTAGAGGGCTGTGGCATCAGCCTAGCTCACAGCAACCTCAAACTGCTGGGCTCAAGCGATCCTCCTGCCTCAGCTTCCCGAGAATCTGGACTACAGGCACGTACCACGATGCCCAGCTAATTTTTCTATTTTTAGTAGAGACGGGGTCTCACTCTTGCCCAGACTGGTCTCAAAGTCCTGAGCTCAAACAATCCTCCCATGTCCCAGAGTGCTAGTGTTACAGCAAGTGTTACAGCGACCGGTCCCAAAGGAAATAACCGAGCGGCACGCAGAGAGTTGGAGAGTCAGCGTTTTATTTGCCGGCGGGCCCAGAGGAGACTTGTCTCCAAATTCTGAGCACTGCTTTCTTATTTTTGTCTAGTTTTATACTTTTTTGGGTTACACACATCCAACAGCATACAAGCATAAGTGGTTAACCAATTAGCAACAGGATTTAAAAGATAGCCAATTAGCAGTAGTTTTTACAGGCATTTGTTTTGTGACAGGCTTATAACTTTGCTTAACTGTTTTGCGGTTTTAGTGGAATTTCTCAGAAGTTTTTCAATACCATTTCTCAGAAGTTCCCCTAACACTAGGATTACAGGGGTGAGCCACCTTTCCCAGCCGTAGGTAGATCTTTCTAGGTGCAAGGCACTGCTCTAAATATTAACTCACCCAGTTCTCACAATAACCCCACAGGCAGACATGAGAATTATTCCCATCTTTTAGATGAGGACGCTGAGGTAGTGAGTGATTAACTTGTCCAAGGCTTCTCGCTAGTAAGTGGCAAAGCTGGAAACTGGCCCTAGCATACATTCTCGTAGCCATGATGCTATACCAGCTCTCCATGAAAGCTGTTCTGATCCCCCAGTATGCTCCCCTCCATAAAAGTGTTATTCTTTGCTGGTGGTCACCAAGCTTTTAAATGTTAAAAAAGCCCTGCAAGAAAACAGACTCCTCTGATATGCCCTGAACAAATGGTGGCGCTGAGGCGGGGCAGAGAATACGGGAGTGAGGGCAGTAAGATTTTGATGGAGGGAGGAAATAAATGGGAAGGATCAGAGAGCACGAGGGCTGCTGGACTTCACCAGGGGAGAACTGGGGCAAAGCCAGGCAAGGGATGCTGGGGCCTGGGGAAGGGGTCAGCAAAGAGCAGGAGGGTTGGAGCAGTCAGCAGTTTATTGCAGACTACCATATGCCTGGCCCCTCACACATATAACATACAGGTTTTATAACCTATATACCCAACAAAGAATACAGAATAATATATTCTTGCCATTCCCATTTCACAGATGAGCAAAGTGAGGCTTAGAGAGGTTGGATGACTTGCTGGTAAGGGGCAAAACCAGTGTGTGATCCAGGACTACTGACTCTACAGCCTTGCTTCCTAACCACCCAGCATACTGTAGACTGAACACCATGAGCACCAGAGGGAGAGTGAGAGAAAGAGACATTCCAGTGCACGGCTTTGCTGAGGACCATGGTTTTTCCTCAAAATTCACGGCCTGAGGACAGCTTTCCTTTTCCCAGGGGCAGCCTCCAAATGAACAATTCCAATCTTCTAAGGAAAGTTGCAGATTTCATCGTCTTAAGTTGCTTGGAGTTGCCACCAACAGGACCTACCCTCGATGACCAAACATTGGAAACAACCTAAATGTTTTCATGCTGTCTTAACAGAAAAAGAGCTGAGTAGATTTTTTTCTTTAATTTTTCCAAAAATAAAAACAAACCACATTCAGTTTCAACCCAATTGTTGAAAAAACACATTATTTCCCCTTCTGTCCCTCCCACAGCCTTACAAGGGTTCATAAGTGAATGAAAACCAGGAAAGCAGGGAGGGATATTATACTTAAAGTGGCTGGGGAATCCACGGTTCCAGTGTTCAATACTATACATATTATGAAATTGTGAAATATTTAAGAATCATGTGTAAACAGCTGCTGATTTTGTCCAGACACATCTACAATGACTTACTCTCCCATCAAAATCTTGGGATGCTCTGAGGATGGTGGTGTCTGTGCTTCTCAGCCACGGTAGAGTGGGAAGAACACTGAGCCTGAAATGAGGTTTGACTCCAACATTGGCCGTGCCACCAGCCTTTTGAGCCTCATCTGTGAATGCAGATAATTCCCAGCTCAAAGGATTTCTGGGAAAATTAAATAAACTAATGGGTGGAAAACAAAATAAATAGTTAAGACAGGAAACTTAATGGTTTCTTTCATATATTCACATGATTTTTTTTCACATGATTTTAAAAAATCATAATCACATGGGAATGTGGTATTGAACGATTTTTTTTATACTGAGGCAAGAAAGATGAGGCAGAGAGGATCTGGCCTAACCAGTGAGACATCCTCTGCACAGGACGAGAAGGGAACCCTGACTGAGCCTGAGAAGCTCTTTTGCATCCACTCTCCCAAATGTCATCTGACACCACGTTCTGATAAAATCAGAAATACCAACTCCGTTAGGATTTGCAAAACCACACAAATAAAACTCTCCCACTAAGTGATGCAAGCGGCCTTGAACAAGTCAAACCCCAGGAGGGGCACCAAATCAAACTCTGCTTCCCTGCGTTTCCTCTTTCTCCCAGAGTCCTGCGCCTCATGTCCTACCCTTTCCACTTAGAGATGTTTGGAAAAGGTGCTGCTGAAAGGACAGCCTCACGCTGGGCTTATTTAGTCATTCCCCACAGGAAATGATGGAAATTCCTAGCATTCCCACCAGGGAACGGGTAAACTCTGCTGGTGTCAGCCTTCCCAGGGGCTGTGGTGAGAGGGATGCCTAGAGCCCTCCTTGTTGCTGCAGATAGATGGCTTGAAATCAACGCCTTCTCCAAAGCCAGAGATGAAGCCAGGCTTCCAGGAAAGAGTCCTGGGAAAGGAGAGACAGGCAGCCTGCTTCCCCCAAGCCCAAGCAGCAAGAAGTGAGGCATCCACATGTTTATCTTGAGCAGCTTTCCAAAGAGAGCTCAGCATCCTCTTGGTAAACTCTTTCAATCTCTTGGCATTGAAAGCAGAAACTCACCACGTGCCTCAGAAAAGCAGCTTTCTTTCTGGCTACACGGCTGCGCACGTATGTGCTGTGATTGTTCAGAAGCCTAAGTGGTCCTCTATGCATTTAGGACATTCAGTTTCTCTAAGCCTCTTGGCAAGGAACAGCTCAATGATTTAACCAGAGCCATTGATTTGAAGTTTCAAACGTTTCTCTCACAGGAGGAGGAGGGGCTTGGAAGGAGGGGGCGGTGAAGGTGGTGGGGGTGGGGCGGGTGGAGGGGCAGGGCTCGGGGCTGGGTTCTATTCAGTACATATTTCTCAGGCTGCTTCAACATGCCCAGGGCTGCGTGGGACAAACTGTTAAAAATATACTTGCTAATCCACAACTATTTTTCAAGGAAAGAAAGGGAAAAAACTTAAAGCCTGGCTTTTTGAAGCTATAGCTGTAGTGAGGCCTGTGAAGTTGCGGGATAAACAAAACTATGCAAAGATACATTTCAAAGACACACTTACTGACCTGAAAGGAAAGGCATCTGAGAGCCCTTTTTGGACTGTAACCCCTAAATGATTTTTCGGTAGTTCCCTTAGAACTTTTCCACTTAGTTTTATGAAAACCTTGACTTCTGCTCCATAGAGAATGCTTCCTTTTACTTTTTTTGTTACTGTTTCACAGTTTGCGATTTTTCAGATCTTTTTTTGAGCCCCAAGGAAATAATTTTGTCAAAGCTCTGTTTGCCAAACACAAACAACAAATGTTTCCAGCTGCCCACAGTTGCTCACTGTAAACCCTTAAATCTACCCGTGATTTTCACAGGCTGAACTCTGTATCTCTTGCTCCTTCATCATTCCAACTTTGGGCATCTATCCTTACACCAGATCGTATTCCAAACATAACAGGAGAGAACCCACTGCCACCAATCAGATGCAACAAAATCAGTCTAGCGCCTACAGCACAGCAAGGGGGCAAAGAAGGCTCCAGAGCGAGCCCAGGACATCGAAGGTAGTGCTAATTCTCCTTCCCTTTCTGCTAATATTAAAGGATTCTAGAGCCAGGGATGATATTTTTAAAGAAAACAATAACTGGGAAATTAGTAGAAAACTATCATTGTACTATATATCCTATTCTATCTATAAAAAATAAAAATTAATATACTGGTATAACTCATATCCCAGAAAGTGAACTCTGCCAAATCGTAGCTATAGTTACATCCCAATTAGCTCTGCATACTGAGGCCAAGAAAAGCTGACCCTCAAAGCCTGATTAAAGCTTGGAAATGCCCACTTAATTAACCCTTTAAAGTCTCTTCTAATTGAAGCTTTTGTCAGAGGAGCGAAACCATCAGACTTAACTCCATCTCTCCTTTAGACACCTGCCCAGAACTTTGGGGATGGGGCTAACAAGCTTGACACATGGAAAGGCTGGAGAAAAACAGGAGACCTGGTTGAGACTAAGATGAAACAATGAATCGGTGAATAAACAAGGGATGACTGTACTGAATGCCATGCTAGATAACTAGAAAACATCACGCATTTTTGCTCTTTGTTATAATACTACATTGAATGTGAAAAAAGCACAGTAACGTTATAATCAGCCTTGACTTCATGTAGCAAATGCTTATGAATAACTCCACATGAATAACTTCGGAAATAAGCCCACCCAGTAAGGATTTGCTAAAACAATGGCCCCTGTGCCTTGTGAATAATTAACCCCTAGCTCATCTCTAGTCTAAATTCAGGTTGTGTTTATTGTATTTGCATAAAGACATACCTAAAATTAGATAATAATGAAATGCTCTGTTATCCAGTCTACTTTTCCAAAAATAAAAGCCTACAATATTACCATCTTCAGAAGTAAATCACACTTTTAGATCTCTCCAGAAATAAGGTTTCAGGCCTGTCACACTTTGATATTCTGCAGTGGCTGCACCAAAATGTCCAGAGTGTGCTAACAGCCCCAAACCTCAGGAGAGTGACACGACAGCCTTGAGTTTTATAGTGCTGTACCTTCAAAGCACTCATCCATCTGCTAGCCCTGTGAGGTAGGTAGACTTACCTCCCTTGGCAGGTGTCACTCTGCTTATGGGCTGGTGCAGTATCCGAGGCCCACAGAGTTTAAGTAACTGGTTTCACGACACAAGAGTAATTAGGGGCAGGGCCTAGAGGGCCACCCTGTCTCCAGACACCTTCACCACAGACCTGCTGCATGGAAGAGACTTGGTTTTCCTTAATGGTTAAAGTTTAACCAGAACTGAAGGAATGGGTTCTTGGCTTCTGCTAGATTCAACAACCAGATGTGGCCACTTCTTACTGAAACTGAAAAACCATTTACCTTCTAAAGAACCAGATCCAGAGTCCTAGGCCCTATAAGAGTGGCAAGGCCTCCCCAGTGGGGCCAGATTGGGTGTCTAGTCCACTACAGGGTTCCAGAGCTGCAGGGTCCCCTTCCAGGACACAGAAGTTGTGAAGTCATCTCAACCTCACTGCTGGGTCCTTCTCTAAAACTATACTGACCTGAGAGTTAGGAGATCCAGAATCTTCCAACCCCAGCTCCAGCTAACTTGCTTAAACAAGGACTTAATGTATCTGGGCCTCACCTCCCTTATCTGTAAAATTAAAGGCTGATTTAAATCATCCCAAAGGCTCTTCCATCTGCAAAATTCTACTCTAGCCCTATACTGGATACCCATCGCCTTGCCTAGAAGCTGAATCCAAGGAGTCTCAACATCGGAACATCTCTTCACAGACTAGTAGTCCGCGGTTTCCCGCTGTAATTTCATCCCTCTCTTCCATTTGTACCACTTGGTATCATTCTCTTCACGCCTCTCTATTTATGCTCTCCAATATTTGCAAGTTGTTATCATATCTCCCCCGAGTCATCAATTTGCAATCCCCATGCATAATTTAACCACCATAAATTAAAATCTTTCCAGCAACATACTATTTTTCATGTCTTTCACCAAATTCCCACCCATCTAGCTAATAACATGGTTGTCAAATTTCTAAAAACATTTTCTCTCAGGGTCACCCTTTATAAAGAAACTTTTTACTCTTTAAAGAAACTTTACTCTCACATTTCTACTGATTTCCAAAACATGCAGGCATCTCAACATTTATTCTGCCTTGTTTTGACAAGTTTGATTTTCTTCCTTATTTTTGCTTTCCATGTTTTTTGTCTGTGTCTTGTTTTCCTTTCTAATTCTTGGTTTCATCTTTACTCCTATTGCTGCCCTCAGTGACTCCCCCATGGGAAAGCAGAACACACCAATCTAGAAACATGGAATAGTGTAGGAAAGGAGCAGGAATACAGGCGAGGGGAGGAAAGACTGAACATGGGCTGCTCTGCCAGGGTCGGACCGGAGTAGCTATGGGCTTGTTGCCACTGCATTCCCATGTTAAAGCCCCGTGTTCTCCCAGTAAGAAAGGCAGAAGTGTGTATCCAGAAGGAAAAATGCTAAAGCAACTCAGGAGCCAGAGCAGCTGAGGGTTGTTAACTTTCATCGAAGTCCAGCCAGGAATTCTTTTTTAAGCAACAGGAAGTAGTTTCATTCTCTTTCATATTCTCTCTCTCTCTCACATACATACATACATACACACACACACACACACACACACACACACACACACACACACACACACACATTCTTTTCTCCTCTATCCTTCTCCATTTCCTCTGGCCAAGGCACAGAAACAAGCTGGTTGGAAAAACCTCAGTTCCCTTGAACTGTCTTTGAAACTTTGCAATGTCCACTGGCATTTCAAATTGCAGAGTCTGAGAAGCACAGTCAAAGCAGCGTAGAGCCCCCGTGTGCGGCGGCCTAGGAGGCGGAGGAGCATGTATTAGTTCCGTATGGCTGCTGTAACGGATTACCACTAACATGGTGGCTTAACACAAATCCCTTCTCTTACAGTTCTGGAGGCCAGTCTGACATCAGCTTCCATCGGCTAAAATAAAGACGTGAGAAGGACTGCTCCCCCTCCACCATTGCCTTGCCTTTTTCAGCTTCTAGTGACCACCTGTATTTCTGGACATGAGCACGCCACACCCATCTCTGCTTCTGTCATCACGTCACCTTCTCTCTGCAGTCAGATCTCCCTCCCTCTCCCTTCCTCTTATAAGGACACTTGTGAAGGGCTTTAGGGCCCATCTGGGTAACCCAGGATAATCTCCCCATCTCAAGCTTTTCAATTTAATCACATCTGCAAAGTCATTTTTGCCATCTAAGCTAAAATTCAGGTTCCAGGAATCAGAGTGTTGATGTCTTTGGGGGCTGTTATCAGCCTACCCCAGAGCACCTGTGTCTAAGTGAGTCCCTCTCGCTCACCCACTAAGTTATGAGCACGAGGCCTGAGCAACAGGATAGAGATGAGAAAAAAGATGTTTCTAAATATCGGAATAGAGAAGTAGAGAAATCCCATGTATTTTGCTTCTGTCTTGCCACAGATTTACCTTTCCCACCACATTTTATCTAGTAAGCCGTCTATTTTATATCCGGCAGACCCAAAAACATCCCATCATTTCCCCATGCCTGGAGCCCAGTTCCGGTTCCACAGCCCCTCAGAGTTGTGGGTAATCATCTGCCTAGTAGACAGAAACTCAATTTCCAGCCAACATCGGACCTCAGAGCCACGAATGTCTGTGAGCGTCAAGGGTGCACCACTGGTTTTGGGAAGGTCCCTGAGGGTCTGTCACTGTATCTCAGATTGCACATGGAGATGGAACAGAGCTTTGCTAGAACTCACCAAACCGCTTGTAACCGAAGGACTGCACCTCCTCCTCCTCTGCGAAGTCGTCTGTAGAAGAAAAGATACAATGTTAGCCCCGGCAAAGGGCACTGAAGCACAGGGTCGGTGCAGGACTCAACTGTGCCAATCTCAACCTGCTCCGTCCCCACCTTTGCCCATGACGCTCATCACAGGGGCATTCCTGATACTCCTGGATCACACCAGACTTTCTGGGAGACACCACAGGGTCTCCGCACTGGCTGTTCCCACTGCTTAGAATGCTCTTCCTGCTGGTCTTAATGTGACTCCTTCTAATTCAGATCTCAGCTAAAGTGTGACCCTTCAAGATGCCTTTCTGGACCACCCAGCCACTCCCTGTCACCCTACTTTATCTCAATATTATTCTCTGATATCTCCCTCGTTTGTTTATGTGTTTGTGTGTATATGTGCCTGTGTGTGTGAATTTATTGCTGTCATCACGCTTCCTATGAATAGAGCCTTTTTCTGTCTTGGTTCATGAATAAATCCCGAGAGCCTAAAACGGTGCCTGTCTGAGCAGGGGCTCAATGAATATTGGATGAAGGACGGAATAATCAACGGTCCAAGGGGTTAAGTCATCTTCATGTGACTCACCCTAAAGCCCCTCCTTTCAGACGTCTGGGCCCGAGGGTCATCTCTTTCACCAACTGTTGCATCTCAGGGACCCAGCCTAACCCCTGCAGTGATAACCAAACCCTTCCCCACCCTCCTTCTGTTGCAAAACTGAGTCCAACGGATGGTTTCCCAGTAAATGCATTTTAAAAGGCAGACTTGCTGTGGGAATCACTAAATGTAGAACTACCACAGAAATAAGAGAGATGTCAAGTCGGCCAAGCTTTCTACTAAAGGGCCTAAAATCTCCCTCCTAATGTGGACATGACATGATTCCTTACCACATCGATAAAGAACTTCTCATTTTGCAGTTCTGCCAGGCAAGGGTCTAGAGAGGGCAAGCACTGTGCAGACACAATTTCATATTACCCGTGCAAGTAAAGGACACTTTCGATGACAAGTAAAGGGTGTCAAGGCCAGGTCTTTCCCTAGAGTCCTGCCCATTATTTTTTTTTCTTTTTTCCTATTTTTCTATTATTTAGTAGAGATGGGATCTCACTCTTGCTCAGGCTGGTCTTGAACTCCTGACTTCAAGTGATCCTCCCTCCTCGGCCTCCCAGAGTGCTAGGATTACAGGTGTGAGCCACTGCGCCTGGCACGTTATTCTTGAGTTGGCCACCGTGACCTCCCCAGCACTCAGTTTTCTCCCCATGGGCAGCTCTGCTCAAAGGTATTTACTCAGCACTTACCGTGGATCAGAGACTGCCAGGCTGTGGGCTTCAGAGATGAGTAAGTCATGGCCCTCACCTTGGCTTTCAAGAAAGAGAGGCATATAGGGGAAAACAAAGCCTTTGTGGTAGTCTTTCTTAACCTCCAAATGGGACACGACCTGGCTATATCTGAACCTTGAAATGTTACAGAGAACCCAAGCATGCATGATATCTATAACACAATGTGGCAATCCTTAGAATGCTAGTTTGTGATAATGTGTTTATAAAAACACACGTGAGACAGCGATTATTTCTAACAGAGAATAGAGAGGTGTGAGATCTCTGCCATTCTCTCCTTATTCTCACGACAGGGAAGAGACCTTGGTTTGGAATCTAGAAGGCCAGATATTTATAATCCAAGCAGACTTCTTATGTCAGAGATTAAATCTTTGGTTCTTTCTGCATGGAAGAACCTGCTTACAACCAAGAGAACAGTGCCATTCTCACTGACTGAGTGATTGGTTACCAGCAGGTACAGATCAATCCCATACTCCTGCCTGCTTTACTTAGGAATCTGTCACATTCATGGCTGAGCCCTGGTCTAGTCTCCGTTACAGAGAAACCCTTATCTGCTGCTGCTTCTTAGAAATCCATTCATTTGTTTATTCATTCATTCAATAAATATATGCTTGCAGCCCAGCTGATGAGACATGAATATCATTACTGATGCCACCCAGACGTCAGCTCCCCCAGCCAGCTCTACCCCGTGCACCAGCCCTGCAGCAGAATCCACTCACACTCAGACACTGTGGGCCACAGAAACATCACTGAAGATGTCGCAGTCGAAACAAAAGAGCAGGTTTGTGCTGTGCTTCTGACAGCGAACAGCTTAAAATTTCCCATTAGACCTTTCTGTTCTCCCTGAAGCTTACTTCAGCCGGCTACCATTAGCCTGTTTGTTTGTTTGTTTTCTTTTTCCTCTCTGATCTTTTTCCCATGCAGCATTTAGTCTGACTGACTCCTCTCTCCTTCCTGAAATTTCCCTGGGAACTTCAAATTTCTCCTATTTTTGTTATGGAAGCAATTCAGCTCTGCCCCTGCTTCTACCTCCAAACTGACATACTCAAACCCGTGAGGGGTTCAAGAAAACAAAGGCCTTAAGGCCACCCGTAACAAGGCTGGGGAGAAGCCCCTGCTTCTTAACACTCACCCCAAAGGACTAGGGATTCTTATAAGAGCTACTAGGAGAATAAAAATTTCTCTATCTCATCCAACTCTAAAATTAGATATAAGATTATATGAGACAAAAGGGGTACAAGTTAGGTACCCCGGATAACTTCCAGCTGGAATTATCAGGGAAGGTCTCACAGAGAAGTGCTTAAATCAGTCTTTCTCCATGTTTTTTTCCTTCAGGGGAGAGGAGGAGAGACTGGAAAACACTGCATATTATATCTCTTTCTTGGAAATTCTCAATGGTTTTCCAACTTTACACACTCTGAGAAGTGCTAAGAAAAGAAAAAAAGCTTACTTAAAGCTTGGTGCACACACAGTTCCCTGCCTTAGGTGGGCCCCCAGAGCCCACTCACAAATTTTATCAGCTGCTCAGTTAACAAACAGCCAATTCAGGCTGGTGGTGGAGCTGGGCATTTGAGGACTTGAGGAAGAGTAAGAGGGCAAAAGCTGATAGGGGTGATGGGCATGACCGAGATCCAGCTGTACCAGCCACAGGAGAAAGAATGAGTAGTCAGTGTTCCTGATGACTGAACATTCTAGGGCCCACAAGGGCTGACAAACAGGTTTTAATTAAGACAACCAGCCCGTTATTATATGTGATGTTATATTCTGTTCTCAAAACCCTCTCCTCACACTGTGTAGATCCAAGCTCGACGTGTCCCAGATTGTCTTTACAGTATCAGGGCCTGCAAAAGTGATGCACTCAAGTAAGGAGATTCTTCCAAGATCAAGCTCCTTAGCGACTTGCCACTTTCCAAAATCTGTCTCTGACAGGCAAAGCCACAGAACTGCTACACTCCTACATGAGTAAGGATGTGGTTAAGATTTAAGACCTCTAAGTTCTGCGGTGGCCATAACTTGATCCCCGCTTCTGACAGCAGTTTGTCTACAGGGAAGAAGCAACCTTAACATATTAAATAACAAAAAGCGTTTGAGACTTGTATCTATAAGCAAATATTTTCTTGGCTTCCACAGCTGCACTTTAGCATTTTCCTTTTAATACCTATAGGCTATGTTATATTTTGCTCAGCTATTTTGAAATCTGATTTTTATTCATTATTTTTTTTTTTACTTTCCTTGGTAACTGGCATAAAGCCATGTTGGCCAGAAATTTTGTGATAGAGAACGCTGAACAGAACTGGGCTGCTGGTTTACTCTCTGAGCCTTGCTGTTTCAAAGTACGATGAGTTCAAGGGAAGGTTAGTGTAGTTCACTTAAAGAGTTGACAGTCACACACATTAAAATGTTCCAGTCAATCTGTGCACCAAGTTGTGGTACATTCCCTTTGTGTCGACGCGACTGACAGTACTGAACCCGGTCTGCCTTATATGCCAGTTCTGGTTCTGATGCCACCAGATGGAAAGCCATTTGAAAACAGGAAACTTGTCACATTGTACCCTCAGCAACTAACATATTTACAGTATATGAAAATTAAGCAAATTAGAGATATACGGGTCTCTTTTTCTCCCACTAGCTCATGAATTCCTAAAGACAAGAGATTAAGTCTTTCTCTTTTTGAATACCCACCATATTTGAGGATGATAGGAGAATTAATACTTAGTCAGTACCTACTGAATGCCAGGCACTTCACATTTTGTTACATTTCTGTTTTAGGGATGAGACAGCTGAGGCTCAGAGAAGTTACATTAATTTGACCTAAGGTCTCATGGCTTGCGAATAGCCAGACCAAAGAGTAAGACCCAGGTCTGTGGGACTCTGGAGTTCTACACCATGGAGGTAGCTGAGCTGCAGGCCCAAGAAACTGTACCCTGTGCTAGCAGCAGAGAAAGCTAAGAAGCAATGATTGATGCTGCAGAATCCTGAAAAAGCTTAGGAATTTGGGACACAGGTAACTCTGGAAAATAAAAGTGTGGCTAAAATAAGAGGACTGGCTGAATGCATGTTTAAGAAGCAGTTAGCTATAATCAGAAAGATAGATAATAAGCTTTGGCAAGGATATGGAGAAATTAGAACCTCACAAACTGCTGGTGGAAATGCAAAATGATGCAATCGCTGTGGAAAACAGTCTGCTTTTCTCAAAAAGTTAAACATAGAGTTACCCTATGATCCAGCAATTCTATTCCTAGGTATGTGCCCAAGAGAAATGAAAACGTAGATTCACACAAAAACTTGTACATGAATGTTTGTAGCAGCATTATTCATAATAGCAAAAAAAGGAGAGATAGCCAAATGTTCAACTAATGAATGGATTGTGATATACCCATACAATGGAATATCATTCAGCAATAAAAAGAAATGAAGCACTGACACATACTACAATATGGATAAACCTTGAAAACATTATGCTAAGTGAAACAGCCAGTCACAAAAGGCCACATATTGTATGATTCCATTTATATGAAATGTTTACATTAGGCAAACCTATAGATTCAGAAAGCAAATTAATATTTGCCTAGGGCTGGAGGCCTTGAGAGGATATAGGGAGGGACTGTTCATGGATATGGGGTTTCTTTTGGGGGTGATGAAACTGTTCCAAAATTTATTATAATGATGGTTGAAGCTGGGCGTGGTGGCTCACGCCCGTAATCCTAGCACTCTCGGAGGTCAAGGTGGGAGGATCACTTGAGGCTAGGAGTTCAAGACCAGCCTGAGCAAGAGCGAGACCCCTATCTCTACTAAAAATAGAAAGAAACTAGCCAGGCAACTAAAAATAGACGTGGCGCACGTCTGAAGTCCCAGCTACTCAGGAGGCTGAGGCAGGAGGATTGCTTGAGCCCAAGAGTTTGAGGTTGCTGTGAGCTAGGCTGACGCCGTGGCACTGTAGCCTGGGCAACACAGTGAGACTCTGTCTCAAAAAATAAAAAAAATAGTCTGGGCGTGGTGGCTCACGCCTGTAATCCTAGCACTCTGGGAGGCCGAGGTGGGTGGATCGCTCCAGGTCAGGAGTTTGAGACCAGCCTGAGCAAGAGCGAGACCCCGTCTCTACCAAAAAATAGAAAGAAATGATCTGGACAACTAAAAATATATACATAAAAAAAAAATTAGCCGGGCATGGTGGCGCATGCCTGTAGTCCCAGCTACTGGGGAGGCTGAGGCAGGAGGATCACTTGAGCCCAGGAGTTTGAGGTTGCAGTGAGCTAGGCTGACGCCATGGCACTCTAGCCTGGGCAACAAAGTAAGACTCTGTCTCAAAAATAAATAAATAAATAAATAAAATAAATTAAAAAATGATGGTTGAAAAATCTGTGGATATACAAAAACAAAAAACCATCGAATTGTACTCTTTAAATGGATGATTTCTATAGTATATGGGGAAAAAGCAGCAGTTGGATCCCCCTAGGCTCCTGACAGAGCTGGATAACTGATCCCCGACCACAGCAGAAGATCAAAGGTTTATTATCGGGAGACATTAAACCAAAAGTTCTCCTGTCTAGTGGACACCAAGACCAGGAGGTGGGGGCACTGTACTGAAATCAGGGAAAGGTGAAAGTTCACCTGCTGAATGTTCAGACCTGGGTCCTCTTCTCACTCAGTCAACAAGATTATCCCCTTCAAGCTAAAGATTAGAAGGTTTTTCTCTGGGGAATTTGACCCGCTAAGAAAAAATAAATGGTTCTAATTTCAGGAGGTCCTCAATGGAGCAGCCCAATCAGATCAGCTTAAAATGACAGTTAGAGTTCACAACATATAAGGAGGTTTCAATTAACCTTTATAATGCTCTGCTCTTAAATATGACAAGACAGCCAAGGGTCACCAAACAAGTGACATAGCCTCTAACATGAAAAGACAAATATGAAAAATAAACACCATTAATATACCTACGAAGATCAGAGAAGATAAGGTATCCATAAAATAAGAACGGAATGCCAATGAAAAAAAAAAGCCACCATCAAACCAGGTGTGGTGGTGCACACCTGTAGTCCCAGCTACTCAGAAGGCTGAGGTGGGAGGATTGCTTGCGCCCAGGAGTTGCAGACTTTAGTGTGCTATAATGGTGTCCACGAATAGCCACTGCACTCCAGCCTGGGCAACACAGCAAGATCTCCCATCTCTAAAATAAATAAATAAAGCAACCATCATAGAAAAAGAAAGAACTCTTAGAAATTAAAAATATGATCACAGAAATAAAATCTCAATGGAAGAGTTAGAAGACAGAGTCAAAATATTACAGCAGGTGGAAGAAAAACAAATAAATAAAAAAGAGTAAAGATAAGAACAATTTTGAAGTTCAATTTAAGGGGTCCAATATTCAAGAAACAGGTGTTTCAGGAAAAAGAACAGAGGGAGGGAATCACTGGAGGAGTAACTGAACCACACTTGCCAGCACTGAAGGACGTGAGTCTCCAGAATGAAAGGGCCCATCACTGCCCAGCACGAAGAAAGGAAAGAGCCACTCTAAGGCACATCGTCATAAAATTTCAGAACACTGAGGACAAAAAAGAAAATCCTAAAAACTTCCAGACGGGGGAAAACAAAAACACTTACAGGAATTGAAAAAAAAGAAAACAAGAACAACTTCACAATTCTTATCAACAAAGCTAGAAGCTAAAAGGAAATACAGCAATGCTTTCAAAATTCTAAGCATAAATTATTTCCAATATAGAAAGCTCTCAATTCAATAAGGTGGTAGCATAATGACTTTTTCAGACTGACAGAGTTCCCAAAAATGTACCCTCCCATGCGCACTTGTCTCGAGAAGTTATTGGAGAATGTATTCCAGTAAAATAAGGAACAAACCCAGTGTGTTTGCATGTGTCCATGTGCATCTCCGTGTGTGTGTGTGTGTGTGTGTGTGTGTGTGTGTGTACCCTAACCTAACCCTAACCCTGAGCTAGTCAGAAAGCTCCAGGACAAAAATGAGAAAATACCTGATACGTTTGAACACACAGAGGGGGAGATTTGGGAACGTGGAAGAGACCCTAGGGATGAATCATTATGTGTACACTGGGAGCAACAAACAAAATAGCAAGAGGATTATTAATTCAGGGGGGGAAAGTTATGCAAGAAAGAAATATGATTTGGCCGTGAATAGCAATGACATCACCATAATAATATCAACACTGAATATTGACCTAAGCGAGATTATGCTGTAACTGTATTGGGAGGATGGAGGGGAATAGGAGGTTTATGTGAGGGTTGTTAGGAGGTGGAAGATGAAAGAGAACTAAACCCTAATTTGCTATAAAGGGAAGTCAATACATAATGCCAAAGATTAAAAAAAAAAAATGAAGCAAGAGCACCATAAACTTGTCTCAGAACGGAGGTTGTTATATGTATTGACATATGTTGTCCTACATATATTGTCCCATAAAGGGCTACCAACAAGTAATTCTTGCCAGCCCTTCACGTCCAAGTACGCTTCCTTCCCCTTGATTCTGGGCAGGCCCCTGACTTGCTTTGGTCCATGGAATGTGGCAGAAGAGTCAATGCGTGACTTAGGAGCTCCGGCCTCAGAGGCCTTTCAGCTTCTGTTTTCACACCCTGCCTACCCTGCTGGACGAGAAGCCCCCTGGAGGGAGAGAATCACCAGGGGATGAGAGTTTCTTGAGAGAGACAGACAGACAGACAGACAGACATCAGGCAGCCTTCAGCCATTACAGCCACCCCCAGTGATCCTCCAGACTCCTGAGGGAAGCCGCGCATCCAGCAGGCCTGACTTACAGAATTGTGAGCAAAAAAACAGCTGCTGTTCTAAGCTACAGGGTTTGGGGACGGGTTGTTAGGCATCAGTAGGTAAATGCCAACATTATCAAGAGGCTGCCTCTGGGAAATGGAAAATGGTGAAATGAAGGTGGCCTCAGCAGGAGACTACTGTTTTTCATAATAAACCTGTGATATTATTTGACTCTTCAAACTACATACATCAATAACTTTGATAAAAATAAAGCAAACAAAGGAATGTGAATAGAAGACAAGTCAGGCAGACAAAAAGTAAAGTATTCAGGTCTGACAGATGCTGATTACAAGTCAGAGTGTGGAGTTCAACCTGAAACAACAGAAGAAAAAGTCTGAACTTGGAACCTTAAATATATGGCATAAAGTAGGTTTCTAAAATGTGCCAAACTGAACAACACAGCAAATTCAGACCTTTTAGGAGCCAGGATGAAGGACTGTGGACAGGGACCAGGCTGAATTTAGAATTCCTCTTCCAAGCCGGGCTCAGTGGTGCTGTCTACATACGTGTGGCCATGAGCCACAGTTCATACCTGGATGCATCCCCAGCTTTTGCATACTGTATTTGTCATTACTCTTAGAACAAAACAGTATGGGCCCATTGGTTGTTAAAATATTTAACTGCTTCCAACCAGCTTGGTGAGCAGCCTCTGTTCTGAGCACTCCTGCAAGTTGTCCCCACATGTCCCCGCCATTACTACCCAGTGTCATAGGACATTCTCCCTACACCCCTGAGGCCAGATGCCCAGTACCATCTGGAACCCTGAGTCTACAAGCCACCCTCCACTGGCCAGTGCTCCATGCAGTTCCTTTCACGTGGAACTGTGGCTTCCCTAGCATGTCACCAAGTTGCTAAACATTTTGGGTATCCCCTTGATGATGCTGTGATATTCTGGAAGACTTGCTTCCTAACACCAGAGGCTGATGTAATTAATGGTGCAGCTCGGGCTTTGGAATTCAAGGACCTGGGTTTGAAGATCAGCTTCACCTTATACAGGCAATAAATTTGCAACAGCCTCTCAGTCTCCTATAAGATGGAACCTATTAATATAATTCCTCTCTTACATATTTTGGGGAGGGAAATGTGAACTGATAAATGGAAAACACCTGACACATATTGGCTGCTTAATAAATATGCGTTTTCTTTGAAGTAACAAGGCAGTAACGAGCAAGTACCACACCCATAATCCTAGCACTCTGGGAGGCTGAGGTGGGAGGATCGCTTGAGCTCAGGCCTGAGCAAGAGCGAGACCCTGTCTCTACCAAAAATAGGAAAAACTTAGCCGAGCACGGTGGCACATGCCTATAGTCCCAGCTACTCGGGAGGCTGAGGCAGGAGGATCGCTTGAGCCCAGGAGTTTGAGGTTGCTGTGAGCTATGATGACACCAAGGCACGCTAGACAGGGCAACAGAGTGAGACTCTTTCTCAAAAAAAAAAAACAAACAAAACACAGAGGCAATGATAACAAGCTACTATGCTTTAAGGTCCAAAACAAATATCTCAGGACTTGAATGTTTATGAAGTGCAGGATAGCTTTATGTTTCACTTTAATCATTTGGTTTCAAAAGATGCAAAAACTCCAGACTAAGGTGACTACTTGGGGGAGGGGGCCAGGAGGAAACTTTGATTAGCAAAAGAGTAATACATGGGGTTCTATTTGGGCTTCAGCAAATTGGCACTGAAGTATCTATTCGATATTGAAGATGATTAATCTTAACGTATTCTGGACTGTTAAAACTGAAGAAAGACATCTTTAATCTTAATTTAACCCTAAGTGCAGTATCGGTAATATTTGCCCTGGTTTTATAGCTTTACAAATCTAAAACTTTATCTGGCTCCCTGCATAGTTTACTTCCCCTTCACCCCCTGCTGACATTTCTGGAACATAGTTATTAAGTATTCTGCAAGTGAATGAGCTCAAAGCAGTGCAATAAAGTGTCTCGGGTTCAGGATATTTTGAGGGATAATTAGATCTGCCTTCCATTCAACTGCTCCAAATGGATGAACGAATGTGTAGCAACGTAAATACCTGTAGATTATTCACAAGTATTACAGGAGGATTTATTTCAATTACTCAGCTGCTTTATGAATTTAATGTTTTGCAATAATAGGATCACTTCTTGATTCAGTGATACAGATTTCTGTTTAAGTCAAACTTACAGACACAGAATGACTCCAATTTCTGGGACAACTTGCCATTCTGATGCTTGTAAAAACAGTGGATTTTAGGATAAACAGACATAGGTACTTTGTTTCTTCCTTTACAGTCAAAGAAAATTGGGGGAGGGCTGTTTTTGTTTCTTTTACCCCTAAGTTGGGAGTGGGGGCTAAGCCAGATTTCCCCACAGCCTTAAGAAGTAAAGAGCAAATACGACATTCAGAACCTTGGCACCTGTGTCCATCATTCACAGGTAACTACAGGGAAGGTGATGCGCTTCCCTTTCTTCTATGAGGAACATTCTCATCCAATCGTGTTAATCATGTTAATAAGAGAGTCAGGAAGAGGACTTGAATTCCTGCCTCAAATTTCATAATGGCCTGGAAAATACCTGGGTGACTTGGCAGGAAAAACAAATGCCATCTATTTCTCTAGAGGCAGAAAAAAATAAGTGTTCTTTGTTTACAAATAACAACATTGATAACATCTTTTTGTTTTGAAATCACTTAACCATATGTTTAGATTATCTAAACAATTATGCCAAAGCAATATACCGTAATTAATTACAAATGATGGACCAAAATTTTGAGTTTAAGAGACAAAGTTCAAGAAAACTTTGATTTCCTCTCACCTCCCACACTAAAATGCCACATTTAAAGGTCTCATGGTGGCCCTGATGCACCCTTTGCCTCTCTCTTAAAACATTTTTCTTTAATGATGTTTACTCTATTAGCATAATATAATGTAAAATATGAAATATAATTCAAGATAATGAATTAGCTCAAATCTGAAGAGAGAAGCTAAATGAAAATGTCCCTGTGTTCAGGTATCTGAACCTCAAATAGGGCACTTTCCTTTCTTTATTTTGGAGTTTGGTGGTTTATACATAACTCTTTTCTGCCTATCACACTGCAAGCTCTTGGGAGCACAGAGGCTATATTTTATTCATTTTATTTGATGTTTCTACAGTGCCATGCACATAGAAAGTACATATTAAATATCTTTCTAAAGAATACATGCAAGCTAGTTAGGACTTGATGGCCCAATTGTAAATAACAAATAAAACAGGAATATGAAAGCTTAATGGAAAATTAACACTACCATTGAAATAGACATGATGTCACATGGTTAAAAAACATCTTTATACATACATCTGTCCAAATGCTTATTTAGAAACAAATTTGCTTAATGTTGTGATTCCTTGATGTTATATCCTTACTGGATAAAACTCAATACTGGATTTGAGTCACAGATCTTGAGTCATCATCAGTAGGCACATGAACAATAGTGGTCCTAAAAAACTTAGTGCTCCTAGGCAAATATATTTACATATATTTATCAATTTTCTACCACTAGGACAACAAATAGTAAAACTGTACCATTACTACAATTACAAACTTCACTGTAAGTATGATCCCTCATTTTGGGTAGGGTTGATTTTTGACTACCATCCCAACTATGACAAGGACAGGAGTGATGGTACCTGGAACTAATACTAATACCTTCCCCACATAGAGCACAACTCACTCCACCTGCCCCTGAGGTCAGTTTTATCACATTTGCAATTTGAAAGTTACTTTAATTTCAAAACCAAAAAAGTTGCCTTCAGGGTCTAAACTACATCACCTGATTAAATTAACACAGATGGTTGGCCGGGCGCGGTGGCTCACGCCTATAATCCTAGCACTCTGGGAGGCCCAGGCGGGTGGATTGTTTGAGCTCAGGAGTTCGAGACCAGCCTGAACAAGAGCAAGACCCCGTCTCTACTGAAAATAGAAAGAAATTGGCCAAACAACTAAAAATATACAGAAAAAATAAATTTAACCAGGTGTGGTGGCGTACGCCTGTAGTCCCAGCTACTTGGGAGGCTGAGGCAGGAGGATCGCTTGAGCCCAGGAGTTTGAGGTTGCCATGAGCTGGGCTGATGCCACGGCACTCTAGCCCCAGGCAACAGAGTAAGAATCTTGTCTCAAAAAAAAAAAACACAGATGGTTGATGGTTGACAATTAACTTACTGCCTGGAAGAAGCCGCTGGGTTATAATAATACAGTATTACAAGGACTAAAATGTCTTGAGTTCCTATTTTGTGCTAGACACAATTTAAGCAATTGATCCATGCTAACATATTTAATCCTCAAAACCACTCTCTCAGGTAGATGCCAATATTATCCCACATTTGACAGATAAAGAAACTGGGGCCCCAGGGAGTTACATAATTTGCCAGCATCCCCAGGCTCCCTGGTTTCAGAGCCCACACTCCTCACCACCACACAGAAATGATCAGGTTCAACACCTGGGATCCCTAAGCATAAGTGTATTTTATGAGACGGTTATATTTTGAAGCATATATTATCTAAAGTGGGACTATTTTACCTTTGAATAATAAATTATTTTATAAACATCAGCTAGTTTCTGAGTATTTCTATGTCATAAGAAAATGACCGAAGTGCAAAGAAGTGTGGCTCCTTCCACAGAGCTAAAGACAAGTTAGTTTGTCAAACATCCAACCTCTCAGGCTACTGAATAACACCTCACGTGTTACTGAGTTATAATACCAAGCCATTCAGAAAGCAGAAAGGAGTCATGATTAAGCCAAGTCTAATAAATGTATTTAAATTTATATCTCCTCTTGTGCTGAAAAATATATTTATTTTATATTTTTAAGAGTACTGATTATTCATGATAAATTCTGGGGTTAAGAAAGCTCCTAGGATCTTTTTGGAATCTTAATTTTGGATTAGGAATTTCTGTTCACATTGGCTTTCACTGCTATATAATTACAAAAGTCCCCTTTCAGGGTACTATATGGGTCTTGGCTCTTCAAATGTCACTCAAAAAGAAGTAAAATCACCGCTTGATTGAAAAGTTACTTCCCTTAAGCTTTGGATGGTTGGTGTAGTTGTTAGCATTAAAGAATGAAATTCTTTCCATGCAGAATATCTATACCTCCCTGTCCCTTGTTTAAAATATTTATAATTATTATTTTTACTGATCATCTACTGGTGTTACAGTCTGTTCTTGAAAATGGCACTTCTGACAATGTTTTCTTGTCTCATGACAAACCTGTCAGCAAGAATTGTGCAGGGACTGTTTTGGAGGGGCTGATGGTGACAGTGGGCCAACAACATGCATTCAGTCACCCACAAGCCAAACCTGGAAGATAAGCAACACAGGGGAGTACGCTGGAATCTGCTTTATCTTTGCAAGAACTCCAGTTGAGAGAGTCTCCTCTAGTGGCTGGCTGCAGAGCACATCAATTCCTCAGCCCTGAGTTTATTACAGTCATCAGTGCAGACGGTCAGACCTTGTCTACCTTGCTCACCCAGTATCTAGTAGAGTATGCACACAGTAGGACTTAACAAAGATTTGTTGACTGAATGAATTATTAGGCTGTGGCTAGGAGGGAGCCTGGACTAGAGATTTAACATGTGGAATTTCTGTCCTGGTTCAGCCTCTGGTGTGATGGAACCTGGGTGACCGCAGCCAGCAGGGGTGGAGCAGAGTCCTCAGAACTGCCACTCTGAAGGGTCAGAGTAGATCCTCCTTAACAGATACGAAAACTGAGATCCAACACAGTGAGGTCTTATAACTGGCAAATATAGGATCGGAACCCACTTCTGGGTTGATCATTCCTGAAGATAGGTTTCTGGTGGGCAATCTATTCCTTACCATTTATCTTTCCTAAATGCCACTTGGTCCCAGAGCAAGGGACATACATCAAATCTCTCAGTACTCTCATGCTTTAAAAAGCATGTGTTGCTGGCCAGTCTCCCACCTACCCCAACCCTTCTCAGCCTCACCGTCTGATTTGAGTCTTCTGTGGGGCACCCCTAGTCCAGCACCAGCAGATGAGGTGCTGAAGACAGCTCCCCAGGGCGCTGCCTCCGTCAGGGCCATCTGCCGCCATCCCTACCCCCTGCCGGCCACCTTGTGCTCCCAACCTTCCAAAGTCCCAAGTCCGGTCCAGAAGTAGGAAAACACCTAAACATCCACCAGTTGGAGGCTCCGTAGGGAGGCAGCTGGACTGAGGAAGGAGTCTTGGGACCAGCCTGCTACCCCTTGGCAATGTCTCAGGTTTACTTGAGCGCTCTCGCCTGAAATATTCCAACTCTTGACTCTGCTTACATGGTCCGGGGGTCGTCTTAGACTGTGTAGCATCCACCCCTCTCTGATCTCGATCTGTTCACCTGCCCCCTCTCGGGGCAGAAGCAGTCACCCGGTGAATGTTGTCTTATCCCAGAGCCTGACGGCTGAAGCCACTAACTCATCAATCAGCAGGGCTCTACCCCAGGTAGGAACCACCCCCAATCTCTTTCCTCAACACCCCAAAGTCCTCTCCTGTCTAGGAAAGTGTGTGTGTGTTTGCAGGGGTGGGGATTTGAACATCTTCAGGTAGATAAAACCCCAGAAAAGTCAGAGGCAGGCTGGGACTGAGAGGGGGATATGGTCCCCCTTCCCCCCAGTAAGGACCACTGTTTACCAGATTCAAACAGATTTGCACGAATTTTGCATCAATCCCTTCTCTTACACTTGCCTTTACAGAAATAATATTGTTCTCTTTGTCTTTGTCTAGACTCCTTGGTTCCCCTTCAGTCTCCTCAAAAATGTAAAACAATTTAATAAAACATGTCAGAGCAGAGTAATGCAAAAGTATGCAAATAAATGCAAGTTGCCTGGGTTTCCCTGGTGGCTTTCCCCCTCCAGTTTTATCTGTTAAAAAAAAGGGGGAGGGGGAAGGGGGGGAAAGAGAGAGAGAAAGAGAGAAAGGGAGAGGGGGAGAGGGAGAGAGGGGGAGGGGGAGGGGAGAAGGGGGAGGGAGAGAGAGA
>NW_012149507.1:6691966-6703647 GCF_000956105.1 Propithecus coquereli | reverse complement strand
GGGGAAGAGGGGGAGAGAGGGGGAGAGAGGGGGAGAGAGAGAGAGAGATTTAACATGTGGATTTTAGAATCAGATGGCCTAAATTTGGACACTGATCCCCAACTGAAAGCTGGGTGCCCTTAGACAAGTAATGCAACCTCTCTGAGCCTAAGTTTTCCTATCATAAAATGGAGGAAATAATAATGCTTGGCATGGCAGGTGCTCAATAAATGTTAGCTACTATTAAGGGGAAAAATAATAAGTCAGGATATTAAGTGGCCCCTCAATAATATCTAAGAAGTTGTTTGTGAGCACAAACCAAAGTATAGCTCAATCTCATCCCTGGTATTTATCTTCCAACACAAGACCCTGTTCCCTGCCTTGTTGCCATAGCCAGGTATGCAGAAGCTGAGACAGCCTGTGCCCTATGTGGACACACTGCCTGGCAGGAAGGCTGGGCTCTGCCACCACTCTGGGCTTTCTCTCCCGGGACCCCACCCTTGTTCCCACCAGGGAGACATACGTGTCTGACTTGCCTCCCGGAAAGATCACCCACGTGCTGGGTTTACCCAAAGTGAAACATACTTTTTCTATCACAAAATGTGTGTCTATTTTCCCATTTGAAAGCTAATACTTCGAGGGCCATTTAACTTACTTTGGCAGTGGTTGCATGAGTTGTTTTGGAATAATATTTTAATGAGAATAAGCATTTATTAAGGAAATGAGACACCCCGTTATGACACTGCTTGAAAGCTATCATCTGCTAGCTTGTCTTATTCACACCATTATCAGCAGAGGCACTTAGGGACAAGTTGGAGGGGGTAGGCATGGAGACAATCCTGGGAAATTGCAATGGAGACCACAGAGAAGATCTATACTTAGCAATAATTAAACCTCAGATTAAGAATGCCAAGCATCCCCAAACTAATGAAGTCAAAAGTATAATTAGATTGTAAACTAGCCTCCCAGAGGTAAGGCAGTCCTGATTCCCAATCAGTGACACGAAAGGAGTCTCATTTTCTTTCCATTTCCCTTTAGAAAACATGATTCTTTCAGTGTTAAATGCAGTCGCCCTACCACACTTGTTTGCTTATCCCAGAAATCCTAGACACCATTCCTGAAGATAGGTTTCTGGTGGGCAATCTATTCCTTACCATTTATCTTTCCTAAATGCCACTGAAAGCAAGCAGACTGTGAGTCCTTAAAACCAGAGGGTGGGAGAAATATACTGCTTACTAGCACATTTTAAAGGTGTTATTGCCAAACAGTATTTCAGAAATGTTTACACACAAAAAGACAAAAATAAGCAGCTGAACACTATGTTTTAATGGCACCAGCCTCCTCCCTGTGTTAAATTAGAACAGTGGTTTGGATTTCTGTGGTCTGGAGTGGCGGTGGCTGTTGTCGGTCCTCTCTCAGGCAACAAGTGCTGCTGTACTGAAACTCACCAACATCCCCAGCGTTCAGAACCAGGAATGTGATTTAGTAATGACACATCTAACTCTAGAGGAGTCAGATTCCTTCAGAAAGAATGTGAACATTTTATCCAAAAACCATGAAATTTATGGTGTAGTACAGCTAATTGAAAATGAAATTGGAAAGAAATGAAAATAAACGTCATGTTTTAATAAGTTTGGAAGATTTAAGTATTGCAGCAACGGGGCACGTAATTTTCTTCTGGAGAATATATAAGGATGTCATTATTTTGGTACTTGTGACTCCAGGGAAGGAGGAAATAGAACAGAGACAGATGTTTGCAGAATGCAACAGATAGGTGGCGCCAAGGCTCACGGTAGATGAGGGATTACAGTCCCAAAGCCTGGGTCATTACAAAGGCCGTGACCAAGGTTTAAACCTTAGAATTAGAAAGTCGAACAAGTACCCTAAAAAGACATCTGACTTGCACAGGAGCATATACTTTGGCAAATGAATTTCTGTAGCTTCTATGGTGTCCACTGATTTTCTATTTGGTTAAAAAGTGTTTCATCCTGAGCAGGAGCGAAACCCCATTTCTACTAAAAATAGAAAAATTAGCCCAGTGAGGTGGTGCACACCTGTAGTCCCAGCTAACTGGGAGGCTGAGGCAGGAGGATCACTTGAACCCAGGAGTTTGGGGTTGCAGTGAACTATGATGATGCCATTGCACTCTAGCCTGGGCAACAAAGTGAGACCCTGTCTCATTTTTTTTAAAAATGTTTTAGGTTAATACTTCGATTTTAAGCATTTGCAAGGCTTGTCACTGTCTTCTATCATTTAGGAAAGCCAAAGTCTAAGGAAACGTTGGCTTTCTGAAGCATACTGAGTTAACAACTATGCGACATAATCAGGAACCCAGGCAAAACCTTGGGTTGGTTACCCATGGCAAATGGTCAAAATCATCCCACTTGGTAAAGGCAGCCTGGCTTTAGCCGCCTCAGGTGCAATTGCTTAGCTCCACCCCTTCCTGGCTGCAGCACCAACTTTGGGTTACTTGGCTACTTAGTTGTCTGAGATCCACTTTTCTTCTAGTTTACACAGGAGGCTGTCATATCTGGTATCCTAGGGCCTTCCAAGCAACACACAAACTGGCAAAGCTTGTCTTTAAATGCCTACCCCTTCATCCTAGTTGCCAGTTACTGTTTCTTCCAGATTTAGTTTCCACATATATAATGTAGGAGTTAAAATACCTACCAAAACAGTTATTGAGAGGATTAATCGCAGAGTGCCTGTAAGGGGTATTGCACAGTGGATGGCACTTAGTAGGTACTAAGAAATCACTGCTGTCCCCACCTTTCCTCTCCCTTACCAACCACACAAATGAATGCAAATTATGTGGTAACAGTTGGCAAGCAAACCTCTTAATAGGATATTTTCATGTTACGAGAGGTCTTCAAAGTGACTAATCTACCCAGGGGATTCACCAGTCTCTGGATCAACCTCTGGCACTGAGGCAGAAGGTGGGGCCTTTAGGCAGTGCCCAGACCACAGCGGGTAAACCATGAGCCTTCTCCACAGGTTGGCACACTGGTCCAGAATGCAGCATAAATCTCACCGAAAATGTGTTTAGGATTTTTAGGTGTGTTTTCCATTTCGGATCAGAATTAACGCTGAAAAGTACCCACACTGCAATAATGCTTCTTTACTCAGTAAAAAGCACAAGGAAAGTTTCGGGGTTTAGGAACTCACGTGGGAGCTGATGGAGCGAGTAGGTGGCTTATCTTTCCGAGAACTCAGTAACTACTGGCCTTAATGGCCAGCAAAGAGAAGACTCACTTCTGGCTAAAAGGTTAGCAACTGAGCCCCAGAGAAACTTTTAACCATGTGAAACTCTTTCCTTGATACAGAGGATCCTTTAATTAGAGCTGGCTAAGGAATGTGCATGTTTCTTAAAATGTAAATGAGAGAAGAGAAACTGAGGTGGGGAAAAAAGGAACACACACCACCGCATTTTTAAATTCTGTAGGCTGAAAACTGTACCCCATCTTTGGCGGTCGGTCACCTCCCTTCCAGGGGTCTCCTGATGTGGAGACATAAAGCCTTTGGAAGCAGAGTGAATTGGTAGGTCATTATCCCTCCGGATAGTTCCGCGCGAACTTTCAGACAAAACTCTTCCAGAGCCAAAAGTTAGGCTCCCTGGGCACCTCCCTCGGACAGCAACCCTGGCAGGTCAAAGAGATCGCGCTGCATGGTTTCTGGAGACTGGACACTCGGTCGCCGCGGTCAGATGGCATCTCACACCCAGCCTGGACCGCGCAGGACCGTTCTCCTAGCACGAAACCGGGAACTCGTGTGTGAAGTCCTGTGTAAACACCACGCCGGCCCATCTCCAAACGACTCCCTTTGATCCCTCGGCTGTGGTTATTTATCTCACATATAAATCAGGATTCTGCTGACAAATCTCCACGTTTCCACTAAACAGAAGGCTGCCCTGCAAAGCCCTTCTCCTTGTGATTCTTTCTAAAATACGATAACATCTGACACTTCCATAAAACGGCCTGCAAAGCACACCGCCCAGGGGGCGATTACCGGATGATCTGTGTCGCCCCGAACACAGGCGGGCACGCGAACGTCGTAGGCGCGCACGCGGGACGGAGAGCAGTTATTTTCCAGTCAGTGCAAATGATGGAAGAAGACGCCGAATGCACTTCCCGAGCCAGCTGAACTCCGTGGGCACCTAATCACTGCCAGATGTGGGGAGGGCGCACGGAGAACATCCCGCGTCCCGGAGAAAGCACCGGCCGCCGGCACCGGGGCTGCCCGGACCGAGAAGCGGCAACGCGGGAGGACAGAGGACGGGGCGAGAGGGGGGAGCGCGGCAGAGCGGAAAACCGACTGGGAGGGATGATGATGCCTCCACTCTCCTCGGCATGTTTTTCCAATTAAAAAGCTGGAAACTGAATTCCGTAAACAACGCCTTAGGGCTTCAAACTACTTTGCACAGACAGTTCGGGGAGGAGAGTACTTGCGCGCTTCGAAACCCCAACCTCGAGGTCCCCTGAGGTGCCCGACACGCGAGCCGGGGACGCCCCCAGTGTCCGCGCGCGGACCCGGCGCCCGCAGCCCCGGGGAAAGTTCGCGCCGGAGGCACCGCCGCCTCCCGCGCGCCCCAGCCCCGCCGGCCCGCAGCCCCGCCGGCCCGCCGCCGCCCTACCTTTCATGGTGACCGAGGAGACGCACCGCCAGCCAGGGAGCTCCGCGCGAGCGCCGCGCTGCCGAGGACGTCGCCCTGAGCGGCCGGTCACTGCACGCCCATGGCAGCCGCGCCGCGCGCCGGCCGTCCGCGCTCCAGCCCTCCCTCGCCGCCGCGGCCGCCCGCCCGCGCTCCGCTCGCCGCCCGCTCGGCGCTCTGCTGCCGCGGGGCTGCCGCGCGCGCCGCTCTCCCCGGGCGGGAGGCGCCGCTGCCGCCAGCGCCCCTCCCCCTGGCCCGGCCGGGACGCGCGGGCGGCCGCGCCCACGCCCCTCTCGCGCCCTCCCGCGCCCGCCCCGCCCTCGGCCCCGCTCGCCCCTGCCCGGCACTTTCTCGCCTTCCCTCTCCTGGGCGCCCTCGCCCTCGCTCTCCCGGGCTGTCTCCGTTTCCCGTTCGACCGGCATCGGAAGGAGTCGGGAGGAAAGCGCCTCCCGGGGCGGTCCAGGCTTCCCCCTCCGCGCGCGCGAAAGGTGCCGCTGCTGGGCTTGTTTCTAGACCCCAGACTACCTACAGAATGTGGGCAAGAGGGTCGGGAGCGGCAGTGCCACGGGGGCGGCAGGGTAAGTTTGTCCCTTCTCCAAATGGCTCTGGGGCATAGAAAATTAGAGAACATTCTGGGGTTCAAACTTTCCAAATGCGTGCGCTTGTGGACGCTCGACAGCGCGGGCTGTCACTCACGGAGAGCCCCAGTCGCTAGAATCCGAAGTCACCATTAGACACTCTCCCTGCAAAACTCGGAGCAAGATTACAACTCTTGCACGTTCCAGAAAAAAACCCATCACACTCTGCCTTGGCTGGAAAGTTACGCGTTCGCCCACCGGCCCTGAAATGCTCAGGTTGACGCCTGCTCTGCTTGGAAAGGAAGCTGGGCTGTTGAGAGGTTCATAAGCTCCTTTCATGTCGCCCATCACGTCGCCCCACTGTGTACTTAATTAAGAAAGTCCGTGTTTACCTTTCCTTTTAGAACCCCCCCTAAGCTGACCCATTCCTTTATTGCTTTAAAACATAAACTAAGTGGTGAGCGGAGCTGTGGGGAGGGAGGTGCCGAGGAACTTTCTTCAGCACGCTGAAATGACAGATCACCACCCAAACGCACTAGCACACCAAAAGCAGAATGCTGGCTGAGCAGTGGTTGCAGCTTTTCCGTCTGCCCTCGTGAGGACTTGGCGACGCGGTGTAACCGACCGGCTGATTCACTCTAAGTGGGGGATTCTTTGCTCTAGCAAAAGGCAGTGCCCACAAATGAATACATTCTAAACATTTCATAGACGGTCCTCCATTCCAGAAGCTTTCTTCTTTGAATGTAAGGCGTGAACTAGGTCATGACTAGCAAAGAAAAGACTGAAACTGGCACTTCTTTTTTTCCGCTTTTAGGGTTGACGAAACTACAGGGTCTTGAAGGTCACTCTGAAGTGTGTCCGGATCTCACTGAGGTACCTGACTTGTTCGGTAGGGCGAGTGAGGGGCCCTGAAGGGAGCCCAGGGTGTGGTTTTTCGGCCCAGAGCTTACTAACCAATGGTGGGATGGAGAAAGCTAATCAATATCTCTGCTCTTTAGTATCTCCAACTGTAAAATGGACAGAATATTGGCTCCAATTTCAACATTTGAATTGAAAAAAATCATTTCTGGTGGCCAGGCGCGGTGGCTCATGCCTGTAATCCTAGCTCTCTGGGAGGCCGAGGCGGGCGGATTGTTTGAGCTCAGGAGTTCGAGACCAGCCTGAGCAAGAGCGAAACCCCGTCTCTACTAAAATTAGAAAGAAATTAATTGAGCAACTAAAAATATATAGAAAAAATGAGCCGGGCATGGTGGTGCATGCCTGTAGTCCCAGCTACTCGGGAGGCTGAGGCAGGAGGATCGCTTGAGCCCAGGAGTTTGAGGTTGCTGTGAGCTAGGCTGACGCCACGGCAATCTAGCCCGGGCAACAGAGTGAGACTCTGTCTCAAAAAAAAAAAAAAATCATTTCTAAAAGCTAAATAGTGAATATGACAACAAAAATACAGGCAACACAAGCAAAAAATAGATAATTTGTACTTCATAAAAGTTAAAAACTTTTGTGCATCAAAGGACACTATCAACAGTGGAAAGGCAACCCGTGAATAGGAGAAAATATTTGCAAATCATGTGTCTGATAAGGCATTAATATCCAGAATATATAAAAAATTCCTACAACACAGCAGCAACAACAAAACCAAACAACCCATTCAAAAATGGGCAAAGGACTTGAACAGACGTTTCTCCACAGAAGATGTATAAATGGCCAATAACCACATGAAAGGATAACTCAATCACTAATCATTAGGGAAATGGAAGTCAACCACAATGAGATACCACTTCACACCCATTAGGATGGCTATTTGTAAACACACACACACACACACACACACACACAGAAGATAAATGTTAGGATGTAGAGAAATTGAAACCTTTGTGCATTGCTGGTGGGAATGTAAAATGGTATGGCTACTGTGGAAAACAGCATGGTGGTTTCTCAAAAAATGAAACACAGAATTGCCATATAGTTCAGCAATTCCTCTTCTGGGTATATACCCAAAGGAATTGAAAGCAGGGTCTTAAATAGATATTTGTTTGTTACTCAAAATAGCCAAAAGGTGGAACAACCCAAGTGTCCATCGTCGGATGAACGGATAAATCAAATGTGGCATATCCATACAGTAGAATATTATTCACTCTTAAAAAGGGAGGAAATTCGGACACATGCAACAAGGATGAAACTTGAGGGCATTATGCTACGTGAAATAAGCTAGTCACAAAAGGACAAATATGATTCTGCTTATAAGAGAGACTTAGAGAGTAGGACTCATAGAGACAGAAAGTAGATTGGTGGTTGCCAGAGTCTGGCGGGAATAGGGAGTTGTTGTGTGGGTACAGAGTTTCTATTTGGCAGGATGAAAAGAGTTCTGGAAATGGATAGTGCTGATGATTGCACAACAATGTGAATGCACTTAGTGCCACTGAACTATAGACTTAAAAATGGTTAAGATAATGAATGTGTTATATATATTTCACCACAATAAAAAATTCTAATAGAAGAAATATAAAGTATTAATAAAGAAACTCCTGAACCCCCTTAAACCTATGGTGTTAGCTGTGTTACTGAGCCAGACTCACAGATCTGCTGATAAGAGAACAGGCTTGGCAAATCTTTCAAGGATCCTGGAAAGTTGCCTTCTGCCCCCAACCCCCTCATCTTCAGCACAGAGTGGACTGGGCCCCACGGTTGGGTCCTGCAGGTCCCCAGTCTGGCCCATTCTCTGAGCCCCATTCCGGAGGATGCAAGGGCTGGAGGTTGGGAACACTTGCAGGTCAATAGCTGACCAAGATTTCTCTGTTCAAGAACTCTGGGAGGAACTGGGGATTGAGCTGGGGCTTGGGAAGAGGAGAAGGGAAAGAAGAGAATAATATGATCGGGAAGGACTGAGCCTTCAGCCTTGTAGCTGAAGATGCTTTGAACTTCTCAGAGGAGCTGGGCTCAGGGCCTCCTGGTGGCAGGCAAGCTTCCCGCCCCAGAAGCAGCTGCCAGGCCCTCACTCACGCCACAGTTATAGCACCTGGAGGAGGCATCGTCTCATCTAATCCTCATCCCAACCCCACGTTGGTATTTCCTTTTTACAGATGAAAAAAGCTCAATCACCCTTGACTCCTCCCTTTCCCTCAACCCTCCATCCTCATCAAGCTCTGCTGCTGCCTGAGAAATATATCTCAAACTTCTCTGCCGCTCTCCACCTCCACTGCCTCCCCCGCGTAGAGCCCACCAGAGCCCGTCGGGACTGCCGCACCAGCCCTCACAGGGCCTCCCACCCGACCTCTGCTCCTCCTCACTCTAGGCTCCAACATACAGCAGCCGGAGTGGCCACGAAAGACAGATAAGAGATGGGCAACAAACAAGCTGAACTCTGCAGTGTTCCCAGCTTGCAGCCTTGAGAGAGTTTCCAGGCTGTGAGACAAAGAAGGGGGACCCAGGCAGAGCCCAGTGCACACCATGAGTGGAAGAGAAGCTGACAGTCCATGGAGACCAAGGCAGGACAGAATCCTGGAGGAGAGCGAGCCTCAGTCTGTCTGTGCGCCCAGCTGGGATCACTACAATACCTTGATCTCTAACAATATCCTTCCACTCCAGCTGGCTGCCAGAACATTCCAGCAACTTTCATGGCCACCGCCCCCACCCATTTGCCCACGCATTTCTCTTCCCTCCGTATGCAGCATCTTTTGCTCCATTCCAGCTGGGCTATTTAGAGTCTCCCTACCTATCATGGGCTTATTCCCATCCATGAAGTTCTTTGCCTTTCATTCCACCTCTGAACACTCTCCTTTCTCCACCGTGTCAGTGCGTGTATCCATGTTATCATGTCAGGTTCGAATCATCCTCGTCGTGCTAACTCCACCGAGGGTGGTTGCTGCTCTTCTCCCAGCAGAGCTTCCTCTGCCAAATGAGAGGAGGCTTAAGAATTCTCATGGAAAGAGCTTCTGCACACTTCTCCACCACGGTCACTTTCTTTTTTTTGAGACAGAGTCTCGCTTTGTTGCCCGGGCTTGAGTGAGTGCCGTGGCCTAGCTCACAGCAACCTCAAACTCCTGGGCTCAAGCAATCCTTCTGCCTCAGCCTCCCAAGTAGCTGGGACTACAGGCATGCGCCACCATGCCCGGCTAATTTTTTCTGTATATTTTTAGTTGTCCAACTAATTTCTTTCTATTTTTTAGTAGAGACGGGGTCTCGCTCTTGCTAAGGCTGGTCTCGAACTCCTGACCTTGAGCGATCCACCCGCCTCGGGCTCCCAGAGTGCTAGGATTACAGGCGTGAGCCACCGTGCCCGGCCAATGGTCACTTTCTTTACTGTTTTTATGGCCCTCCACAGGAGAGTCTACGGTCATTATCTCAGACACCTTTTGGCTTCACTTTCTTGTCGGGTCTGGGGGTGCCTGGCCATAGCAGGTATTATCTTATCACCTCTGTCCACCATACATATGCTTATCACTTCCAAGGGTCAGCAATTTCTTGCTTGCTTTCTTTTTTTTTTTAATGTAGTGACAGCTGACCATTTAGGAGAAATGAGCCTTACCTTTACATAGCTTCGTGGTCAGCAATTTCACTGTGGCCTGAGTCACTTGTCATAAATGACACCATTTTGAGACATTTAGGATTATAAAGCATTATTATATATCACATGTCCACTTTAAAAATACAACGCTCCCTTTAGAAATAGATCCCTTCATTCGACAAGCATGACTTACATGATTACCGTATAACAAGGCACTGTGCTGTGCTACAGAGAATGCATAGTTGGGTCAGACGCAATCTCCCTATCCAGAAGTTCAGTAGGTTAGACAGGGCTTTCTAAAAAGGATCTGTCATACAAGATAGAAAGTGGGAGGTGGTCAGCGTCCTGAGAGAGGCACCGATGAAGTGCTGGAGAAGGAAGGAGAGTGAGTGATGACTAAGGCAACGTGGAAAGCTCCGGTGTGACTGGCCCCTGAAGGGCGGTTAGGATTTGAATGAAGATGGGAAAGGACTGCTCTCCCTCCGGACCAGTGGGTTAAGAAATGGGGACTGGGAACCACCGATATCAGAATGACCCAGGGATGTTTTTATAAAGTGCCAGTCTGTCTTGTATCACTCTTCAGATGAGTTCCATGCTCACTAAATTTAGAAAGTCATCCCAGTAGACCAGGAGCTTCTGAAAAAAAAAAAAAAAAAAAGGACCAAGTCTTCTTCTCTAACAACAGCTTCTTGCAATTAACATTCAGTGAAAGACTGAATAGAGGGAAATGGGGTTAACAATGGAGGGGACTGCCTTAAAAAGGCAGAGCAGGAGAAGCAAAATGTATGGAATACCCCTTGGGACATGTCCTTGTGACTCACTAAGAGGTTCTGCATGATTTTAGCCATCAAGGGACCCTACACTATTCTCTGAAAATCAAGCCTTTGAGTATGGCAAGAGAGTGAGCTTGTTTTTTGAAAGGGAAATTGGCTTCTACAGCTTGGTCATCTGCGTTACTTTATATCCCATCCATAGATGACAGAGAATAAACTGTGGCAGAGTAGCCACTGTGCTGTTAACCATGTCCACTGAGATGTTATGTACCCCATGAAGAGATTAATGATGTCATATTGGGCACCAGGTGTGACGTCTCCAACCTCTGAGATGGAATTATGCTTATGTGTGAAAACATTTTTTGGATAAAGAAATAGCTTTTAAGTCTTTAAAAGCTTATGGTTTTTTGGTCAGTGTTTCAATTTCTTTAGTTTTTAAACAAACTTAAGGATTTTGAAAGAGGGCTCTGATTGAAAGCTTCTTTCCTGTTTGTCCCAAAAAGCCAATACTTTATTCCATTTGCTGTGTCCCAGTTTAGAGGAACAGTCTGAAATAGTTGCTCCAGCCCTTCTTAGGGCTGGGCCTGGAGGCTCTTTTTAAGTTGCGTGGAAAGGCACAGGCCAAGGAAAATGGCAACGTGGCTTCTGAGTCTCAGCTTGGAGACCTGGGCAAGTCCCTTAACATCTCCGGCCACAATTTCCTCCTCATGATGTGGGGAGTATAGGGTTGTTCCAACTCCAGAATGTTAATGATTTTTTTCCTGTCAGGCTTCTGTTCTCTTATACCTGGACATTTCGGGCTATTGACCTATATAATGAAAGGGTTTTAGAGCTTATTTTTGCTTTTAGTAAGTTTTTTGCAGCGACATAGATGACAAGGGATTTATTTTGACTTCATCTTTTATTTGGTTTTATCATTCATTTGTTCTGGTAGAGATGAAGTGAGTTGATGTGTACAAAGCCAGGGTCTGGTGGTCAGTAGCCTCTGACTGTGGGCCCCCGTCCAAACTCAGGGTCCTCTGTGACAGAGCACAGGCCTCTCACAGCTCTAGGCCTAAGTATTAGCACCTATAAAATGAAAGATTTGGGGCTAGATAATTTCCAAGGTCTTTTCCAGTTCAAAAACTCTAACATGAAAAACCTGTAAACACTGTTTGAGTACAGAATAAACACATAGATAATGTGAAAGTTGGAAATTCAGA